>NC_053390.1:83211618-83537368 GCF_905171765.1 Bufo bufo
GGAACCCCAGTCTGACTCTGTCAAAATTTACTGGCCAAATATATGCCAAAAGGACTCCTTTGGTACACTGGTGTGAAATTACTCCATATGATATTTACAGATATACACTGAGCACCCAAACACCCTTTTATGCAATTTTAAGCTCACTAATGGGTTAGTACATTTTACTGGGGAAAAAACAACGCAATTGTACAGCAACAACCTAACCTGAAGGCAGCTGAAAGTCGAGATGACTGTTAGACATTTTTTAATCAGTTTTCAGGGCTGAAAGAAATGTTTAATACTGTACCGTTAAAAAGTGCTGGATAAATGTGTGAAGTCCATCATCTTTATGGTCACGGTGACCGCATTATAGAAAGATTCGGTAGAAGAAAATGAATTATATTTTACTAAAATCTCTTTCATCTGAAAATGATCGAATGAAAAGGAGCTTCAAAGAAGGGGAAAGGAATAGATTAAAGGCATAATACACATCTGTATTTAAAGGTTATGTACACCTTCAGAGGCAATTTTTATAATGGAATTTTACTCATTTTGGGATAAAAATATATATTTTTAATTGGTTTTATTAAAAATATAAGGCAACATAAGGCATTTTTGTTACACATGTAGTACACATGACCCTCTTTATCATAACCCAAAATAAATACAGACCCGCTAAATAAGGAACTCAGCCCAGACCTGTTAACCAGAGGTCCCCAACTTCCTACAGGCCTATTGAAACACGATAGATGTTGCTGAGATAATCGTAAATAGAGATGAGCGAATTGAAGTTGACGAAGTGGAATTCGATCCGAATTTCAGAAAAAATTTGATTTGCACCGAATCCGAATTTCCTCACGCTTGGTGGTAACCAATCCCTTTTTTTCGTAAAATGGCTGATGCATGTGTTAGGACATGGAGCAAGGAACTCTGGGAACGAGGGATAACCCACAATGCCAATCATGCAGCCAATCAGCAGCCAGCCAGCCCTGTGATGTCACAGCTCTATTAATAGCCTCAGCCATCTTGGATTCAGCCATTTTCCAGTGTACTTAGTGCAGGGAGAGACACCAGCAGGTGCTATGGACTGTGGTAGAAATGACTTTCAAACTTTTAGGCCTCCTGCACACGACCGTTGTGTGCACCCGTGGCCGTTGTGCCGTTTTCCGTTTTTTTTCGCGGACCCATTGACTTTCAATGGGTCCGTGGAAAAATCGGAAAATGCACCGTTTTGCAGCCGAGACCGTGATCCGTGTATCCTGTCCGTCAAAAAAATATGACCTGTCCTATTTTTTTGACGGACAACGGTTCACGGACCCATTCAAGTCAATGGGTCCGTGAAAGAACACGGATGCACACAAGATTGGCATCCGTGTCCGTGATCCGTGGCCGTAGGTTAGTTTTTATACAGACGGATCCGAAGATCCGTCTGCATAAAAGCTTTTTCATAGCTGAGTTTTCACTTCGTGAAAACTCAGAACCGACAGTATATTCTAACACAGAGGCGTTCCCATGGTGATGGGGACGCTTCAGGTTAGAATATACTAAAAGAACTGTGTACATGACTGCCCCCTGCTGCCTGGCAGGTGCTGCCAGGCAGCAGGGGGCAGCCCCCCCCCCCGTAGTTAACACATTGGTGGCCAGTGCGGCCCCCCCCCCTCCCTCCCCTGTAGTTAACTCATTGGTGGCCAGTGGGCCCCCCTCCCCTGTAGTTAACTCATTGGTGGCCAGTGCGGCCGCCCCCCCTCCCCTGTAGTTAACTCATTGGTGGCCAGTGGGCCCCCTCCCTCCCCTGTAGTTAACTCATTGGTGGCCAGTGCGGCCGGCCCCCCTCCCTCCCCTGTAGTTAACTCGTTGGTGGCCAGTGGGCCCCCCTCCCTCCCCTGTAGTTAACTCGTTGGTGGCCAGTGGGCCTTCTCCCCTCCCTCCCCCTCCTAATTAAAATCTCCCCCCTATCATTGGTGGCAGCGGAGTGTACCGATCGGAGTCCCAGTTTAATCGATGGGGCTCCGATCGGTAACCATGGCAACCAGGACGCTACTGCAGTCCCGGTTGCCATGGTTACTTAGCAATTTGTAGAACCATTATACTTACCTGTGAGCTGCGATGTCTGCGTCCGGCCGGGAGCTCCTCCTACTGGTAAGTGACAGGTCATGTCACTTACCAGTAGGAGGAGCTCCCGGCCGGACGTCACTTACCAGTAGGAGGAGCTCCCGGCCGGACGCAGACATCGCAGCTCACAGGTAAGTATAATGGTTCTACAAATTGCTAAGTAACCATGGCAACCGGGACTGCAGTAGCGTCCTGGTTGCCATGGTTACCGATCGGAGCCCCAGCGATTAAACTGGGACTCCGATCGGTACACTCCGCTGCCACCAATGATAGGGGGGAGATTTTAATTAGGAGGGGGAGGGAGGGGAGAAGGCCCACTGGCCACCAACGAGTTAACTACAGGGGAGGGAGGGGGGGCCGGCCGCACTGGCCACCAATGAGTTAACTACAGGGGAGGGAGGGGGGCCCACTGGCCACCAATGAGTTAACTACAGGGGGGGGTCGGTCGCACTGGACACCAATGTGTTAACTACAGGGGGGGGGGCGGCCGCACTGGCCACCAATGAGTTAACTACAGGGGGCAGTCATGTACACAGTTATTTTAGTATATTCTAACCTGAAGCGTCCCCATCACCATGGGAACGCCTCTGTGTTAGAATATACTGTCGGATTTGAGTTTCACGATGTAACTCAAATCCGACGGTATATTCTAACATAGAGGCGTTCCCATGGTGATGGGGACGCTTCAAGTTAAAATATACCATCGGATTGGAGAAAACTCCGATCCTATGGTATATTAACTCCTGACTTTACATTGAAAGTCAATAGGGACGGATGCGTTTGAAATTGCACCATATTGTGTCAACGTCAAACGGATCTGTCCCCATTGACTTGCATTGTAATTCAGGACTGATCCGTTTGGCTCCGCACGGCCAGGCGGACACCAAAACGACTTTTTTTTCATGTCCGTGGATCCTCCAAAAATCACGGAAGACCCACGGACGAAAAAACGGTCATGGATCACGGCAAAACGGAACCCCATTTTGCGGACCGTGAAAAAATACTGTCGTGTGCAGGAGGCCTTATTTTGCTGTATAGAAGTTTAGGGAAAGGATAGGGAGGAATCATTCCACAGTATTGAAGTAGAACAGGGTTCAGTAGGGGAGGTTACAGCCTGGGTAATAGGAACAATCCTATTACACCTTACTGCACTGACTGCAGATCCAAATTGCCATTATACAGCTCTGTAATTCCAGCAAACCGTTCTAGTTATTGGGGTGCAAGTGCTGTTTGATACAGGCATTAATAGGGTTTATTACAAGGAAATATTTCTATATCTTAATTGCCCTTGTGCGGTGCAGTTATATGTTCTAAAGCATTTTTTGGCATGTATTAGTGGGAATAAAAAGGGATTATTAGCCATTGTGTGGTGAAGTGAGAAAATTACAGCCCTTTTTGGCGTGTATTAGTGGCAAAAAAATATATATTATTTGCCGTTCAGCGGTGCAGTTATATGTTCTAAAGCCCATTTTGACATGCATTAGTGCCACAAAAAAAGTATTTGCTGTTATGTGAAGTGAGAAAATTACAGCCCTTCTTGGCATGTATTAGTGGCAAAAAATATATATTTGCCGTTCCGCGGTGCAGTTATATGTTCTAAAGCACTTTTTTGCGTGTATTAGGCCTCATGCACACGACCGTTCGTTTTTTTGCGGACCGTAAACCGCGGATCTGCAAAAAACGGAAGCCGCCCGTGTGCCTTCTGCGATTTGCAGAAAGGAACGGACGGTCCATTGTAGAAATGCCTTTTCTTGTCTGCAAAACATGGATAGGACATGTTATATTTTTTTTGCGGGGCTACGTAACGGGGCAACGGATGCGGACAGCACACAGAGTGTGGCTCGGATGCGGACCAGAACTACGGTCGTGTGCATGAGTCCTTAGTGGCACAAAAAAAAGTATTTTCCGTTGTGTGGTGAAGAGAGAAAATTACAGCCCTTTTTGGTGTGTATTAGTGGCAAAAATATATATATTATTTGCCGTTCTGCGGTGCAGTTTTATTGTCACGGCTGTGTAACGGTCTTGTTGTTGTTCGACGTGACACGATAGCCGTGCATGCTGGTTGCCTAGGGCAACGTGTTTGCAGCATGAGTGTACTCTTCCCTTTTATGGTTTGTTTCCCTTTCCTGTCTGGTGTGTGGGGTTAACTACCTGGCTGGGTGTGGTCACTAGGTGCTTATATGGCCTATGGCTGGTAGCAGGAGTTTAGTTGTACTCCAGCCTTGGTGTGTGCTGGAGTTATGCTTCTGTGCTGGAGATTCCATTAGTCCAGTGTGAGGGCCACCTAGTTTGACATCAATGTCTCTCCAATGTCTTCCCGTTGTTGTTATGTCCTCTACCCTTCCTTACATGTCTCTTTGTATGGTGTGGGTTTTGTTTTGGGGTTTTGTTGTATGTCTAGTTGTTGCTACATATCTGGTCTATTGGTGTTTGTAGTCCAGCATGTTTGCTACACATTTCCCCTGTCTGTCTGTGCCTTCGGTGAGAGGGCTCCTGGGTTTCCCGGAGGGGGAAACACAAGTCAGTGAGCAGCTCTGCCTGGTGCCATCATGCATCCTGTCCGCATGGGGTTCCAGCTGGGTATTGGTGTCAGTGTTCCATCCTGTTGCTGCGGCAGGTAAGTGCTAGTTGTTCTGGTGTGTTGTTGTATCACTGGGTTCTTACCTGCTCATCCAGTTGCTGTTCACTGTCTACTCCTCTCTTTGCTGCTAGGCATGTTGAAACTCCTGTACATAATTGTTGTGGACGAACAGGGTGTCTCAGTCCTGACTTTATTCCATGGATCTTCAGGTCAGCTAGGGCCCAGGTTCCTGTGTATGAGCCCTCCTACCATCTGGGTCCGCTCATACGGATAGGAGTCAGGGCGAGGTTTAGGGATGCTTTAGGAGGTGATCTTCTCCCTTTATCCCAGCATCCAGGCCTAGTCTTTATTCCCGATTCATATCGGTGTTCGTTGTGGAGTTCCCCACACTGCACCGTGACATATATGTTCTAAAGCCCTTTTTGGTGTGTATTAGTGGCAAAAAAATATATATTTGCCGTTCAGCGGTGCAGTTATATGTTGTAAAGTCCTTTTTGGCGTGTATTAGTGGCAAAAAAGATATATTTGCCGTTCAGCGGTGCAGTTATATGTTCTAAAACCCTTTTTGGCGTGTATTAGTGGCGAAAATATATATATTTGCCGTTCAGCTGTGCAGTTATTTGTTCTAAAGCCCTTTTTGTCGTGTATTAGTGGCAAAAGAAAAATATATTTGCTGTTAAGCGGTGCAGTTATATGTTCTAAAGCCCCTTTTGTCGTGTATTAGTGGCAAAAGTAAAATATATTTTCCGTTCAGCGGTGCAGTTATATGTTCTAAAGCCTTTTGTGGCGAGTATAAGTGGAAAAAAGTAAGGGCCTATTTGCCGTTCAGTGGTGCAGTTATATGTTCTAAATCCTTCTTTGGCATGTATTAGTGGAGAAAAAAAAGGGCTTATTAGCTGTTGTGTGGTGAAGTGAGAAAATTACAGACTTGTTTGGGGTGTTTTAATTTCCTTTTTATTTATTTATTTGATCTAACAGTATGTCAGACAGAGAAGTGCCAGGCCCTGCACAGGGGAGTGGCAGAGGTCTAAATGTTTCTGGTGCAGGCACAGGTGTGCAGCAGAGTAGGGGGGCGTGGCAGCATGAGTCACAGCGAGAGGCCTGAGCTCCCGGTGTCATCTAGCAGTCGTGTCTTGACCAGCAACTCAGCGGTTCTTGAATGGTTGATTCGGTCATCCACTTCGTCCCAAGTGACATCAGACACCCCAGGCCAAGAGTTGGTGGGTTTGTAAAACACAACCCTTAGTTGGCATGGCCCTGTGCCCTCACCTTTCCTCAACCTGCATCTGTCCTTTTCTGTTCCCTCAGCCAGACAAGTATTATATGCTGTGTTCTCAGCTCTACTATACAGCGTGGACGGTCAGCAACTACTGGCCAGCCAAGATGTGGAGGAGACATGCGCCGCTTCCTCCACTAGACGGGCAAGTAGTGATGAGGAGAGTAGCATGGGAGCTGGTGTTGCGAGCGGTCAGGCTCCTGACCCAGAGATTGTTGAGGAGGACATCAGTGACATGCAGACAGTACTCGATGATGATGATAATGTATCTGAGCTCTTGGGAGCCGGGTGAATTAGGGGCTTCATAATTATAGGGAGAAGAGGGTGGCAGCTTGCCTGTGAGGCAGCAGCAGAGCCAGCAAGTCGCTAGCGTGGCAGAAAGTCAGCAGGGTGGCAGCAGTGGGAGGTCGGGAGGCAAACGTGCCCTGGTTAGATCACCCGCTTCGAAGGAGCCTACCTGCCCGCAAAGTAGTGGTGCAGAGGTTCACGTGAGCAGCGGCGGTAGAAGTCAGTCAGTGCGGAGTGTTGGGGGTAAAATCACCTACTCGTCGGTGTGGCAGTTTTTTTGTTAAGCCGCCGGAGGAGGGGAACATGGCCATTTCTAGAATCTGTGGGTAGAAGGTGAAGTGTGGCCAGGGTGCCAATGTTGGCACCATGTCCCTGCGTCAACATATTCAGCGTCATCATAAAGTGGCCTTGGAGAACCACGGCTCCGATGTGGTGGTCCGGCCTGCCGCAGCAACCGCTTCATCACCCAGTGGCACATACCCGATTTCAGGCAGTCACTTCAGCCAAAGGGGGCTATCTGTCCTTCCCATCATCTACTGGTCCTGATGCTCCTGCTACTCTTCCCACTCCTCATCAGTCATTCGGTCAGCAATCGATCACCGAAGCAATTGTCAAGAGACAACAGTATGCATGCACTCATCCAACGGCGCAGAAGCTGACCGTGCTCCTGGCCAGGTTTCTGGTGCTTCAGTCCCTCCCTTTCCAAGTGGTGGACTCTGCACCTTTCAGAGATCTGATGGCTTGTGCAGAGCCGAGGTGGATAGTCCGAAGCAGTCATTTCTTTGCCAAAAAGGCAGTACCAGCCCTGCACACATATATAGAACAGAAGGTGGCCAGTCCTTGAGCCTGTCGGTGTCTGCCACAGTGCACGGAAGCGCCGATGTGTGGAGCTTTAACTACAATCAGGGACAATACATGTCCTTTACGGCCCACAGGGTGAATGTGGTTCCTGCACAGCCACACCAGCAACTTGGCCAGGTGACGCTGCTTCTGCCTCCACGTTCTCACGCCGTTGGTTCTGCGACAATGTCCACCTCTGCCTCCTCATCCTCCACCGTGTCCTCAGCCACCACTGCAGGGGCAATTCACAGTGCGCCTCCAGCATACCACATGTGCAGGGCACCTCCTTTGCCTGGGCGAACAGAGTCACAGAGGAGAGGAACTGCTCCGTGTCCTTCATCAAGAAATCGAATCCTGGCTTTCTCTGTGACAACTGAAAATTGAAACCATGGTGACTGACAACAGGAAGAACATTGTGTCGGCGCTGCGTCAAGGAGGGCTGAGCCATGCGCCCTGCATGGCGCACGTGTTCAATCTGGTTGTCAAGCGGTTCCTGAAGTCTTCTTCCACCCATCTGCAAAACATGGCCAGGAAACTTTGCATACACTTCAGCCACTCTTACACCACAAAGCACACCCTCTTTGAGATGCAGCGGAAAAACGGCATCCCCCAATATAGGCTGATATGCGACGTTTCAACCCGTTGAAATTCCACCCTCCATATGTTGGACCGACTATCCGAACAGAGAAAGGCCATAAATGATTTCTTGATGATCCAAGCGGACAGGAGTACTCCCCTGTGTAACTTTGATGTCAGCCAGTGGCAGCTCATGCGTGAGCCGTTTGCTCAGGCCCTTTGAGGAGGCCACCTTATTTGTCAGTTGCCAGGACTACGGGATGAAAAACGTCATTCTAATGCTTCATGTCCTGGAACAGATGCTGGAAAATCTGTCTGGTTAGGGGACTGGATTTGTGGCGCCTAGATCTCACGGCCACATGAGCCCTGTGGGGGGTGAACTGGAGGAGGAAATTGGAGTACAAGCAATGTGTAGCGAAATAGGTGGTTTTTATACACAGGTGACAGGAGAGGAGGTGCAGGAGCAGCCAGAGGACCTACAGGGTGATGAGGAAGACGAGGCAGAGGACCCAGGCACACCGTGGTAGTATGCAGTGGAGATGGAGGCAGGGAGTCCCTCCGAGTCACCTGCACAAATGGCCCGATGCATGCTCGCTTGCATAGTGACAGCCGAATTGTCACCATTCGGCAGAGGGATGACTTCTGGCTCTCCACCTTGTTGGACCCTCGCTACTGGTCCAAATTGGGGGCCTTTTTTACACTCGCTGAGAGGGAGGACAAACTGAACTACTATAGAGACATCCTATGTAGTCAGTTGGCCGCTGTCTATCTATGCCATCGTCCATCCTCTTGCAGGTCTGACCAGAGGGGTCCTTTGTGCTCACGTTCCTCTGCCATGGCTGCTGTGGCAGGCTGGGGGGGGGGGGGTGTTAGGAGCAGTTCCAGCTCCATCAGCAGCAACTTAAGTCTAGAGTCGCTGATGAGCAGCTTTCTTCACCCGCCTAGTGAAGAAACTACTCAACAGCAGCAGCTAGTCCTGGAGCAGGGCCTGAACCAACAGGTGGTGGCATACTTGGACAGCACCCTGCCACCCCACATTGAAGATCCGCTGGACTACTGGGCAGCCAAACTGGATTTGTGGCCGCAACTGGCCGCGTTTGCCCTGGAAAAGCTGTCCTGCCCCGCCAATAGTGTGGCATCAGAGCAGGTGTTTAGTGCCACGGGGACCATAGTTACCCCAAAAAGAACTCGTCTGTCCACCCAAAATGTGGAGAGACTGACCTTTGTCAAGATGAATCAGGCGTGAATCAGCCAGGATTTCCACCCACCAATGCCTGAAGCATCAGACTAGATCATCCATGGTGCCATACCAACAATTTGACAATAGAAGACCAGTTTCTTCTGGCTACCTGCCTCAGCTACTATTCTGATGCTGCCACCCGCCTAATGCCACACATCTGATGCCAAGTCCTCCTTCTTTCACCCACCATCTTTAGCTGGTACTGGTATTGCTACCCTATTGTCTCCTGATGCTGCTGCCACATCACCACTCGGGTCTCCTGATGCTGCTGCCACCTCCACACTGTCATTGTGCCACCCTTTGGCCTCCTCCTGATGCTGCTGCTGCCACCTCCGCACTCTGTCATTATGCCACTCTGTGGCCTCCTGATGCTGCTCCCACTTCCACATTGTTATTGTGCCACCCTGTGGCCTCCTCCAGATGCTTCTGCTGCCACCACCTGCACACTCTGTCATTGTTCCACTCTGTGGCCTCCTGATGCTGCTGCTGCCGCCGTCTCCACACTGTCATTGTTCCACTCTGTGGCCTCCTGATGCTGCTGCTGCCACCTCCACACTGTCATTGTGCCACTCTGTGGCCTCCTCCAGATGCTTCTGCTGCCACCACCTGCACACTCTCTCATTGTACCACTCTGTAGCCTCCTGATGCTGCTCCTGCCACCTCCACACTGTCATTGTGCCACCTTGTGGCCTCCTCCTGATGCTGCTGCCACCTCCAGACTCCGTCATTGGGCCACTCTGTGGTCTCCTCATACTGCTTCCACCTCACCACTATGTCATAGGGCCACTCTGTGGACTTCTCATGCTGTTCCCACCCTCCCCACTTCATGACTGGGCTACTATTTTGCCTTTTGGCCTGGATGACATCAAAATTTATTTGACCCTTCTTCTGCTCTGTCAGAAGGAAGGAAAAATGAGACGCACAACGGATCCTGTCTATGTAACAGCTGTAAGCCCTGCATCACATGGTCCCTATTTTGCATCAGAATTGGCTTTCGATTTGGTAGCCAAAAGGAGAGTGGGTACAAAACACAGAAGACATGCAAATATTGCATTCACGTGTCATCTCTGTTTTGGATCCACTCCTGTTTTGTTTTTTTGGGCTTTAGCAATACTGATGGATTACTGACCAAATGCTGACCGAGTGAAGGTGGATGCTCCACAGACAGGATCTGTTTTTTGGGGGTTATTGTTTTTACGGATCAGAGGAAGGGCAAAATAATCAGTGACGTCAACACAAACTTACTGCTGACACCCTCTCCACTCTGTCGGGGGGCTCTACTTGTATAAGAATTTAATAGAATAGAATATAGAACCTGTAAAGCTGAGTTTACACTTGAGTTGAGTTATTTGGTCAGATTTGGCCCCGTAACTGCCCAAATAAGTGAAGTGTGCAGTGATTTTTAGAGCGACGCCTGTCATCTACATGTCATACTGACACACAGTATTGTTTCACTACCACAGCAGACTGCCTATGTGTGTTACTGCAAGGCACAGTGTTCTACACCACTATAAAGGCTCAATGCAGCGAGGAAATAGACTTTTTTAACGCGATTCGCCACAAATAAATTTGGATCGAACCAAATTTTTTCTGAAAATTCGGCGAACCAGCCGAATCAAATTTTGGAGAAACTCCCTCTTCTCTAATCGTAAAGTAAAAATGTCTAAAGACTCGACCAGTTGATATGGATCTTACCCTAGACGTCAGTGATAAGGTTTCAACCTTTGCGCCAAGTTCTATAAGAATAACTCCACCTAACTCCGAACCAGAGTAGCCATCTTGAGACCAGTAGTAACACAACTTGCCACTGTAGTGCTCAGTGTTTACAGATAGACATCTTCATATACTCCACAGATTAGAGAAAATTATGTTACTCACCAGCATTCACCAGATTAAAAACTGGGTAGGAAAAAACACTCCTGGGTCTGCCAGCGGCCGTTTCACTTACACATATGCTTCTTTGGGGCCTTGAGGAAGCATCTGTGTATGTGAAATGCCCATTGGCCAACCCATGAATGTACAGCTAATGTGCAACAGTATTTAGAGCTGCCACCCTCGGAAGCCACATGCCGGGTCCTGAGAACCATACTGAATATAGCTCCAAGTCACTGGTTGGGGTTAACTGCAAATACAGATACCCAAATAAATACAGACTCCAGACCAAACCACATAAATAAATACAGACCCCAAAATACATACAGATATGGACTCCCTAAATCAATACAGAACCTAGGCCAGACCCTCTAAATAATTAGAGACCTAGAATAAATACAGACCCCTAAACACATACAGACTGCAGACCAAGCCATCTAAAAAACATACAACCCCAGGCAGATCCTCTAAGTAAACAGACTCCAGATCAGACTCTGAAGATACTCACATCTCCTTGTTTCTTCAGCTTGATATAGTAAAACCCAGTATGTGAGGGGGCCACAGAGGGTCATTATACTGTGTGAGGGGGCAACTGAGGGTCATTATACTGTGTGAGGGGGCCACTGAGGGTCATTATACTGTGTGAGGGGGCTACTGAGGTTTATTATACTGTGTGAAGAAGGCACTGAGATTCATTACACTGTGTGAGGGGGCCACTGGGGGTCATTATACTATGTGTGTGTGTGGGGGGGTCATTATACTGTATGAGGGGGCCACTGGAGGTCATTATACTGTGTGAAGAAGGCACTGAGATTCATTATACTGTGAAGGGGCCACTGAGCTTTATTATACTGTGTGAGGGGGCCACTGGGGGTCATTATACTGTGTGAGGGGGCCTCTGGGATAGGGTTGTTGCGGGTATCGAAATTTCGATACCCAATCGATACTTTTGTCCCGGTATCGATACGATACCGGGATTTCCGTTTTTTCGATACTGGGCTGCGCTTCTGCGCAGTCTAGTATCTCTGAACATGAGCGCGCTGCTATCGGCGCGCTCATGTTCTCTCTCAGCAGCACGGGGAGAAGGAAGCTGTCCTCCCTCCCCCTGTGCTGCTGCCGCTGCCACCAATGAGAAGAGAGGGGCGGAGGAGGGGCGGCAATGAGAAGAGAGGGGCGGCAATGAGAAGAGAGGGGGTGGAGGAGGGGCGGCAATGAGAAGAGAGGGGCGGAGGAGGGGCGGGCGCACTGCGCCACCAATGATAGGATTACTATCGGAGCGATGGGAGGAGACATCAGCTTCACTAGTGGGCGTTCCTTTTCCCTGCGCTGCGATTGGACAGCGCTACAGCCAGGGAGAAGGAACGCCCACTAGTGAAGCTGATGTCTCCTCCCATCGCTCCGATAGTAATCAGCAGCATGTGGAGCAGGAGAGGAGACAGTAATGGGGCACTGCGGGCGAACGGAGCGGCGCCCAGGACTAAATGGTGAGTGCTGAGACATCGCTGGGCGCCGCTCTGTGTGGCCTAATAGTGAAAGTCTGGACTCATATACAGTAGTCAGTCTTTAACACATACAGGAGGCGGGTGCCGGCAGCAGAATCGCATTGCCGGCACCCTGCCCCTGACAGGGAGCTGCGATCAGCGGCAGTTAACTGCCGCTGATCTGCTAGTACCCGCCTCCTGTATAAAGGGGTAAAATCATTGGTGGTGCAGTGTGCCCCCCCCCTCAATCCCCCCATCCCATTAAAATCATTGGTGGCACAGTGCGCCGGCCCCTCTCAACCCTCCAGTATTAAAATCATTGGTGGCAGTGGCCACAGGGACCTCTCCACTCCCCCTCATTGGTGGTGCAGTGGCAGCTTCTGATCAGAGCCCCAGCTGTGTAAGCCTGGGGCTCCGATCGGTTACCATGGCAGCCAGGACGCTACAGAAGCCCTGGTTGCCATGGTAACATCCCTGATGCTGTGTGCACAAAGCACAGAGCAGCAGGGACAGTGTGGAGTCCTATTCACCCTGATAGAGATCTATCAGGGTGAATAGGAAAAGGGATGAAAGATCCCAGGTTCTAGCCCCTAAGGGGGGAAATAGTTATTAAGTAAAAAGTGAAAAAAAACCCACTAAAATATGAAGTATAAATCACCCCCCTTTTCCCAATTTCACATATAAAATATATAAATAAGCATATTACATCGCCACGTCAGAAAAGTCCAAACTATTAAAATATAAAAAAAAAATCTAGGTGGTGAATGCCGGAACAGAAAAAATAAAATAAAAACTGCGCGATTCGCCATTTTTAAAAATGAGGAATGCACGTGGCTTTTTTTGTTTATTTTTTTCGCGTGGTATCGAATGGTATCGAGTATCGCAATACTTTTTCATGGTATCGAAACCGAATCAAAAATTTGGTATCGCAACAACTCTACTCTGGGAGTCATTATACTGTGTGAGGGGGCCACTGAGGTTTATTATACTGTGTGAGGGGGCCACTGAGGTTCATTATACTGTGTGAGGGGGCCACTGGGGGTCATTATACTATGTGTGTGTGTGGGGGGGTCATTATACTGTATGAGGGGGCCACTGGGAGTTATTATACTATGTGTGTGTGTGGGGGGGGGGTCATTATACTGCATGAGGGGGCCACTGGGGGGTCATTATACCATGTGTGTGTGAGGGGGTCATTATACTGTATGAGGGGGCCACTGATGTTTATTATACTGTGTGAAGAAGGCACTGAGATTCATTATACTGTGAGGGGGCCACTGAGCTTTATTATACTGTGTGAGGGGGCCACTGGGGGTCATTATACTGTGTGAGGGGGCCTCTGGGAGTCATTATACTGTGTGAGGGGGCCACTGAGGTTTATTATACTGTGTGAGGGGGCCACTGAGGTTCATTATACTGTGTGAGGGGGCCACTGGGGGTCATTATACTATGTGTGTGTGTGGGGGGGTCATTATACTGTATGAGGGGGCCACTGGGAGTTATTATACTATGTGTGTGTGTGTGGGGGGGGGGTCATTATACTGTATGAGGGGGCCACTGGGGGGTCATTATACCATGTGTGTGTGAGGGGGTCATTATACTGTATGAGGGGGCCACTGGAGGTCATTATATTATGTGTGTGGGGGGGTCATTATACTGTATGAGGGGGCCACTGGGGGTCATTATAATGTGTGAGGGGGCCACTGGGGATCATTATACTGTATGGAGGGCACTGGGGGTCATTAACTGTATGAGGGGGCCATTGGAGGTCATTATACTGTGTGAGGGGGCCACTGGGGGTCATTATACTGTATGGAGGGCACTGAGGGTCATTATACTGTATGAGGGGGCCACTGAGGTTATCTTATACTGTGTGAGGGGGCCTCTGGGAATCATTATACTGTGTGAGGGGGCCACTGAGGTTTATTATACTGTGTGAGGGGGCCACTGAGGTTCATTATACTGTGTGAGGGGGCCACGGGGGGTCATTATACTATGTGTGTGTGTGTGGGGGGGTCATTATACTGTATAAGGGGGCCACTGGAGGTTATTATACTGTGTGTGTGTGTGTGTGTGTAGGGGGGGTCATTATACTATGTGAGGGGGCCACTGTGGGTCATTATACTGTATGAGGGGGCCACTGAAGGTCATTATACTATGTGTGTGGGGGGGGGGTCACTGTGGGTCATTACACTGTGTGAGGGGGCCACTGGGGGTTATTATACTGTATAGAGGGAACTGAGGGTCATTATACTTTATTAGGGGGCCACTGGATTTCATTATACTGTGTGAGGGGGTCACTGGGGGTCATTATACTGTATGGAGGATACTGGGGGTCCCTATACTGTATGGAGGGTACTGAGGGTCATTATACTGTATGAGGCGGCCACTGGAGGTCATTATACTATGTGTGTGTGTGTGGGGGGGTCATTATACTGTTTGAGTGGGCCACTGGGGGTCATTATACTGTGTGAGGGGGCCAATGGCTGTCATTATACTGTATGTGGGGGCCAATGGAGGTCATTATACTATGTGTGTGTGTGGGGGATCATTATACTGTGTGAGGGGGCCACTGGGGGTCATTATACTGTGTGAGGGGGCAACTATGGGTTATTATACTGTATGGAGGGCACTTGGGGTCATTATACTGTATGGAGGGTACTGGGGGTCATTATACTGTATGGGGGCACTGGAGGTCATTATACTATGTGTGTGGGGGGGGGTCACTGTGGGTCATTATACTGTGTGAGGGGGCCACTGGGGGTCACTATACTGTATGGGGGGCACTGGGGGTCACTATACTGTATGGAGGGCACTGGGGGACATTATACTGTATGAGGGGGCCACTCGAGATCATTATACTATGTGAGTGTGTGGGGGTCATTATACTGTATGAGGGGGACACTGGAGATCAATATACTATGTGTGTGTGTGTGGGGGGGGGTCATTATACTGTGTGAGGGGGCCACTGGGTGTCATTATACTGTGTAAGGAGGCCTCTGGGGGTCATTATACTGTATGGAGGGCACTGAGGGTCATTATACTGTATGAGTGGGCCACTGGAGATCATTATACTGTGTGAGGGGGCCACTGGGGGTCATTATACTATGTGTGTGTGTGGGGGGGGGGGTCATTATACTGTGTGAGGGGGCCACTGGGGGTCATTATACTATGTGTGTGTGTGTGTGTGGGGGATCATTATACTGTGTGAGGGGGCCACTGGGGGTCATTATACTGTGTGAGGGGGCAACTATGGGTTATTATACTGTATGGAGGGCACTTGGGGTCATTATACTGTATGGAGGGCACTGGGGGTCATTATACTGTATGGGGGCACTGGAGGTCATTATACTATGTGTGTGGGGGGGGGTCACTGTGGGTCATTATACTGTGTGAGGGGGCCACTGGGGGTCACTATACTGTATGGGGGGCACTGGGGGTCACTATACTGTATGGAGGGCACTGGGGGACATTATACTGTATGAGGGGGCCACTCGAGATCATTATACTATGTGAGTGTGTGGGGGTCATTATACTGTATGAGGGGGACACTGGAGATCAATATACTATGTGTGTGTGTGGGGGGGGGTCATTATACTGTGTGAGGGGGCCACTGGGTGTCATTATACTGTGTAAGGAGGCCTCTGGGGGTCATTATACTGTATGGAGGGCACTGAGGGTCATTTTACTGTGTGAGGGGGCCACTGGAGATCATTATACTATGTGTGTGTGTGTGTGTGGGGGGGGTCATTATACTGTGTGAGGGGGCCACTGGGTGTTATTATACTGTGTAAGGAGGCCTCTGGGGGTCATTATACTGTATGGAGGGCACTGAGGGTCATTATACTGTGTAAGGGGGCCACTGGAGATCATTATACTGTACGAGGGGCCACTGGAGATAATTATACTGTGTGAGGGGGCCACTGGGGGTTATTATACTGTGTGAGGGGGCCACTGGGGGTCATTATACTGTGTGAGGGGGCCACTGGGGGTCATTATACTCTCTCACTGTTTTTCTTAGGAGTACTGACAGGATTTTTTCTGCTTTGGAGGCAGACATCCTGCTTCAAATCATATAAACCTATTTATCACTTATCTATCATATCCTGCTCTCAGGTCAGGAAGCAGAAATCACCTGATAGGTTCACTTTAAGCTCTGTTTAGTGTCATGGATTCCATTCATAACAGAACCAAGACAGCAATACTGGGCCTATTTTCGGATGGAATTCAATAAACCCTCTCAGTCCCCACTGATTTACAATAGGATCCATAATGAATAATGCTTAAAGAATCCCTGTACTTTCACACAATTTCATTTTGTTTAATAGAGAATGGTGTAACTAGCAAATTTCCAAGTCACTTATTTTAAAAAATCTGCCTGCATCCACCTGAAAAAAAGCTGTAAAGTCATGACCACTAGGGGTCACCTAAGTTGCAGTCCACTGCCTGTTGTCAAGTAAGATCCATCCTTGGTGAGTCAGAAGATGGCTGAGAGGAAAGGCGTGAGGGCGTGTGACAGCTAGCTAAAATCCTGAGCCTGATAAAACCCCTGCTTCTACACTGCTTCTGAACAGCATAGCAGCCTGCTGCCTTTCTCTGTGATCTTACCCTCCTTATCTGTTCTGTGAGCTAAGGAGCTAAAAACAAACATAGTGGAAAGCAAGGGAGACGCACAGAAGGGAGACGCACTCTGCTTCTGAATGAAATGCATCTAGCTATGCTGCTGAAACAGGGAATAATATGGCTGAAAAAACACTAGGGAAGCCAAAACATGACTGTTCCTTCACAGTTTTGTTTGTACAAAGAAGTACAGCCATTATATAAGTTTTTGGAAAACTCAGGTACACTTTAAAGGGATTCTGTCACCTCGTTTTCGGTTATAGAGCTGCGGACATGCACGGCTAGATCGCCGCTAGGATGTCCGCAATATACCGGTCCTATAGGGCTGTGTCCTTTTATTTTGTTTAAAAAATGATTTCAGAGATATGTAAATGAGCTTTGTAAGGAGATTGCCGTAATCTCGTGAGTGCCGGTATAGTATTCCTTCCCTGTGCTGGCATCAGCCTCAGGGAAGGAACTGCGCATGCGCACGCTCGCGCATCGCGAGATTACGGCAATCTAACTGTGACGAAAGGAGGAGATTCGGAGGACATAGGCGGTGCTGGGCTCCTTCACAGGGGGGCGTGGCTGGGCACCAGGAAGGTTAGTGCAGCCCCTTGGGCTCCTTACAAAGCTCATTTACATATCTCTAAAATCATTTTTTAAACAAAATAAAAGGACACAGCCCTATAGGACCGGTATATTGCGGACATGCTAGCGGCGATCTAGCCGTGCATGTCCGCAGCTCTATAACCGAAAACGAGGTGACAGAATCCCTTTAAGACCACACTATTCTCACTATTATTAAGACCACACTATTATGTCAATAATGCCAGAATCCCTGGCGGAAACTAAAAATCACCAGTGTGATGAGTCTTACCATTTCTTAAGCTCTCTCTCTTTAGCTTCCAAAGGTGTGAACCGCCAATGGTGGTTCTCATAAGGGTTGTCCCTCATATCAATACGAGGAGATGAAAAACAGGGAAAACAGTACAATGCGTTTCAAAAGCGTACCACTCTCTTTCTCAAGCACAAGCAGTACTCTCTCAAAACACACTGCAATGTTATACCCGTTTTCACCTCCTCATAGCATTAGCTTTTATAGTTTTCCAAATAAACCAGTTTTTATAGAAGCAGCATTCTTTTTTTTATTTTATTTTTTATCCTCATCGTTTCTGCATTTGTTATTGGATTGAATAGAAGGGAATGGAGCTGTTGCCAGTTTGAGGCCACCAACACACCATGTCTGGAGTTGTGCCCAAGGATGCACAACCCCTTTTGCTAAGCTTCTGTGGTCGTTGTGTAGATACTGTCACCTAGTCGTTTTTCACACAGTGTAGCACCTTTGTACTTTCTCTCATAGACATGGAAACTGTCACGACTGAGGATGGGAAAAACCCTCAGCCGTGCGATGACAGAGGATGGTAGTCACGTCTTGGCCAGAACCACAGAACTCGGGAGCAGGTCACCTCCTATTGCCTCCCTAATCTGACCCTAACTCCTAGCGACATGAGCCGACCTTGAAGGTAGGAGGACTCATGCTCTGGAACCTCGGGTCCCTACTTGCCCTCCGCCGGTCCCTACGCTAGGAGCTGGGTAGACTACCTGTTCCTCCTGGACATGGAGAAATAGGAGTCTAAAGATGGCCAAACTATAAAGACAGGGGAAACGGAAACAGGCATATGGCAATGGCAGGTAAGTGCAACTAGTACTAACACCCACCTGCCACAGACACAGGGCCTGGGACCTAAGTATCAGTGCTGCTGTCCACAAACACAAACGACAGAGCACACACACCATACAGGACACCAGGAGACCATACGCTGCAAAGAATAGACATGACACACAAACACATCCTCATAACATCGTGTATAAACAATACATAACAATTTGTTTATGACCAACAAGGGTGGCCCCCACTGGCAGATGGAAATACCAGGAGGGTTTCTCCAGCAAAGCATGGCTGAAGAACCCCTCAGCTTCAGATCTCCAAAGAGGCTTTATAGCCCAAAGTGGCCACACCCACACAGACACACACAGGAGAGGGAATTAACCCTTCCAACACTAACAGGGAGTGAAACCACTTAAAGGGGAAGTGTCCAAATGCACATCACACTGTAGCTGTTACCGCAGGCAACGACATAGGTGGCAACCATGTCCTGGGAGTCAGCCAGAAGGCCGAGACACTGCCACCACATGTACACATACCAAACGTTGCCACGGGCAGCCACAGTGAAGGGAAGTGTCACAGTGCACACCTAACATAAACCTAGTGCACACCAGACATACAAAGTGCATAACATACACACACACACCTAACAGAGAGGTTGCTAGGTGCAACCGCATGCACATTGCCGCAAGCTGCCTAGCACCAGCTCAGGCTGCTCTACTGCGACAATACCCAACTACTTGTTGCCCGCGGCAACCAAAAGTGAGGCTACACACTAGCGGCCCTCACCTGTGGTTGAACAACTAAACAAGACCGCAGGCAACTGCATGCGGTAAAGGAGTCACGGCCATGCCATGGCCGTGACACTCCCACCCCTCAAAGCCCCCCCACCAAAAAAGGAAACTGGTGCGGGACCCAACAAGGGGATAGGAGAAGGGGAAAAAAAAAAATAGGGATCAGTGTCAGCGAGTCTCCTCAGGACTGATGCCAGCCCGGAGAGACCGCACTGAACACTGCATCCACTCTCAGCAAACGGTTCCCACACAGTCGCTGCTAGCCTGCATCCTCTCCCAGCACACACTAAAGCCAGTCCAACGAGGCCTGCAGCCAGCCATACCGACACAGGTGAAAGAACCACTGAGATGTGGACGAGGAGAAACCCAACAACAAGTGCCAGTTCGAACACACTGCAGCCACTGCTACAGAGAACTGCACTGTACTAGGGTTCTCCTTTCACCCTCCCTCCGGAGGATAAGCATGTGCGCCAGAAAGCGGCAGGCACCACATGCTGCGCCCTCTTCCGAAGGCACACACACCAAAAAACACAACGGTGAGGGAATAAAAATAAGGGGACGCCAAAACATACAAAGTGCATAACATACACACACACACACCTAACAGAGAGGCCCTCACCTGTGGTTGAACAACTAAACCAGACCGCAGGCAACCGCATGCGGTAAAGGAGTCTTGAGAAGAAACATTTCTTCTGTCCAGCTGAGTGAGGCATCCAGCATCAAAACCGATAACAAATTATAGCATCCGATTTGTCATTGGAAGGCTAGACTTGTGTAAACCAGATACTAAGTACATAGACTTGTCTTTCAGGGATTTATGAAAGTTGACTGACATACAACATGGTCACCATCTTAGATCCTGTCATCTCACGTTCCTACATTATCTTATTGCTGTATTTGAACTGTTTGCCGTTTTTCCCTGCAATATCAGCTCTTCCCTTCTCCCTATGTTGCTGGCCTTTTTTACATACATGCTTTGTACAGTCCACAGCCCGGGCAAAAAAATATTTTTTTCACATACTGTTTTGCGCATAATTACAAGTTATCAGCCTAAAATAAGCCTCGTCTGGATTTATAGTATCCCAGACCTGGGGGTACTACAAATTGTTTATTGCTATGTTTTGTATTTTACTGTTTGTTCCTGGCCATCACTCCCAGCAAGGAAAAGTTGGCAGGAACAGGGTAAATCACTCTGTTCCTCCCTTCTTGGTAAGAGTGGGCTGGTACTACTTTTTGCCAGGAGGGGGAGTTCCTGTCTAGCCTCAGAGTCGAGAGGAAGCAATCTACAGTACTCCTGCTCCTCTTACTAAATCTCGAGAGGGAACCTTTCCAAATTGTCCTCAAGTAAAACGTTTAGAGTCCAGACAGCAAAACTGCCTGCTACTTCTGTATCTACAGACACTGCTGTAAGGTGAGGAACTACAGCCAAGCCACCCATCACCAAACAACAACCTAAGTACTGAATTACCACCAACCAACCTACCTCCATATACTTGCTGGTGCCAGAGAAGAATTGCACTAAAGTCTTCTGCTACTGTACTTTATGTATCTCAGATTTTACATTGCACTTAGTAATAAAAGACTCTGTTATGTTCAACTCTGGACTCATTCTTATTCATGAGAGTACACCAAAACTCTTCAACAGGGCCACTACCACTCCTATCCTCTTCACCCACTCCTCAGAGGAAGGGGGAGAGTGTCGCTACAGATTCTTCACACATGCCTCATAAGTGGAGTTGACCTGTCCGATAAGATTTCAGGAGCTGAACTGTTCAATATAGACAAGCACAGCCATAAAATTTGCAAAAATAGAAAACTATCAGCAGGTGGCAAAAGAGAGCAAAACAAATCCCAAAATATTCTTTAAATATATCAATGCTAAACAACCAAGGTCTGAGCTGGTCCCCTAAATAATGGTAAAGGGGGGTTAGTCACTAAAGATAAAGAAAAGGCAGAGTTACTAAATGTTTTTTTTAGCTCTGTATATACAAAAGAAGAGAAAGGAGCTGATATCTGTGGTGCTGGCGCTGTTAGTACATCCAGTAATATACTCAATTGGCTAACTGTAGATATGGTCCATGCTAAATTAAATTAGATGGATTACACCCAAGAGTGCTTTAAGAGCTCAGTTCAGTCCTTGTTGTGCCCCTGTTTATAATTTTTTAAGATTTTCTAGGTACTGGTACAATGCCAAGTGATTGGCACAAGGCAAATGTGGTGCCCATATCCAAAAAAGGATCTAGGTCCTCCACAGGTAATTATAGACCAGTTAGTTTAACTTCTGTCATAGGAAAAATGTTTGAAGGACTCTTAAGGGACTATATACAGGAGTATGTGACTGTAAATAATATTACAAGTGATAACCAACATGGGTTTACCAAGGACAAAAGTTGTCAGACTAACCTGATTTGTTTTTATGAGGAGGTTAGTAGAAGCCTAGACAGAGGGGCGGCTGTGGATGTAGAGTTTCACGATTTTGCAAAGGCTTTTTAAACTGTCCCTCATAGATGTTTAATAAGTAAGATAAGGTCTATAGGCTTGGAAAGTATAGTTTGTAATTGGATTGAAAACTTGCTGAAGGACCGTGTCCAGAGAGTTGCGGTCAATGATTCCTATTCAGAATGGTCCCAGGTTATAAGTGGTGTACCCCAAGGTTCAGTGCTGGGTCCTCTATTATTTAATTTATTTATTAATGATATCGAGGACAGGATTAATAGCACCATTTCTATTTTTGCAGATGACACTAAGCTGTGTAGAACTGTGCAGTCCATAAACTACAAGCTGACCTGAACACTCTGAGTGATTGGGCATCAACTTGGCAAATGAGGTTCAATGTGGATAAATGTAAAGTTATGCATCTTGGTAGTAATAATCTCTGTGCTTCATATGTCCTAGGTGATGTAGCACTGGGAGAGTCACTTATAGAAAAGGTTTTGGGTGTCCTTGTAGATGGTAGATTAAATAACAGCTTACAATGTCAATCAGCTGCTTCTAAGGCCACAAGGATATTGTCATGCATTAAGCGAGGCATGGACTCGCGGGGAAGGGATGTAATACTAGCACTTTACAAAACGCTGATGCGGCCTCATCTGGAATATGCAGTTCAGTTCTGGGCACCAGTCCATAGAAAGGACTCACTACAGCTGGAAAAAGTACAGAGGAGAGCGACTAAACTCATAAGGAGCATGGAAGGTCTTAGTTATGAAGAAAGATTAAAAAAATGTAATGTATTTAGTCTTGAGAAGAGACATCTAAGGGGGTACATGATTAACCTGTACAAGTATATAAATGGGCCATACAAAAATACGGTGAAAAACTGTTCCATGTAAAATGCCCTCAAAAGACAAGGGGCACTGCCTCCGACTGGAGAAGAAAAAGTTCAGTCTCCTGAAGCGTCAAAGTTTGTTTACTGTTAGGGCCCTTTCACACTTGCGGCAGGACGGATCCGACATGCTGTTCACCATGTCGGATCCGTCCTTCCGCTATTTCGCTGTGCCGCCGGACCGCCGCTCCGTCCCCATTGACTATAATGGGGACGGGGCAGAGCTCCGGCGCAGCACGGCGGTGCACGGCGAAAGCTGCCGGACTAAAAAGTCCTGCATGTCCGACTTTTTAGTCCGGCGGCTTTCACCGTGCACCGCCGTGCTGCGCCGGGGCTCCGCCCCCGTCCCCATTATAGTCAATGGGGACGGAGCGGCGGTCCGGCGGCACAGCGAAATAGCGGAAGGACGGATCCAACATGGTGAACAGCATGTCGGATCCGTCCTGCCGCAAGTGTGAAAGGGCCCTAAGAACGGTAAATCTGTGGAATAGACTTCCTCAGAACGTGATCACAGCAGGAACAGTGGACAGTTTTGAAAAGGGTTTAGATGAGTCTCACTTCCTTCTGGGATTCACATCCCCACCTATCCCTTGGTTGAACTTGATGGACTTATGTCTTTTTTCAACTGTATTAACTATGTAACTATGTAACTTGCTGCCTAGTTATTGTGTCAGAACAAATCCAAAGGAGTAGTCGCCCACCAACAACCAATAAACAAACGACTGGCTCTGATTTTAGATAGAATCGCTCTTTAAAAAAAAACATTTAAATTAAAAGACTAAAACGAACATGACGGTTCCCTCTTACAGTCAGCCACTTATATTTAGCATCATAGGTGTCACTGCTGTGATCTCACTGTTATATATTTTAATGACTAATTAACACTTTTTCACTCAGAATAACGCCAAGCATTAGGATGAGGAAGTCTATCTTACTTATTGTACCGGCTGGAAGAACGGTAAAGCACTGCAGCTTTGCTGACGTTCCCTAATGCCTGCCCTGTCTGCTGATGATTAATGAAAAGTGAAGAAAGCAAGTGAACAAAACACAATCCAGACACAGTGCTCGGGGCCACGCTCCCTCAGCTCCCTGATCCTATGCTTTGTCATGGGAATTATGAAAGATTCATTACAATTGGTAGGCCTGGTCTTGTGACATCATTGCCTGTAATTGTCCTTACTTCTTTCGACTTAGCGGTTACCAGGCTCACTCTTTCTGCCAAGGAGCTCTCAATAGTATGTAACATTTTTATCTCTTGCCCTTTTGTGGAGATGTTTTCTCCTGAAGCCGCATGGTTTCCAGTCTACGCCTTTGCTTCCTGACGGATCTGGAACATGCCTGTGCAGTGTAGAGAGGAAGAATACTGTATGGTAGATGTCTACCTGTACTGAAATGAAGTCATCCAAAATGGGAACGGACCTGGTTGATAGGTAAACTGAACTGACATAAAAAAAGATTTTTTATTTTTTTGGCAATGGACAAGAGTGGCCCTGTTTATGGAGAAATCTTAGAAGACTTAGACATAAATCCAGTAAAAATATGTGTAATGATTTTTAAAAATTTTTTATCTACTATTTAAACAAATATGTGTCCAAACACTGACTAAGGGCTCATGCACATGAAAGTGTGCCGGGCTGGCCCGTATTGCGGCCTGCAAACAGTGGGTCCGCAATATACGGCACAAGGAGTGTGCGCACCGTATCACAGATCTGAACACATTCATTGGAAGATATGGAGTGGAAGGCCACAGAAGCACTACGGAGCGCTTTCATGGTATTTCAGCCCATGCCTCCGCACCACCAAAAAATAGAACATGCTCTCAGATAGATTGCGGTCCAATTCAAGTCGAATGGGTCTGCATCTGTTAGCGCCAGCCACACAGACGGTGTGCATGTGTACATTCGTGTGCATGAGCCCTAAAGCAGCTCTTTCTTACTCATTGACAGCAGCAAATCTGAAACTTCACAAGCAACTGAGTAACATAAAGCTACTCCTGAGTGAGGCATAAACAAGTGAGGACACACCGTCTTCCTCAACAGGGTTGTCCTGTCATAAGTGTACAAAAATAAAAATCAGACATCATATAGTACGTGACAATCTCTTTCTAATGAACTAAAACCAGCCCTGTATCTCACATGGATCCAGAGATCTCCCCATTCATTGCTGCAATTGTTCTGCTAGATTAATTTCAAGCTGGTAGCTCAGGGGCATGTCCTTTTCCAGGAGTTGTATCTTTCCTCAGGGGTGTGTTCTTTTGGCTGCAGTTCTCTTCCCGTATCTGTCACAGCTTCAAACACTAGATAGGGCTGGTGGCAGTTGAAGAATGGAACGGAACATGCGTGACCACCACAACCAATCTACTCTGTACATGGATAGAGAATCAAGGAAAAAAACAAACAGCAGGTGGCGCTATACATATATATTAACTACATGCAATTACAAAAGGGTTCGACTCCAGGTGCTGCTTTGATAAGGGTATAATTTTTTATTTATTTTTTATTTTCTTTCGCTTTAAATTCTCCGAGAAGCAAGAAAGTAATAACCTTAAAATAAAACAAAGTCTCCAGTGGCCCAGACATGGATGAACAGCTTATACCTTGACATGGGTAGATGTATTGTGTTATTTCAGTACAGATATGTCGCACTTAATGAAAGGCTCCATACACCTGGCTGCCATAACCTGTATGCAGTGGGGAGGGATTATGTACAGGGCCCTGGGAATTCATGGAGAAAAGCGAGGATTCAGCAGCTGCTGGAAGACGATGCAAAAAGATGGTTTGTCTAATTGCTAAGACTCTGTCTATTCCCACTGAAACCACGCTGCTTGCGGTCGGATTCGACGCTGCAATTTCTATATTTTGTCAACAGCAAAATGGTGGTTTTAAGGAAGATGCATATTTATCATGTTCTTTGTAATAGATCTGAATTACAATATTCATGTAACTACAATATATTGACCGCAGGGCAAAAATGGACTTTACTGAAAGGGGTTATCCAACTTAAAAAATGACCCCCCCTAATGCCCGGGACCCTCAGATAGGTTATACTTACCCCGTTCCCCAGTACCTGCGTCGCTCCTGCTCCCTGTACGGCCGCGGCTGCATCTCCCTGTCGTGTGGATCAAAACATCTGACGATGGGGGAGTAGCCATTAGCAGGCCGCAAGGGGGGGCTAGCCTCATCCCCGTCACGGCCTGCTATTGCCTCGGATGTTTTGATCCGCGCAACAGGGAGATGCAGCGGTGGCGGTGTGAGAAGCAGGAGCGACGTGGGTGCCGGGGAGTGGGTAAGCATAATCTATCTCAGGGTCCTGGGCATTAGGGGGGTCATTATAGGGGTTGGATAACCCCTTTAAATCAATAATGTCCTAGCATTTGGGTGGGAACGAATCCAATTTATATTTTTTTATCTACTCTGTACATCCTTCGTGGCTAAGAAAATATTGAACATTGACTTCAGACTGTCAAGACATGCTGGGAGTTGTAGTTGGAAAGCTAAAGTGTAAGATCACGGTTATAGCATGCCCATGTGAGAGGACAGGGATTGCGGATGCTCCTCTGCTCTTCCTATTGCATGTACTGTATTTCCTCCATTCTACTAATGGCACATGGGGATTTAATCCTCTCGTCTCTCTTCTACCACCCCCGTTTTTCCTGCTGATGAAGCAAGAATGTTGAGTATAACATAAATATTAAGGAATTGCTGATAAAGCCTTTCCTCAATATGCTGTAAAAGCCAAGGGTCAGCGAAGCCGAACCTAAGCTTTAAAGTCTATCTGCAGGCCTCATGTTATAGAGGCAGAGGAGCTGAATAGACTAAGCTACATGGGAATAGGTTCGGTATACTATCTATATTATAATATCTATAGTATAAAAATCAATGTCTGTCTATCTGTACATCTGACCTCTATAGGCATCCAAAGGCCTGAACCGATGGACACCAAATTTGGCACATAGGTACATCGGGTGTCTGAGAAGGTTTTCATAAAGGTCTCAGGTCTCTAGGATGCACCATTCCTGAGATATTCCCACAAAATGTATTAGCCAATAGGAGTTTGCAGATCAAACTCATACACATGGTAACATGACCCTTGTTAACCAGCAGAAGCTCGCAGGTCCTTCGCGCTTGACATACACACAGTTTTACACCAGATTTCCATAACAACAAAGCTATTTTTCTCCGCTTATAGGTCACTGTTAAAGGGGACAGGGCACTGTGGAGGTCACTCTTAAGGGGACAGGGTGATGTGGAGGTCACTTAAGGGATCGGTGTGCTGTGAAGGTTATTGTTAAGCGGGACAGAGCACTATGGAGGTCACTGTTAGAGGGGTGGGATGCTGTGGATATCACTGTTAAGGGGAAAGGGTGCTGTGGGGGTCACTGTTAGAGGGGTGGGGTGCTGTGGAGGTCACTGTTAGAGGGGTGTGGTGCTGTGGATGTCACTGTTAAGAGGGCATGGTGCTGTGGAGGTCACTTTTAAGGGGGCGGGGTGCTGTGGAGTTCAGTTTTAAAGGGGCAGGGTGTCGTGGAGGTTACTGTTATGAGGAACAGTTAATAAAAAGGCAGACTGCACCTGTCGGGGTATATAGGGATACCAGAGATTTCCCCATAATAAACGAGGGCAGGGATTGGCCTCCAGGGCAGCTTTGGAACAAATTCATTAAACACACAAACAGATTAAAACTTCATACTCGGGTACTTTTCTAGTTGGTCATGGTTTATATGCTCTCCCCCCCTGCACAATGACCTCTTCACAGGTCACAGAGCATTTCTAGAAAAAAGTCCTATAGACATAAAGGTGTTCATGTCGCTGCTATAAGGCATATCCCTAAATGCTGATAACCACCAGCTCAGGTAAGATGGCTGCCCCCCACAATCATGTACTGAAAATAAAATCATCTGCAATTAGAAAATGAAGACATATTAGATAAAAAATAATATGTGTCACTGTCTGATTTTAATTATTAAAACAAATCTGGGTGATACTTTCCCTTTAATAGGATTGTAAGAGAGCAGAAAAACATAACTACTTTCTCCCAGAAACAGCGCCACTCTGGATCATGGGCCATGTCTGGTATTGCACCTGAGCCTTGTGAATAAAAGGTAACATAACTGTATATTCGTAGCATCCACATGGTTAACTTGGTAAAGAGAATAAACCGTTTGAATTTGCCAGGGATTTTATTGCAGGATGTAGGTGTACTGTATCATGGCAACTGAAGACACGCTGGGCCTGGTTCCTATAGACATTTATCACAATGAAATATCCCCCATAGTGAAAGGAATTAAACACCATCTCATATTTGCCTTAGGTTCCTTTCACACTTGCGTTGTTTTTTTCCGGTACTGAGATCCGGCAGAGGATCACAATACGGAAATAAAAATGCAGTTTCCGTTCTGAATGGAAAGAGATCCTTTCAGGATGCATCAGGATGTCTTCCGTTCTGTCAGCATTCTGTTTTGTAGAAGAAATGGATTGCGCTGCAGGAGAGTATACTAAAATAATAATAATAATAATAATAATAAAGTCTTTCTTATGTAGATCTTCGGTCAAATGGGTTCATCCATATACATCAAGCATAACTGCGGTGTAGAAATCTGAAAAAATAGAAACCGCACAATGGTGTAGTACTTCTAGAAAGGAGTATCACCTGGCCGCAGGTTGTACTTACAAAACTCAGATGGTAATAAGCGTAGAAAACCGGCTCAGCACTTTCATCCACCCAGGAGCTGCACACCTCAGATGCCGTTCAATAAGCCACACAAACGAACAGGATCTGAGCCGCTTGTAGGAAATCTTGCACAGGCACAAGTTAGATCTCAAATTGGTAGGATGTCACCACCTTTGCACTCTTCAGGGTCTCGGAGGAAGGATATCAACCAATGGTGAAGTAAATACAGCAATGTTGGATAAAAAGGATTTATTATACTCACAAAAACAGCAAGTTTAGGAGCAATTTAAAACAAGTACAAAGTGCCCGACCCGGGTTTCGCCATGATGCTTCGTCTGGGGCGTAGCATCATGGCGAAAACCCAGGTCGGGCACTTTGTACTTGTTTTAAATTGCTCCTAAACTTGCTGTTTTTGTGAGTATAATAAATCCTTTTTATCCAACATTGCTGTATTTACTTCACCATTGGTTGATATCCTTCCTCCGAGACCCTGAAGAGTGCAAAGGTGGTGACATCCTACCAATTTGAGATCTAACTTGTGCCTGTGCAAGATTTCCTACAAGCGGCTCAGATCCTGTTCGTTTGTGTGGCTTATTGAACGGCATCTGAGGTGTGCAGCTCCTGGGTGGATGAAAGTGCTGAGCCGGTTTTCTACGCTTATTACCATCTGAGTTTTGTAAGTACAACCTGCGGCCAGGTGATACTCCTTTCTAGAAGTACTACACCATTGTGCGGTTTCTATTTTTTCAGATTTCTACACCGCAGTTATGCTTGATGTATATGGATGAACCCATTTGACCGAAGATCTACATAAGAAAGACTTTATTATTATTATTATTATTATTTTAGTATACTCTCCTGCAGCGCAATCCATTTCTTCTATTTTATTGCGCGGACTTTTTTCTCACTTGTGTCCAGGATTTTGCAGCGCTAGAGAGTCAAATATTTGAACAGAAATTTTACCTTATATTCCAGCATTCTGTTTTGTGACCGGACACAAAATCACTGAAAGGTGCGGTTTTGTGTCACAAAAACAACAAAAAAAAAACGCATCTATCACTCTATCACTGAAAACAATATAAGGCTACTTTCACACTAGCGTTCGGGGTTCTGCTTGTGAGTTCCGTTTGAAGGCTCTCACAAGCGGCCCCGAACGGATCCGTACAGCCCCAATGCATTCTGAGTGGAGGCGGATCTGCTCAGAATGCATTAGTCTGGCACCGTTCCGCCTCCATTCCGCTCAGGAGGCGGACACCCGAACGCAGCTTGCAGCGTTCAGGTGTCCGCCTGGCCGTGCGGAGCCAAACGGATCCGTCCTGAATTACAATGCAAGTCAATGGGGACGGATCCGTTTGACGTTGACACAATATGGTGCAATTGTAAACGGATCCGTCCCCCATTGACTTTCAATGCAAAGTCTGGACGGATCTGTCTGACTAACAATTAGACTTAGATTTTTTTCTGAAATATAATGCAGACGGATCCGTTCTGAACGGATACCATCGTTTGCATTATAGGTGCGGATCCGTCTGTGCAGATACCAGACGGATCTGCCCCGAACGCAAGTGTGAAAGTAGCCTCAGTCAATGGTGACAAATCCGTTTTTTAGGAGCCTACAAAAACGGATTCGTCACCCATTGACTTTCAATGTATTTAGTGACAGTGACAGAATGGATGCATCCTGATGTGTAAAATCAATATGGATCCATTTAATTCCGGTATTGAGATCCTCTGCTGGACCTCAATACCGGAATTAACAACGCAATTGTGAAAGTATTCTAATATGTTGTTAGAGTGCTCCAGAAACCTATACTCAGGACTTGAGCCTGTATTACACAGGCCGATTGAACAAGCAATTGTCCGGAGGGAAGCGCTCCTTTTCTTGCAATCACCTGCTAGCTGGCAGAGGAGAACGCGGCTATTACACGCAGCAATCTCCTCCGCAGCATGGGGAGGAGCGATCATTACGCCATCGCTCATCACCATGCTGTATAGTGGTAGATCGCAATTAGACAGTGTGATCTGCTGGGCTTAAAAATGACAATTGCCCGAAGAACGAGCAATTGGCGGCGGTATTATACTGCAAGATGATCCCTAACAAGCATTCATATGTAAGTATGCAAAATATGATTGGTCCAATAAAAAGTTGTCCATAGTGTGGGGGTCAGTCTAATCCTGAACTTTGTATCCCGTATTTATTTATTTTTTGTTTTGTTTTTTTACCCTCGGGGAACAAAAGATACAGTAAAGATTGCAAATATAGGGCTTTTATTCTTCTGCTGCTTTGCTTTTTCATCTAGTATCTTTTTGTATATTCAGACACCACCTTCACGCGATTCTTGGCTATGCCTATGCTCCCTTCCCTGTGGATCAATACAGAGGTCTTCCTAGACTACTACAGGCAGTGATGGTCAGTTCGCAGTGTTCGCCAGCGAACACATGCGGGCTGCCATCTTTAGTAAGGTTAGACTCACCCGTAATATCAAATGCAGTCACCGGGAGCAGGCAGTTCCAAGAACAGACGCCGGGGGCCTTCATCGGGCTGTTCTCGGAACTGCCTGCTCCCGGTGACTGCATTTGATTTCAGACCGGCTCCCGAGACAGGCACAGGTAAGGGCTTACCTGTGCATCGCTGGACGGGTGAGTCTACCGTACTAAAGATGGCAGCCGCATGTGTTCGCTGGCGAACTGACCATCACTGACCACAGGCTACAGAAAGCAGATCCAATACTCTACTTTATGGGACTGACCGAACACTGACTATGTAAATAAGGCCTCATGCACACGACCATGCCGTTTTTTAGAGTCCGCAAACCGCGGATCTCCAAAAAACGGAAGGCGCCCGTGTTGCCTTCCGCAAACCGCGGAACGGAACAGGCGCCGGCAATATAAATGCCTATTCTTGTCCGCAAATCGCCGACAAGAATAGGACATGTTATATTTTTTTAGCGGGGCCGCGGAACGGAGCCACAGATGCGGACAGCACACGGAGTGCTGTCCGCATCTTTTGTGGCCCCATTGAAATGAAAAGGCGGCTCAGATGCAGACCCAAACAATGGTCATGTGCATGAGGCCTAAGGCATAAGACTGCAGGGAATAAATCTCCCCAACAGATTTTTCTACAACAAAAATGTGGAAGTCCTCCCTTAGATTTTATATGGAAACAGGGAGAAATTGTGGTGTGCTCAATGTGTATGTGCAGAGAGGGATCAGCATTTCTTCCATGTGGGAATATCCAGACTTAGGGCTTATGCACACAAAAGTATTTCCTTTCCGTGTCCATTCCGTTTTTTTTGCAAACCAGATGTGGAACCATTCATTTTAATGAGTCTGCAAAAAAAAACACGGAAGTTGCGGATCTTGAAAACACGGATGCCGCCCGTGTGCCTTCCGCAATTTGCGAAACGGAACGGACGGCCCTTTATAGTAATGCCTATTCTTGTCCGCAAAACGGACAAGAATAGGACATGTTCTATAATTTTTTTAATCTATGATTTTTGCGGGGCCACGGAACGGAGCAACAGATGCGGACAGCACAAGGAGTGCTATCTGCATCTTTTGCGGCCCCATTGAAGTGAATAGGTCGGCACCCAAACCACCGTCGTATGAATAAGCCCTTACTCCGTGTACATTCTGTTTCCGTATGTCTGTTCTGCAAAAAAATAGAACATGTCCTATTATTGTCCGCATTACGGACAAGGATAGGACTGTTCTATTAGCTGTTCCGTTCTGCAAAATACGGAATGCACACGGACGTCATCCGTATTTTTTTTCTGACAGCATAATGCATACAGTCATGTGCATGAGCCCTTACAGAGTCCGATATAGACTGTACTGCAGTGATCGGAGTCAGTAAAGCACCGTACTAAGGAGCTGTTCAGCCTCCATGCACTGCCCTCCAGGCTCCACACCAGTATGCAGGAGCCTTTAGGCTGCAGTAAAAACATGGTCACTTCTGGTCATACCAAAACTGTAAATTTGGGTCACAGACGTCAATTAGACTTTTTTTTTTTTAACAGAATCTTTATTCTGCTCCATTTTTGTGGCTTATTTTTTATCATCATTAACAAGCTGCACGAGTTACCGTCAAATCTAGGGTATCGGGAGAACACCGCGCTGTAGATAACAGAATCCGCAATTATGGCCTCAAACCATTTTTGTCCCAAGGGTAAAAGGAGTCTCGAAACAAGATGATTCTATGTGTTTTCTTCAGAATTTACTGTTCTTTTTTTATGCGTTCCATGAATATACTATTTAAGTATCACCAGGGGCTACAAAATACAAATACTGCTATTCCTTGTTATTTTTTTATTTGGACTCGCCAAGCAGCATGAGAAAAAGTCATGATTCCAAGTTTTAACTAGTGACCTCTCCTTTAGGTTTAGTTTTTGGAATTTTTCTGGTGCATACCGCAGGAAGGCTATTAGAATAATATATATATATATATTAAACTCACCTTCCTGAGTCCCTTCTGATCCAGTGCCACTTTGTATTTTCCACAGAGTCGTGCTGAGTTCACACATCAGTTATTGGTCAGTTATTTCCATCAGTTATTGTGAGCTAAAACCAGGAGTGAAGCCTCCACAGAGATCAGGTGTAATGGAAAGATCAGCACCTGTTCTGTGTTTTTGACCTGAACCTGGTTTTGGATGGAAATAACTGACTTAGGGCTCTTTCACATTTGCGTTGTCCGGATCCGGTGTGTACTCCATTTGCCGGAATTACACGCCGGATCCGGAAAAACGCAAGTGAACTGAAAGCATTTGAAGACGGATCCGTCTTCAAAATGCGTTCAGTGTTACTATGGCAGCCAGGACGCTATTAAAGTCCTGGTTGCCATAGTAGTAATGGGGAGCGGGGGAGCAGTATACTTACCGTCCGTGCGGCTCCCGGGGCGCTCCAGAATAACCTCAGAGCGCCCCATGCGCATTTACACGTTTACACTTTACCATGGCTGCCAAGAAAAAGCTAAACGTCGGATCCGGCAATGCGCCGAAACGACGTTTAGCTTAAGGCCGGATCCGGATTAATGCCTTTCAATGGGCATTAATTCCGGATCCGGCCTTGCGGCAAGTGTTCAGGATTTTTGGCCGGAGCAAAAAGCGCAGCATGCTGCGGTATTTTCTCCGGCCAAAAAACGTTCCGGTCCGGAACTGAAGACATTCTGATGCATCCTGAACGGATTTCTCTCCATTCAGAATGCATTAGTATAAAACTGATCAGGATTCTTCCGGCATAGAGCCCCGACGACGGAACTCTAAGCCGGAAGAAAAGAACGCAAGTGTGAAAGAGCCCTAAATAACTGAAGTGTGAACTTAGTGATTGGCTGCAGTAGTCATGTGGAGCGTATGTGCACGTCTCTGCTGCAGCCAAAACATTACATCATGGCTGTAGCCCTGCAGAGAGTACGGGGTGGCTCAGTTTTGTATTGTGGCAGATTGTGGCAGAGAAAACGGATCCGTCCCCATTGACTTGCATGGTGGGTCATGCCGGATCAGTCTTGCTCCGCATCCCAGGACGGAAAGAAAACACCAGCATGCTGCGGTTTGCTCTCCGGTATGAGAACAGAACGGAATGCATTTTGATGCTTTCTGTTCAGTTACGTTTTGTCCCCATTGACAATGAATGGGAACAAAACGCAAGTGTTTTTTTCTGGTATTGGGACCCTATGACGGATCTTAATACTGGAAAATATTAACGCTAGTGTGAAAGTAGCCTTACAAGTTGAACTTAATATGTTAGGGTAGGCAGGAATGTATCCGATTCTGTCCTACCGAATATTGGAGCTCCATAGGGCTGTGTTTTAAGTCCATTCTTAGGCCTCTTGCACATGAGCATATTTTCATTTCGTGTCCATTCCGTTTTTTTTGTGGACTGTATACAGAACCATTCATTTCAATGGGTCCGCAAAAAAAACAGAAGGTACTCCGTTTCCGTATGTCCTGTTATTGTCCGTATTATGGACAAGGATAATACTGTTCTATTAGGGGCCAGCTGTTCCGTTCCACAAAATACGGAATGCACACGGATGTCATCTGTATTTTTTGCGGACCACAAAGTACTTACGGTCGTGTGCAAGAGGCCTTATTGAGGGTGCATTCATATCACTGTGTTTAGCTTTCCGCTCTTCTGATCCGTCAGTAGAAGAGAGAGGGAAAAAAAAAAGTATTCTGTAAAAAGAACGGACCCGTTTGTCATCCGTTTGAGCCATTTCTGTCTGAGATGCGTTTTTTAAGACAATAACAAAAGTACTGCATGCAAATCATATTATAAAGTGTGTGGACGATACAACCATTGTGGGTCTTATTCAATATAATGATGAGATGGTGTACAGGGAGGAGGTGACAACTTTTTCTGAATGATATAGAAATAATAATCTGCGGTGAAAGGGGTTATTCAATCCTAAAAAAAAGCCCCCCCATATGCCGGGCCCCCCACGCTGAATATACTTACCCGGGTCTCCGCTTCCTGCGCCGCTCCTGGTCCCCGCACCGCCGCTGCTGCTACTCCCCATGCATGGATGAAAACATCCAGTGTCGGGGGGGGGGGGGGGGGGGTGGGCAGCCAATGGCAGGCGGGGACAGGGACAAGCCTTCCTAGCATAACTGGTGACGCTAGGGAGGCTTGTCCCCGTCACCAGTGTGGGGGCCCGACATATGGGGGGGGGCTTTTTTTAGGATTGGATAACCCCTTTAAGGACTTATTCACAGAGCTGTTGTGGTTCCATTCCGTGCATTGGGGCCCGCAATTTACAGCCCCCAATGCACGGGGGGACAACTTGAATGGGTCCGTGACATTCAACTTGAATGGGTCCGTGATCCTTCCGCACCGCAAAAAAATAGAGCAAGTTCTATTTTTTTGCGGTGCAGAGGCACGGACAGAAACAGCACGGAAGCACTCCGTAGTGCTTCCGTGGGGTTCCGATCTGTGCTTCCTTTCCGCATCTCCATGATTGGGTCCACATCCGTGATGCGGAGTGCACACGGGCCGGTGCCCGTGTATTGCAGACCCGCCTTATGCTCTAAGACTGAGGCATTATTGATTGATTTTAGAAGGAAACGCCCTAGGTATGAGCCTATTGATATCAATGGTACCTTGGCTGAGATTGTTCACAGTATAAAGTTTCTCGGGGTGCATGCTTCCAATACTCTGACATGGTCTTTGCATACCTCAGAATTGGTTCAAAAGAGAATCAACGCCTGTTTTTTGGCGGCAATTAAAGGGTTTCTACCCTCCAGCCCGCCCATCTCCTCCTGAATGCGATCCTCCCTGTGAGCGCCTGTATTCGGCGCATGCGCAGTGAATGTCTGACCGCTTCCCTGCTCAGACATCTCCACTGCGCCTGCGCGATGACGTCATAGTGCTCCGAGGAACAGGCGCAGTGGAGATGTCTGAGCAGGGAAGCGGTCAGACATTCACTGCGCATGCGCCGAATACAGACGCGCACGGGGAGGATCGCATTCAGGAGGAGATGGGCGGGCTGGAGGGACGCGCTGGGCGGCGGCAGTTTGTGAAGGTAGACGGAGCCTCTAGGTGCTAATGACGCCTCCATAGCACCTAGAGTCTCATTAGCATATCTATATAAGTTCTTTTTTTTTGCGAAACGGCTGCCCCAAAAGCAGTTATATTAGGATGGTTTGGCAGAGCAGACACTAGCAGATCGCTAGTGTCTGACAGCTAATTATGTGAAACGAAGTGGTAGAAACCCTTTAAAGAGAGCTCCTTTTAGTTACCCTGTACTTAGAACTTTTTATCGAGGTTCTGTAAAAAGCGTGTTATGTAAAAGTATTACTTTATGGTATGGAAAAAAAGGCGTTGCAAAAAGTGGTAAAGGTCGCTGAGAAGATTATTGGGGCTTCTTTGCCTAGCATTGAGAATGTGGCTCATAAAGCCAGAGGCTTTTCTGGGGATTCGTCACATCCCTGCCACTGTCAGTTTAATCTTTTGCCATCAGGAGGAAGGTATAGGAGCTTGGGACGTAAAACAAATCGGTATATAAATAGTTTTTATCCGTTAGCAATTCGATTTTTAAATAATGAGATGAATTAGTAGAGCCTTTATTATTTTCTATTTCTATACGTATTGTTTTTAGGGTGATATCTCTTTTAACTTGAATCGCACGCTCGTAATTTCGTTTACTGTGCTTCTTGTACAGTGAAATGGCAATAAAGTGTCTCTTGTCTTGTCTAATGCTGTCTGAATAAAGCAAATAGTAATTTTCTAATGATAAATTCCCTTTAATAACTGTGCTAAGTACTACAGAGTGTGTAGTCTCTGCAGGAGGTAGGAGCAGATTCATAATGAAGCATATATCTCTTTCTCTATCTCAGCAGGAAATCCCAGCACAATCTCCAGCACCAACTCACCAACTGAATGGGATACAATCAGCTCAGTGATAATTATCACCTCACACCAGTGGCGTACATAGAGAAGTAAGGGCCCCATAGCAAGTATCAAACCAGGCCCCCCACACAGGACAGGAGGGTTTCTGCCTAAACCCTTTTCAATGACCCTTGGGGTATTTTTCCACAGCCACATTTGCTAAAAGTTGTTCCTTTAGAGGGTAGAGTCCCAACCAAGTTTTCACCCCCAGTAGAAGAGGAGATAAACCCAACTAAGACTGGGCTCCCTCCTGCCCTGGGCCCCATAGCAGTCGCATGGTCTGCCGCTATGGTAGTTACGCCCCTGCCTCACACACTAAACAGGTTCCAGTACACTTCTAAGAAGGGAAGTCATCATTATCCAGAGGCAACCTGCTCAGCTTTTTGTAGCCAATGGCTGACGAAAAAAGCAGCAGGAGTACAGAAGCTGAAACAATGTGATGCTTGGTCCTTCAATCTGCGTTGGTCATAGAAGTCACTTTTCGGAATTTTACGGAACAGCCGGTCCCTAAGGGCTCGTGCACACGACCGTATGTATTTTGCAGTCCACAAGAAATACGGATGACATCCGTGTGCATTCCGTATTTTCTGGAACGGAACAGATGGCCCCTAATAGAACAGTCCTATCCTTGTCTGTAATGCGAACAATAATAGGACATGTTCTATTTTTCTGCGGAATGGAAATACAGACACATAGAAACGGAATGCACACGGAGTACCTTCCGTTTTTTTGTGGACCCATTGAAGTGAATGGTTCTGCATACAGTCCGCAAAAAAACGAAAGGGACATGGAAAGAAAATATGTTTGTGGGCATGAGCCCTAAAGGAGTTGTGTAAAAATGGGTGTTTTTTTTTTTTTTACAAACACCCCAACTTCCCCCCCCCCCACCTCCTATTTGGCCGGACCTGTAAAGGAAAGATTACCTACCTGCTTCCAGTGGATGGCATCCTGCTCCTTTTCCTCTAGCCTTGCAATGCTCCCCTGGGCTCCTTCGATGTCCAAATCTGGTATGACATTGCCACAGCCAATCACTGGCCACGGTGGAGACTGGATCTCCTTACATCATGAGACCATTTGTCATGACACAAGGGGAGCTAGTCACCAGTGTTTGGCTGTGGCAATCTCAAACCAGATGTTAAAGGGAGTCTGTCACCACAATTTGCCCTTATAGACCACTTACATAGCACTATAGCATAACTATAGATCAGTCAAATGGTACGGCCGGCGCATGCACACTGTGATGACCATTGTGGGCAGCAGCATCATTCCATGCAGTGCGCATGCGCGGGCGGGCTATCAGCCAGTACACTGGATGACGTAAGAGGCTTACAGGGCGGACCAAGCAACAGACTGGGGAGGGGTTATGTGAGAAGAAGGAAGAGTGGCCTGGGCACTTACAGCCCGAACGCCGCCCCTCGGCACTTGCAAGCCCTCATTTACATATGAATAAAACTCTGTTTTTGCCCCTGGTGAACATCCAATCAAAAATACAAAGGTACCATTTGACTGATCTATAGTTATGCTATAGTGCTATGTAAGTGGTCTATAAGGGCAAATTGTGGTGACAGACTCCCTTTAAAGGGAACTTGTCATGTGGATATTTGATTATAATCCTAATTATATACAATCATTAACTACTAAAAAGTGCCTTAGATGTATTTACTTACTGGTGTGACAGATGGTTACCTCATAATATACACACAAAGATGCCGCATGCTAATGAGCTGATTTGAGTCCAGCGTGACATCACTGAGTCCAGCGTTTTTTTAATTCAGAGCTATAGCCACTCCCCTGCCCACCTGCTGCTGATTCATATGGAAAATAACTGTCAATCAGCAGCAGGTAGGCGGGGAGAATCAGGAGCTCATAAATATTCATGACTCATCATTATCAGCTGGAGCTTTTCAATACAAGATGTTGGCAGATTGACTCGGTCAATTAAAGAAAGTGATCCATCATTTTGCAAAGATAATCAGTCACTTATTTATGTTGCCCTTAGTTAGGACACCATAAAACTGGTGACAGGTTCCCTTTAACATCAAGGTTAGCACAGTGAAGCATTGCAGGCCTGGAGGAGAAAAAACGGGAAGTCAGCGCTGGGAAGCAGGTAAGTCATCTTTCCTTTTCAGGTCTGCCCTCCCCCCTTCATTCTTGCACTATTCTCCCATCAAATTTCAATGTAGGAGCAGTACTATATGGCTACCACTATTGGGAGGGGCACATTGTGGCCAGTACCACTGTGGTGGCTATGGCATGCCCAGAACTGGTGTAAAGTGTGCCAGGGAATGAAGTATGGCTAAACACATTCCACAATTTTTTCCCATTGATACATATATATATTGCATGACATCTAAGGCCTCAAACGGTACAATATGGGCCCATAGACTTCTGCGGCTTTGTGTCGCTCAAAACCATCTGTAATACGATCATGTACATGAGGTCTAAACATCTAAGCAGACATCATTAAGCTCCATCAACCTGTAATAACTCATCTACTGGGACAATATAAAAGAAAACACAAAAATTGTCCCTAATCTTTAAGTTATGATAATTATACCATAAAGCCAATTAAAAGGCATGTACAAGTATGTTTTATTTCTTTTTTTTTCCAATTTGTTCATATTTTTTTACATCCGATCGCATATTAGCAAAAACAAATATTGTATCGCCTCTTTAATGTGCCCTTCTTAGAAAGACTAATTAGAAACAGCTTTGGGTATGAAAATCATATGGATGGAAGATTTCCAATGGGAATTGCAGAATAACATACTGGAAGAAAGATCAAAAAGCCATTTTCTTCTGATGCAATTCCCACTCTTAATTATGTCCCTAAGGTGTATTTTCGCAAAGGTAGTTTTGCCAGTGGCCTGCATCCTTCCTATTTGCCATTCAACGCCTTGTCTATGGACTGTTCATCATCCGTTAATTTTATTATATGTGATCAGGACACGTTTGCAGATGAAAAAATTCAAGAACTGTAAACTTCCTCAAGTGCATCTAATAACTCACCTTCAGCTACGGAGCTGCAGAAGATAAAAGGTTGGAGTCCTGCAGCGCCTGGATCTTGGCACAGTATGTGACACACTTAAAGGTTTGAATTTTACTTTGTTCTATTCAGATCCCTGTGCAGACAGTTCTAGCAAAGTGTCTGCTTTCAGCTGGGGCGTAGAAAATGTATTCTAAAATAATCTGACAACAGAAGTTATGTTTAATGATTCCTTAGGTAAGGGTATTTGATATTTTCTGGACAAGCTGCAGCCGATTAATGTCTACCTGTTGTTACTTTATTCTATCTTAAATGGTCCTAAATTCTATGACAGTTATGGGGGCTGGCTGCTTTGAACAGTCCTGTTTTTTTAGCCCGCCCCTCCCTCCAAAAAATGTATAGGTCTGCTCTTTTGGCCAGCCGCCAGTGCCGGAAACTATACAGGGGACAGAACCTCATGCTTCCAGTTCCATCCACTTCATAGTTGTCCGCAGGATAAAAGGAGTAGTAGAGGGGCAGAACGACAGACAGGAGACCAGAGTGGAGTTTAACAAGGTTAACCGACGCTCTTTACACTTCCACAGTAGATAGAGGCAAAAATCTTAGCCCAACCTTTCCAACAAGTTGTGGCTCAGCTATGAGGTATTTCCAAAGTTGCTCTGAGATACAAATTCTTAGCAATTCCTTACATATGGGGCCATTCGAGGGGTGCATTGCAAATGAATCCAAAATTTATCTGTAACTCCTGACAGTGAGGTGCAGATTCCACAAAGCAGCAAACTGATAGGATTGGGAGATGAAAGCTTTTAAATCCAATCAAATTCAATGAGGTCTATTAGCCGTAGACGCGCGTTACCCTCGCAGATTAAAACCTTGCACTCCTTCTTTCAGCTGCACACAGTCTCAGGGGTTCTTCAGCTGCACACAGTCTCAGGGGTTCTTCAGCTACACACAGTCTCAGGGGTTCTTCAGCTACACACAGTCTCAGGGATTCTCCGAAGTCCTTTGGGATCAAACTTGGCTGAAGTAAGGGGTGCACCTAGCCTTTCTGCTGCCTGAGGGGAAAACTGAAAGGCCCCCTCCGCCACTCCCCAATGCCAATTTCTTAACCTAGCCCCTTCTCCTCAGCACATGGCCCTTCGGCTGCCCCCCTCTTGCCCCTACCTGGTGCTGCCTGAGGCGATCGCCTCACCTGGCCTCATTGGTGGTGCACCCCTGGAAGTACCTCCTTCAGCAGCCCTGATTCAACCCACACAAAGACTCCAACTGTCAACTAACTGAAGAATTAGAGGAGAGGCCAAGCCTAAGGGCTTAAAGGGAACCTGTCATGTGGATATTTGATTATAATCTAACTAATTATATACAATCATTAACTACTAAAAAGTGCCTTAGATGTAATCACTTACTGGTGTGACAGATGGTTACCTCATAATATACACACAAAGATGCCGCATGCCGCATGCTAATGAGCTGATTGGAGTCCGGCGTGATGTCATTGAGTCCAGCGTATATTTAATTCAGAGCTATAGCCACTCCCCTGCCCACCTGCTGCTGATTCATATGGAAAGAAACTGTCATTCAGCAGCAGGTGGGCGGGGAGAGTCAGGAGCTCATGAATATTCAGGACTCCTCATTATCAGCTGGAGCTTTTCAATACAAGATGTTGGCAGATTGACTGGGTCAATTAAAGAAAGTGACCCAACATTGTGCTAAGAGAATCAGTCACTTATTTATGTTGCCCTTAGTTAAGACACCATAAAACTGGTGACAGGTTCCCTTTAAGCTCTGGCTTCCCTCTAGAAGCAACATCTCATGGGCAGGATTACCCCATGATTTAGCTTACAGGCTATGCAGCAGTTAAAAAACAGTGTCAACCATTAGAAAGCAATGCAGAATATCAGGAATATATCACATCACATAACTTGCTAAAGCCACATTAAATTTTTATCATCCACTTTTGTCTTATACTCTATAACAGCACTTTTAGTATTGACTGTGCCTGGTATTGCAGTTTAGAGCAGCTTAGTCCATTTCAAGCAAACAGGATTGAGCTGCAATACTAGAAATAGCCACTACTAACAGTACAGCGCTGTGCCAGGTAAACAATGAAAAATCAATCAGCTAATTGGGTTCGCGGCTGAGAATCGGAACCCCACGTCTCTAATATTAATGGCTCATCCTAAGGATAATCCATCATTTTTTATGGAGTTTCCTTGCCTTCTTTGAGTTTTGCTGATTTGAGGTATACCAGCCTTTAGGATTCATTAGATCTTTCTATTTCCCAGGTATGAAAGAACATGAAACTGAGAATGTGTTAAAGGAAGCAAACTGTTTGCATCTACAGTAAAATTTCATTAATCTGGCATCCTGTGGACTTTGGGAAATTCCAGTCTACCAAATATTTAAAGGGGACCCGTCACCAGGTTAAATATTGTACTGTCCTGAATTGGCATTGCTGGCCTCAGTATTCTGGTGTTTTTTTAGTTCCTGGCCTCCCCTACCCAAGATAACGTTCCTGATATTTCTGATATACATTACGTAAAAGAGCCTGTGGCTAGAAAAGGTGGAGTCATCTTTACTACTCAGATTCTGTCCAGACACCGTGAAACACAGAAAGTCCTGCATGGTCTCATCAGATACAGTTTATCTTGCAAGACCATGCTGTGTGCTCACCTCAGCCGGGCTTCATAGCTAGTCAGAGCAGAGGGGCTTGTCGTTCCAATGCCGTCCGCACTGACTGGACAGCGCTAGAGCAGTGAGGATGACGCCACATTGGGAGAAGACTTCTGAGGGCACACATTTATTCATTGGTCAAAGTCCTCAGCAAACAAGGGCTTGACCGGTATCTGTTATTAGATGCACATGTGATGGGAACAGTACACGCATAAAGCTAGTAATAGGCAATGTGCAATAGTTTAATATAAATTATTTATGTATACACTCAGGTCTGCTCACCTGAATGCCAGCGCTGCGCGGGGAACATGAATGCCAGCGCTGCGCGGGGAACATGGCTGCTGATGACGGATTCTGTCTGTCAGAGGCCTCCTTTCACTTACACTGGGCACAGGGAAACTAGTGCATGTGCGGCCCATCCCCAGTGCAAATTAATGGAGTACATTGATGGTTGGAACCCTCCATCAGTGTCCATTTTCGGAGCATAGTGCCGATAAGCAGGTAAGCGAACCTGTATGTCAACATGAATTATTCATATGAAACCATTGGACATAGGCACCAATGGTTTAATAAGGCTCATTACTATGGGCATGCTGGTGCTGTTCCCAGCACTTGTACAGCCGGTAATAGACACTAGCCAACCCTAATAGACACTAGCCAACTCCATCCGTATAATTGCTCTGAGGCAGACAATGCCATCTACAAAGCTGGGCTTTCATTTGCCCTGGGCAAAGGTTTAGGTTAATTTTGTACTTCTACGCTACCATATGATCAAATGAAGTAAGAGGCACAAAGCTTTAGGTTGCAATACTGAGAGATTGTGACAACAACCTATCCAGAACCGGGAGCTACGTATCCCTTCCCCAGGACCACCCTGCAGAGTTCACAGGTTTGTGTTGGGTCTGGGAATCATGCTCCGTGTGATGGCTGCATTTCCTAGACCGAACAGTGCTCCTCTGACTGAACTCACAGCATCTAAATGATTAATGATGCTATGAGTTCCTACCTGATCGCCGGTCGACTGTACTGCACTCACATAATGCTGTCAGGAAGGTGCAAGAGACCCGTGGCTGGACAGGAGCTGACAGCATCTTTATGTCATTATGATGCTGTGAGGATGGAGTATAGGAGCAGTGGTCAGAAATGCATCCATCACACAGAGTTTGTCTTCTGGACCTAACGCTTGTGTGAAACTGGCCTAATGGTACATTCACATGCAGCAGATTTGTTGCAGAAATTTCTGCGACTGTCTCATTCATCTGAATGAGGGTACAGATATCCACGTGCTTGCCGCCAGAATAACCACGTTCAGATAGAATGGAAATTTCTGCAATAAAATAACATTCACGTGGCAGTGTTACATTCAGCATTTGTATGGCAAGTCAAAAACCAGAAGTGGAACGAGCTCATAGCAAAACTATAATAGAAAGACTGCACCACTTCCGTGTTTTGGACCTACTCCGAGCTTCCGCTTACACATTCCGATGCAAAATACAGAACAAAATACAAGAGACCTAAATCGGATACCAAAATAGTAGTCTCTACATAATGGCTAAAACTTTATTAATAAGTCAGTGGCACCTCCCCCTACCCCGCCACCAGCACCTGGGGCACATGCCCTGCCTTCAGCCCCCTCTCCGCTAGCTACAATTCCTCCCACCAAATTCCAGTTTTTTAAAACAGAATAGAAAGACACTGAACAAGTAAGAATGCTAGTGCAACATAGATCCTAACCAAAAGAAAGATCAATGGGACTATGACTATAAAATGTATAATAATCTTTATTAGTCAAAATGTATCATTTAAATACAATAATAAGGAGAAAGAGGTACGATGGAAAGTGATCCAGAAAAGATATACATGGGGTACATAGATCAGATACAGCACTTATGTCACGGATGTAATAATAGGAAGCAAACCCCAAACTCTTATATCTAGCTACATAGTAAAGCCAAAAAGATACCATAAAGTCCTAATAGTTGTACTCCACCAATGGGGGCGAAAAAATACACGCCCCAAAAAAAGTTTTGTTGACCAAGCTAGATAATTCAGGCTTTCCACCAGGGCAACAACAAGTAGAAGCTCAAGGTAGTAGATTAGACTAAAACTATAAGGCTGAATGCATATAGGAACTTAATGATACCCAGGGCTAGGTGCATAGATATTGCACAAAGTTCTAAATGCTCCACTTGGCTACTAGCTGAATATATAATGCTGAATACATACAAAATCCAGTTAGCCCTAAAGCTGAATACATATTAAGGCTTTATAATACCTGAAGCTGAGTACATAAATATTGCACATTTGTCAGAGGTCACCTCCTGACGAAGCCTGAGGGGCGAAACACGTGTCGAGGTGTTTGTGCGTAGGGTGATACCTCAGCATATTGCACATCATGTCTGTGGGTAGGTTGCTATAGCTGCATATGGGCTGTTCCCCTGAGTAGGTTGTTATCTTTTTGTATGTACATATGTGTGCAACTATTGATTTGATTACTAGATGTCATTATATATATGTACTCAGCACGGCACCAGTACTACTGCTCCGGTGAAACATACGGTAGCACCTAAGACTCTGTGTACTTTTCATGTATTCAGTAAATATATATCTAGCTAGAAGTCTAGTATAGTATAGTATCTGCAGCTCTGTGCAATATTTATGTACTCAGCTTCAGGTATTATAAAGCCTTTATATGTATTCAGCTTTAGGGCTAACTGGATTTTGTATTCAGCATTATATATTCAGCTAGTAGCCAAGTGGAGCATTTAGAACTTTGTGCAATATCTATGCACCTAGCCCTGGGTATGATTAAGTTCCTATATGCACTCAGCCTTATAGTTTTAGTCTAATCTACTACCTTGAGCTTCTATTTGTTGTTGCCCTGGTGGAAAGCCTGAATTATCTAGCTTGGTCAACAAAACTTTTTTTGGGACGTGTATCTTTTCGCCCCCATTGGTGGAGTACAACTATTAGGACTCTATGGTATCTTTTTGGCTTTACTATGTAGCTAGATATAAGAGCTTGGGGTTTGCTTCCCATTATTACATCTGTGACATAAGTGCTGTATCTGATCTATGTACCCCATGTATATCTTTTCTGGATCACTTTCCATCGTACCTCTTTCTCCTTATTATTGTATTAAAATTATACATTTTGACAATTAAAGATTATTATACATTTTATAGTCATAGTCCCATTGATCTTTCTTTTGGGTAGGATCTATGTTGCGTTTTGATCTGGGGACAACTCGGATAATATGATGTGGTTGTAGGTTTTGGAGAATGCTAGTGCAGCAAGCCCCTAAGGAGCCGGTGCTGGCCCTGATGAGGCATTGTGTCACAGTATTCTTCCTCAGGCCATTGCTCCTTGGAGATCAGTGCAGTGGAAAGGTGGTTTGAAAAATCGGGCCAGTGGTAAATGTATAAAAGTCTTGCATTGCAAAATATAACTTGTGGTACATTTAGCAATATTAAGTACAAAGTTCAGTTTGTGGCACCTGATGAGGAGGTATGGTGGCTGGTTGGATGTCAATTTAATGGCACTAGAAGGCACTTGTGGATTAAGGGTGTCCACTGTGAAACAGGCTTGATGTTAGTCTGACCTGGTGGTTGTTGTAGGTGATGGGTGTCTGAGCTGCAGTCCATCACCTGCAGCAATGTCTTTAAAACTGTAATTTTGCTGATCACTCTACTGTCTTGCAGACTGATGCTTTTTAGAAGTTGTGTTCTAGATTCTGATGGTCTCTCTGGAGTGATAATCTCACAGGAGTATTGGATAGGGTTCCTAGGAGGAGGAGCTCAGGCATGTGCTTCCTCTCCCTTTTCTCTCTGGAATTCTCCCTCCTGGCAGAAAGTAGGACCATCCCAATGATACCAAGAGAGTAGGAACAGGGATGGTTAGCCTCGTTCCTGCCAAACATTACCTCCTCTGCCGGAAGAAAATTGCCAATAAGTAGATGAAAATATATAACAACACATAATAAAACACAACAATTGCAAATATCCCCCAGTTCTGGGGTACTGCACTAGTGGACTATATTTTCACAATGATACAGTAACAGTATCAGTTCTTGATATCAAAGGACACGCAGAAATTATTGCAGCCTTCTGGCTCTTCCTCTGACTTGTCACTTTCAGTTCCGCAACACGTTTTTTTTTAATTGTCGGTTTATAATATGATCTGTAATCCCTGTATACTGAAATCAATGGCCGTCTGTACACAGCGTTCATGCTCTGGCTATAAAGAACAATGTGAACAATACTCTGGAGAACTTACAAAGTGTAGAACGGCCTAACTTAATAAAACGACAAATTCACGAAAACCTCAAAGAAGAAATGTAAGAAGAAAATTTACTGAGAGGTTGTGACGACATATCCAGAGGTTAGAAATATGTATACAGACGACGAGGTCAATGTCAAAGGGGTTATTTCATCTTGGCCTTTGCTGTTGATATATGTAAAGTAACTCACTCAAGTCGCGGTATAATATTATAGTATACAATACAGGGGTTGTCCAGTACCTTTATATTGATGGCCAATGCTTAGGGTAGGCCATAGATATCTTATCAGTGGGGGTCCGACAACCTGCACCCCCACCAATTACCTGTTTTACAGGAACTTGACTGGCTAGTTCCACTTGGTTTCTACTGGAAAATTCTACACACAATAATCTTTCTATTTTATGTCCTGTTTGCTAATCGGGGAAGCCCAACCACACTAGTATGTATGCCCATTGAGCTTGCTACCCCAACCAGGAGCTCAATAAAAATGAGTATAAAAGACGCTAGGTTTTGTTACTTTGGAGCCTCAACTGAAACAGATTGCTGGGTCCAGTGGTGGTCTTGACCACAACGCAAACCATGCAATTGCGTGGGGTCCCCTAGCAAGCGTGTCAGATAGAGCCACAACTTTCAACCGTATCTGCGTTCCCATCGACGGTCCCTTTAACCATCAGCCTGGGCCCCGCCAACGCATCACATGATAGCACAACATCAGGAACGGAGAGACGTTGTTGTGTCATGCACGGGAAGGACGCTGCATATCATTGTTAAAAGTATTAATTATAAAAGTTAATGTTACATTTAGGGCTCATTCACACGACCATTGCTCGGCCGTTCCGCAATTTGCGGTCCCCAATGCATGGGCAACATCCGTGCGGATTCCACAGACGGATTGCACTACAATAAAATAGAACATGTTCTATTTTTTTGTGGTGCGGAGGCACAGAGAGAAACCCCACGGAAGCACTCCATAGTGCTTCCGTGGGGTTTCGTGCCTCCGTTCCGCACAGCACCTTCCGGATTGCGGACCCATTCAAGTGAATAGGTCCGCATCCGTGATGCGGTGAGCACAGGGCCGGTGCCCACATACTGTGGACCCGCTGTTTGCGGGCCGCAATACGGCGATGGCCAGGCAACGGCCGTGTGCATGAGCCCTTTTTGTCACTTTCCCCAGCTGCACTGGGTTTCAGCTTTTTTCAGTTGCCATGCCACTAAAATGTAGGGAAAATTCTTGAGAAATGCAATTAACGTGATAGTTACACACACGACTTTTCCTTGGATTGCTGCTGTGACATCATGGTAGAAATCCAAGGGAAAGGCGTGTGTGCTTAATTTCATATAATCAGCCGACTATCACATTAATTGAATTTGCAAAGAAATAGCTCTGCAGTCCTATGTAACACCACAGATAACACAATGATAACTCTCTGGGTACAGACAATGTGATATATGTTACCTGCAGTCCTATGTAACACCAACACTAATAATGCTCTGAGTACAGATGATTTAGTAGATGGTACTTACAGTCCTAAGTAACACCACCAATTACACCGTGATAACTCTCTGAGCGCAGATAATGCAGTAGAAGGTACTTGCAGTCCTAAGTAACACCACCGATTACACAGTGATAACTCTCTGAGCGCAGATAATGTAGTAGATGTTACCTGCAGTCCTAAGTAACACCACCGATTACACAGTGATAATTCTGAGCGCAGATAATGCAGTAGATGGTACTTGCAGTCCTAAGTAACACCACCGATTACACAGTGATAACTCTCTGAGCGCAGATAATGTAGTAGATGTTACCTGCAGTCCTAAGTAACACTACAGATTACACAGTGATAACTCTCTGAGCACAGATAATGTAGTAGATGTTACCTGCAGTCCTAAGTAACACCACCGATTACACAGTGATAACTCTCTGAGTGCAGATAATGTAGTAGATGTTACCTGCAGTCCTATGAAACACCACTGATAACACAGTGATAACTCTCTAAGTACAGATAATATAGTAGATGTCACCTGCAGTCCTGTGTAACACCACAGATAACACAGTGCTAGCTCTGTCAGTACAGATAATGTAGTAGATGTTACCTGCAGTCCTATGTAACACTACAGATAACACAGTGATAATTCTTTGAGTAGAGGTAATATAGTAGATGTCATCTGCAGTCCTATGGAAAGCCACAGATAACACAGTGATAGCTCTGTGAGTACAGATAATGTAGTAGATGTTACCTGCAGTCCTATGTAACACCACAGATCACACAGTGTTAACGCTCTGAGAACAATAATATGGACATATTCTCCACTAAAAGCAGTGCTACTAGAGTAGAATATCTCCGCAATACAGCATCTGATGGAACACGACATGATTTTTATTGGAGCAGCCTCTATTGGAGCCATCATTTGGCGGTGTCCTTGCATCCCTAGTACAGCACTTTGTTTCCTGCACATTTTTATGTTGTGTTTTTTCTATTGGAAAAAAGTCTCCAACTTTCCTTTAAAATAACAATATGTGGATGGTGATCAATGCCCCAACATTCCCACCAGACCCAACAACAATTCTCAACACTGCTTTATCGCTGCAGTACATTCCCCCCGTTTTTCCCGAAAGAGATCATTTAGAAGAAGCTTCGGCTGTTAGAATGTATTGCTCGGCTTTTATGATACATGGCGCAGAGACAGATGGATGAATGGTCACTCACACGGCGTGACTGCTGCAGAAAGGTGCACTTGTATATTGTGATCACTTTACCGTGGAGTATTAAGGCATAAGTATTAAGGTGCCTGCCGGTTAAGATGGGACCATTCTAATTAACTCTGTGTGGCCATATAGATGTACCCAACTATCCCTTTTCTTGAATTTAGTCAAAGACTCCAGCTTCTTACACTACAAATTAAATAAAATATCACAACATACTGCAAAACCCTTGACAGGCTGCAATTCACATCACAACCACTGGATGGCCACACATCGGCACATAAAAGGATAGACACCTCATGACACAGTATCACAAAATCATGTTTTTTTCACATATCTCAGGGTATGTTGCGTCAAGACTGAAGGTAAGGAAGAACACATCTACATCTGTAATATCTGCTTTAAAGGGAATGTAAACTGCAATCTGGTCAAGCGCCATATCAGAAGACAGAGGGCTGTTTGTGGTCTACCAAGATGGAGCACTTCTTATAATATGGGTAGCTTTAGACGAGCAAGTTGTCTGTGGGAAACAGACTCCATGTGGGATCTTGATTTCCCAGCCTGAACTCTGTTCCTGTAATAATTTATAATGCTATGAGTCCCTGCCCGACATCGGCTGTGATGAACTGTACTGACATAATGCCGTCAGTGCGATTCATTACAGCCAACGGCAGGCAGGAACACACAGTTTTATAAATCATTAGAGGAGCAGAGTTCAAGCCGGGAAAATCACACTCCCACACGGAACGTGTTTCCCGAAGAAAACTTGCTCTTCTGAAACAACCCTTAGAGAGATTATCCCATGACTAATGTAAAAAAGGAAAATCAGACATTGTATAGTACATGAAAACCAAACCTCTTTCTAACAAAGCTAGAACCAGCCCTGTACCTCACATGAATCCAGAGATCTCCCCATTCATTGCTCTGCTAGACTTATATTGAGCTGACAGCTCATGGGGAGTGCCTTTTCTGCTGAAGCTCAGGGGGCGTGTCTCAGCTCTCCCTATCACAGCTCAGGGGGCGTGTCTCAGCTCTCCCTATCACAGCTCAGGGGGTGTGTCTCAGCTCTCCCTATCACAGCTCTCCCTATCACAGCTCAGGGGCCGTGTCTCAGCTCTCCCTATCACAGCTCAGGGGGCGTGTCTCAGCTCTCCCTATCACAGCTCAGGGGGCGTGTCTCAGCTCTCCCTATCACAGCTCAGGAGGCGTGTTCATGCTCTGCCTATCACAGCTCAGGAGGCAGATGAAGTATGAAACTGAGCATGTGCGGCCATCTCAGTGAGCAGGTCAAAGAAATAAAAAAATTAAAAACACCAAATGGCGCTACACAGATTCATTTTATTAAATAACTCAGTGGCTATGGTCAATTTTTAATTACATGCAATTACAAAAGTATTCAGATCCAGGTGCTGGTTTGAAAACTGTAGAATATTTTTTGTGAGACAACCACTTTAATGTACAGAAGCATCACCTACTATCAATTAAAACTAAATAGTAATGTTTAGATAGATAATTAGCCCTGAAGGAGGCACTTCTACATCACAAACAGAAAGGCTTTCGAGACGATGCTGGGAATTCCTGCTGGGAAGGAGAGAGAGAGATCTGCTTCAAACATGCTGGCATGCAGTTCTGTAGAGACCTCATACTGGGAAATGCAGAGTGTAATATATATATTCTGCACTAAAAAATACAGGTATTTTCAAGGCCATATTTGATTCATTTAAGGTAATAAGATAACAGACACATATTATGTAAGCTCATACGATTACAGCATATTAATGAGTACAGATTTTAAATGATGGAATTTTTGCCTTAGGTGACAAAGCACCTTGTTGCAACATTCGTCTTTGTGACTATTTTTCCTTGACTTATCTTCAGTAAAATCTTTCACAATTTCAAGGCAGCACATGAAAGGGAGATACAACTGAAAGATAATGAGATATATGCTTATACATAGCAGCCGGTATGAAGAGGCAGAGCTGCAGGAAGAAGGAGAGAGCAGCCTAAACCAACCATGACACTGGAGGGATACAGTGGCATTTGTCACCCATAAGGTCCAAATGACATTTTCCTGTATTAGAGGGGTTGTTCAGCAGGGTCAAATTTTGAGTAAAGTCCTCAGAGTGGTCAAAATGATCCCCCGCAGCTTCAGTTCCAATGATTACTGAGTCTCTGCTGGTCTCCACTTCCTGGTCCAGGCTTGACACACAGGAAATGGCCGGAGATGACCCCTCAGCCAATTATGACTGAGACTAGGGTTGTATCGGGTATCGAATTATCGATACCCAATCAATGCTTTTGTACCGGTATCGATCAGATACCGGGATTTGACATTTACCGATACTAGGCTGCGCTACTGAGCAGCCGAGTATCAGAGAACATGGAACGCGCTGTTCTCAGCGCACTCCATGTTCTCCTTAGCAGCACAGGGAAGAAGGAAGCAGTCCCCCCCCCCTGTGCCGCTGCTGCCGCCAATATGAAAAGTGAGGGGCAGAGGAGGGGAGGGGCTGTGGCCACTGCGCCACCAATGATAACTCACCCATTAATACAAATATGGGAGGCGGGTGCCAGAGGCAGACTCATATAGCCAGCACCCGACCTCTATATAACAGGGCGCTGCGATCTGCGGCAGTTAACCTGTCGCGGATCGCAGTTCCCTGTCATAGAGGTCGGGTGCCGACTATGTGATTCTGCCGCCGGCACCCGCCTCCTGCATTTGTATTAAAAGGTTACTTATCTTCATTGGTGGTGCAGTGTGTCATCCCCCCTTCCCCCAGTACTAAAAACATTGGTGGCGCAGTGCGCCTTCCCCCCCGCCCCCGCCCCCCCCCCAGTATTATACTCATTGGTGGCAGTGGCCACAGGGTCACCTCCTCTCCACCTCATTGGTGGTGCAGTGGCAGTTCTGATCGGAGCCCCAGCAGTGTAATCCCAGCGCTCCAATCGGTTACCATGGCAGACAGGATGCTACTGAAGCCCTGGCTGCCATAGTCAGCTCCCTGCTGCCGTGTGCACCTAGCACAGGGCAACAGGGAAGAGTGTGAGATCCTATTCACCCTGATAGATCTCTTATGGTGAATAGGACAAGGGATGAAAAGATCCCAGGTTCTAGCCCCTAAGGGGGCTAATAGTTATTAAATAAAAAGTTTAAAAAAAAAGTTTGAAAAAAACAAACACCAAAATATTAAGTTTAAATCAACCCCTTTCCCAATTTTACATATAAAATATATAAACAATAAATAAGTAAACTTATTACATATCGCCACGTCCAAAAAAGTGTGAACTAATAAAATATAAAACAAATCTCCTATGCGGTGAACGCCATTACAGAAAAAAATAAAAATAAAAACCTTGAGGAATATTAATGAAAAACGTGTTAGATCACCTATTATTTAACCAAACAACCTGAGGAGGCAATCATATGGAGTATGTAAAGCCTAAAACGTAACTTTTAATACATATTGCTAATATAAGATATCCCTAAAAATATATGATATGACACAATACATAGAAAATGTAGTAGGAAAAAAGTTGGTGCACGGCGGCACCTATGGATAACCAGTTGTCCTACCACAACCCGGAAGGTTCCAATGCTCCACGATCCCAGGAAGGAAGCTTGATGGGAAATAAAAGCTATCCCTGGGTACAATGACGTGGTAATGACCAAAAGACGCCCTAAGTGGGGGGTACTGCTCTGGCCCTGATAGCTAAATGTATATAGCAGCCTAACAGTAGAGCACCCACCCTGATAAGGGCGACCCTGTCAGGAACCTTAACCTGAAATAGATAGCCCTAGTACGCCCTGCTACTATCTATCCCTACATGCACGTTTCACCTTCAGAAGAAGGACTCATCAGGGGAAACATGGGGAGCTGAGCACAAGTATAGTTGGAATCCGGGAGCCGTGGTATGGGCCCTTAATGAGCTGGCCCCAAACCGTCGGTTCCCAAATAATGTTAGAGCTGAGTCTGGATATGAAGTCAGCTCAAAAGGCAAGATAGGGGCGGTGTTGTGGCATATGATAATAGCCACAATCCACCCTGACTAGGGGCCTAGTATACATAGGCGATGAAAAGCCTGACTTACCCATGAAGGCCACCGGTCTTTTAAAAGGAGCGCCATCCTAAATCGAGGCTTGGTTCTCTTTCTGAGACGCGGTGAGCGCTGATGACGTCAACGCGTTTTGAACGCGTCAAGACATGTGCAGTTCATCTGACAGAGTTGCCTAGTGACCGGGACGCGTCTCCGGCAACTGTCAGTATTGCGATCCACCAGATGAGCGGCCGCAGTGGAAAGATGGTATTTAAGACGTTATGAAAGAATAATTTTTAGCTGATGGCATCAAGCAGATAAGAACATTTACAATCAGCCCATGTCACGATCGCAGAGGAGAAATTCGGGATGGGGGTCGGCAGTCCACAGGATCAGCGCAACTGCCGCACCTATATCATATAGTATATATAGTGATCAGCCGCACGTGTGCAACTCGGCACCCGTGCAGCATATATACAACATGCACAAATATGATAATAAGGAATCAAAGTGTTGGGAGATCAAATGAAGCAACTATAGTTAAGCTGCTCATTTATTCCTGATGGAGACATGGTTTGTAAGCGATAGGTCCACCGGGCCTCATGCTGTAATAAAATGCGGTCCCAGTCTCCACCACGTATAGGTGGATAAACCACCTCAATACCTATGGCTTTTATGCATTTAGAGTTACCCTGGTGACACTCATGTACGTGTCTGGACACTGCAGTATCTCTGCCATTAGCAATGTCTCCCAGGTGTTCCCCTATACGTCGACGAAACTCCCTTTTTGTTTTCACAATGTGTTCCTTTTTACAGTCACAAGTGATCTTATAGATGACCCCCTTCGCCCTGCAATTAATGAAATGCTTAATTGTAAAGGATTTCTTTAGGTTAGTACTGTAAAAGGTTTTACTACATTGGATCGTGTTGCATGCAACACAGCCGCTGCATCTGAAACATCCTTTAGGTTCTCGATCTAACCATGTGCCCTTTTGTGGGGCAGGGGTGTAATGACTTTGGACCAAGAGATCTCGTAAGCTACTACCCTTCCTGAAAGTGACTTGTGGGTAGTCATGAATGACCTCCCTGATGTCAGGGTCCATTAACAGGATAGGCCAGTGCTTTTTGAGGATCTCTTTAACACGTCCTGATGCACCATCAAACGTGGTGATGAGGCGTATTTTCGGATCCCCATTCTTCTTACCACCAGGGATAAGTAGTTTGGTGCGGTCAGTGGAGAGGGCTGTCTGAAAGGCCGGTCTAAGTGTATGGTCTGGGTAACCCCTAGATAGAAACCTTTCCCACAGTACGTCAGCTTGTTTGATAAATTCTGATTTCTCAGAGCAGTTACGGCGGAGGCCCAAGTACTGGCCCCGCGGAATCCCTCTTTTGAGCGCGGTAGGATGACTGCTATTCCAGTGCAGCACCGAATTAGTTGCAGTTGGCTTTCTATAAATTGTAGTAGAAAGTTCGCAAGAGGTGTTTTTATAGATATACACGTCTAAAAAGGGTAGATTCTCTGTATTTGACTCATGTGTGAATCTTAAGCCAATGGTGTTGAAGTTAAGTTGTTGGACAAAATCACTGAAGGACAGGGAAGTATCATTCCAGATAATAAAAATGTCATCTATGTACCAGGCCCACAGCGAAATGGCCCCGGTACATAGTGAAGAATCATCGCTGAAAACGATGGCAGACTTCCACCAACCAAGGAGCAAATTTGCGTAGGATGGCACACACAAACAGCCCATAGCTGTGCCCCTGAGCTGGTGGTAAAGTCTGCCATCAAAGAGGAAGAAATTATGGGTCAGCAGGAAGTGGAGTTCCAGGACAAATTGATTATGATCATAAAATTGTTGTCCTCTCATGCTTAAGAAATGTTCAACGGCTTTGAGGCCTATGTCATGAGGAATTGAAGAATAAAGAGCTTCTACATCAATGCTGCCCAGAATAGATTCCTTATCAATGCTAATGCCCTCAAGGCGCTTCAAGAGATCCATGGTGTCTCTCGTATATGATTGGAGAGACACCACAAATCGCATAAGAATGCGGTCCAAATAGATACCCAGGTTTTGACCAATACTGCCTATCCCTGAAACAATAGGCCTACCTTTTAGGGGATTAGTCCCTTTGTGTAACTTAGGTAGATTATAGAAGGTGGCAGTTGTTGCAAATTTTGGGTATAAAAAGTCAAGCTCTTCCTGCGAGATCAATCTATCCTGTTTGGCTGTATACAACAGGTCCCTCAACTCAATCAGATAGGGTTCAGTTGGATTCGATGTGAGGATCGCATAACTTTCCCTGTCCTTCAAAATTCTGTCACACATTTTTATAGTCACAGCGATTCATGACGACAATATTCCCTCCCTTATCCGAAGGTTTGATGACTATTGTAGGATCATCTTTCAGGAGGGAAATGGCAGTCCATTCCTCTCTGGTACAGTTTTGTGATGGAGGGAGAGGGGAGACTCGGGTGAGGTCCTTCGATACCACGAAAAACATCTAAACAAGAGAAGTCGTCTGCTGGAGACATACGTTTACTCTTATTGTGTAATGTGGTAAAAGGACCTGACCCTACTGGTCTCTCATCTCCCTCTGATAAACTGTGTAAAAGCATCACATCGGTAAGGAGTTCAGTAGGTATTCCAAGGTCCAAATACTGACGCTTATCTTTGTTTTTAAAAAATGTATGCCACCTGAGTTTACAGACAAATAATTGTAGATCCTTAACCCAGGTGAAATTGTCAAAACGTTGTGTTGGGACAAAGGAAAGCCCCTTGCTCAAAACAGTCATCTCAATACTACTTATGGGTCTATCAGAGAGGTTAACTACTTCTGGGCCGGTTGTTCCCTCGCGTTGTAGCGGTTTCTCAGGGGGTACGATATTCCCTGATCTAAAAAACCCATTGGAGGGCCAGGGAAATTGCCCCATCCTCTGTTACCTCGGCCTCTGCCTCTCCTATTGGGGTTTCGGGCCTTGTTTCTAGGGGGGCCTGTAGATTGATCCCTCTCACTATCAGACAGGTCAGTCTCGGTAGTGGAGAGATCAGATGCCGATTCCTTGGTTGGAATTTTCTCTTTTAAAACTGAGTAGGCCTTATTGTCCTTAAATTCACCCAAATCTTTATTAAACTGGCGATGCTTCCTCTCCCTTAAATAAAACTGGAATTTTTCAATGGAAGTCTGCAGCTGTTTTTCTTTATTTGTGAATTCTAGGTCCTGTGAAAATGTCTTGGTAACCTCAATCTGGGCTTTCAGTTTAGTACTCAGATTTTCTAGTATGATTTTTTCTTCCTCTAATAGGAGTGTCATGAACTGGAGAGAGCTACTGGTGGCCAGTTGCTCCCACCGGTTACCAAAGCCTGAGCTACGTTGTTTATAAACAGGAGTCAGTTGGATTCTAAGGCCTCTCGGGACAATACCGTGCCAGATATAATTGTCCAGATTCTGAACCTCCCACCAGCTAAGAAGATGCTCTCTTATTTAATTCCTTAAATGCAATTTTGAATGAAGGTGTGAACTTCTTTTGATTGTAGGTTTTATCCGAAAAAAACCTCCCTGGCCTCGTTGAGCCAACCGTCAGTGTTCAAACCGCCAGCCAAAAAGCCCACCATACCATGAACAAATAATAAGAAATATTGAGGAATATTAATGAAAAACGTGTTAGATCACCTATTATTAAAAGTTACGTAATAATAAAAACCGCACAATTTGCCATTTTTTTGTCACCTTGTCCCCCCAAAAAATAGGATCGGACTGTTTGATTATGGGCTGGACGTTCTATAAAATGCGGAATGCTCGCTGCTTTTTTGGTGTTTTATTTTTTTCGCGTGGTATCAAGTATCGCAATACTTTTTTATGGTATTGAAATCGAATAAAATTTTTGGTATCGCAACAACCCTAACTGAGACAGCTTACCACTGTGGCCAGTGATTGGTTGAGTGGTTGCTTTCTTTTATATTGAGCCCGGACTAGTAAGTGGAGACCAGCGAGGACCTGCTAAGCATCAAAATGGTGCAAAAAACATTTATTATATGCAGTTTTTGCTGTGCAAATGGCTGTGAATTTCATCCTCTTCATTGCAAAGGGTGAATTTCATGGTGGAGATCCAAAACTATAGAGACCCCAGGAACAAGGTATAGGGAAATAAAACTTAAACTTTTACTATTAGGCTACATGCACACGACCGTGTGCCCCCGTGTCCATATTGCAGCCCGCATACAGTGGGTACCCAATACACGGGCACCGGCCGCGTGCATTCCGCATCACGGATCGTGGACCCATTCACTTGAATGGGTCCGCAATCATGGAGATGCGGAACGGAGGCACGGATCAACGGGCACGGAACACTAACGTTCATTTGCATGTAGCCTTAATCGCATAAAACTATCTCCACACCAAAAATATAATACACAAATAATTTAATGTATGCCTGGCTGAGACAGCATGCAGCACACTACCCAAAGTGATGATCCCCAGCATAAGGCTACTTTCACACTTGTGGTGTTAATTCCGGTATTGAGATCCAGCAGAGGATCTCAATACAGGAATTAAATGGATTTGTTTTAGTTACACATCAGGATGCGTCCGTTCCGTTAGGATGTGGTTGTGTGAAATCAAAACGGAAAAAAAAAACTGATCCGTCACTACATACATTGAAAGTTGATGCTAAAAAACGGATCTGTCATCATTGACTTACATTGCTTTCAGTGACTGGTCACAATATGGAATGCTGACGAAACTGCTGTCTGCCCCTGGACATTTAATTATCCTGTACAACCCGTTTAAATGTGAACACTTATTTAATATATGACAGCAACAAAAAATGCCTAATATAGGGTACTTTCACACTAGCGTTATTTTTTTCCGGCATTGAGTTCCATCCTAGGGGCTCAATACCGGGAAAGAACTGATCAGTTTTATCCTAATGCATTCTGAATGGAGAGAAATCCGTTCAGGATGCATCAGGATGTCTTGAATGCTGCGGTTTTATCTCCGTCCAAAATTCAGAAAACACTTGCCGGAATGTCGGATCCAGCATTTTTTCCCATTGAAATGCATTAATGCCGGATCCGGCCCCGAGTGTTCTGGCAAAACGGATCGGGCATTGCAGTCTGCGCATGCTCAGACCGCAAAAAATGTAAAAAAAATAAATGCTACGGATACGTTTTTTTCCAAATGACACCGGAGAGACGGATCCGGCATTTCAATGCATTTGTCATACAGATCAGGATCCTGATCCGTCTGACAAATGCCATCAGTTGGCATGCGTTTTGCCGCAAGTGTGAAAGTACCCATAGAGGAGCAATAATGTGACCTGCATTTCCTTGCTCCCATGCTCCCCTTGCCTTGTACTGCATCGCGCAGCGCAAGGTCTGTTTGTTATAAGCTGGTGACGTACCGGGCTTCACATCAGTATGCTCAAAGGAGACTTCTGTCTAGCAGGGAGCCCGGTGACATCACCAGCACAAATCGATGGTGTATAGCGCTGTTCTGGGTGGTTTTAGAGGCACTAGTGATACCCACCTTTAAAACCGCTCACACTAGCACTATACACTGCCCATTTGTGCTGGTGACATCACCAGGCTCCCTGGTAGGCACAAGTCTCGGACTTGGCATACTGATGTGAAGCCCGGTACGTCACCAGCTCACAACAAACAGACCTTGCGCTGCAATGCAAGGCAAGGGGAGCATCGGAGCAAGGAAATGATTCAATCGTACATGGTAAAGGAGTGAAGGGAAGCTTATATTCAGATTCAGCCCTGAACCCGGACAACCCCGTTAACCTGTGAGGACTAGAACAATTTATATTTTTGCGATCTCATTTTTTGCTCCCAGACTTCCAGGAACTACAACTTTTTGATTATTCTGTTCAAAAAGCCATATAAGGGCTTATTTAATTGTATTAGAAAGCAGGGGTTAAAACAAAAAAAAAAACTATTTCACCATGATTTTTTGGGTATAGTTTTAATGGGGTTCACAATGCACTAAAAATGACCTTATTCTCTGGGTTACTATTACAGTGATACGAAAGTTATATACCGTCGTTTTTACTATATTTTTCTACTTAAAAAAATTAAAACCTTTGAAAAAAATTATTTGCATCACCATATTCTTACACCCATACCTTTTTTTACATTGTCTCACAGAGACATATGAGCACTTGTTTTTTTGCTGGGTGAGCTGCAGTTTTTATTGGTCCAATGTTAGGAACATGTGATTTTTTGATCACTTTTTATTCAGTGTTTGTGGGGGAGGAAGGTGACCAAAAAATGGCTAATTGCACAATTCTATATTTTTTTACCATTATGGCAACTTACCGGTAATAGTTTGGACATTTTTAGATTTAGCAATATCAATAATGTTTATTTTTTTGTTATTTATTTTTATATGTAGAATTGGGGAAAGGGGGTGATTTGAATTTTTTATATTTGTGCCTTTTTTTTTTTTTTATCTTTTAAAACTTTTATTACTGAAAATGTTAGCCCTCTTAGGGGACTTAAACATGCAATCCTGTGATAGCAGTACTGTAGTATTGTAGCAATCAATGGGATTTTACTGGCTGCCATGTTATTTTATTGTTAGCGCTACTGGGGGTTGAGGGTGGCAGGAGGTACTAATTACTGAGGGCACAACAGGGGTAAATTATATACTGAGGGCACTGGGGCCATTACTTATACTGGGGGCACCAAGGGGGGCATACGTTATACTGGGAGGCACAGAGGGAGTCAATTGTATACTATGGGCACAAAGGAAGCGATAGTGCACTAGGGGGACATGATGTATACTAAGGGCACTGCAGGGATAGGATGTTAAAAAAAGAAAGCCAATGAAACTCAACCATTTTTAATGACCGTTTTTAACGGCTGTTAAAAACTGATGCAAAACGGATGCAAAATGGGCATTAAAAATAGACAGACGGACAGGAAATAGATGCACAAATGGTTAAAAGATGGCCATAAAAAACTGACAGTGTGTCCATTTTTTTATGTTTTTTTTTCACTGTCATGAGATTGTGTAGTGTCCCACTAGGTAAAGGTGGGCACTACACAAGGGTCAATTGGGTCACGTTGTTCTCCACCTCCTGTGGAACATGGTTATTGTATTTTATATGTCATTTTAATGTATAATTGTCATTTTATTAATGTTATCTCCTGAGTACCAGGCCTATTAGGGGTGTAATTTATCCTCCTAAACTGTAGAGGGAGCTAGGGAACCCCCTAGTATAAATAGCCTGGTCCAGACCAGAGAGATAGGACAGTGTGTACAGAAGCCAAGTGTCACCTTAGCCAGACTGTAGCTGAGGTGTAGCTTCTGACATGCAGCTAGATAGCCCAGGCTTCTAGCTTGCCACCAGGAGAAGAGCCTGCCTCCTGAGAAACCTGAGGTTCCCATAACAGAGTACAGAGCAGAGCTATTGTTCCAGCCAAACAGAGAGCTGAAGGGCAGAAGGATATATATGCAAAGCAAGAAGATATATACCTGAGGAAGTTTCCCTAACCAAGGATAAAGCCAGCAATAGGGCATACGGGCCTTGGGATAAAGACAGACAGGATTCTGAGGAAAAGTGCAGCCTGATCTGTAAGTGTTTAACCCTCTGAGTATCTTGCAAGAACATTGTACCTGCCAATTGATGTCAAGCCTGCATGTTACTGCCTCTTACTTATGGAGCTTCTGACCAAAGACTGTAAATAGTTAACTGTTTCAGTAAAAGAAGTTTTGGTTCACTGCAACTTGTGTTCCTCACTTATTACTATCATAAATCGGTGTGCCACCGTTACCGGCACTGGCGTCACGAACTTAAAGGGATCTTGCCACCGGCACACTAAACCTGCAACACCCAGGGCACCTCATCTACCATCGGCCTGGTCCCTATACATTGAGAGTGCCCCAGAGGACTTCTGTGCCAGCCTCTCTATCACTGCTGTACGCCTGCCCAGGGTCTCCTATGAACTGTGAGTACCAAGAGCAACCCTCGTTTTGCCTATTAACCGTGACCTGCCACTCACTCACCCTGCAGGGCTGCGTACTGCAAATGGATCAGAGCCCTGCGATTTCACCAAGGGGGCTTTGATCATAGCACTGAAGGAGCCACCTCCCTCTAAAGATTGTAAGCTCTTGTGAGCAGGGCCCTCAATCCTAGTGTTTCAGTTGCATATTAGCCAGTTACATTGTGATGTTTTTAGTTTTGTACATGAACCCTCTGAATTTGTAAAGCGCTGCGGAATATGGTGGCGCTATATAAATAAATGTTATTAGTATTAATATTAACGGCTCAGATGTAGCGGTTTCTATTGACTGTTACATCTGAGGGCTTCAATGACCAGGATCAGAGTTATCTCCAATCCCAGTCATTGCAGTCAGGTGTCTGCTGCATTATACAGCACTCACCACGTATGGAGCGTACATGCACAGTATTTTACATTAAGGGGTTAAAAATATAAATTGTTGCCAACTGTGTCATTAACCCAAAAAATGCCTATTGAATTCAATAGGGAAACAATACCAATAAAACGACAAGGAAAGGTCACGCAGGGTAGAGAATCCAAATGCAACAGACTCTAAAAACCTAGGATCAGTCACTACTGCTGTGTGTGAACAGGAACTAACACACATTGAACATCGACCTACTAGCCTTTGCGGTAGAAAAATACGGCAGTCAAGCAGCAAAAACCAGAGTTTCCTTTTGTAAATACTCATTAGGGACTTCCTAATAAATACACTCTGCAAGCAAATGAGATTGGGCGGTTGCCTAGCAACCAGCAGAGGCGACCACGCTGGATCTGCTCGTTCTTGTGCACATCAGCATGGTTGTCCATGGTGCGGCATTCAATTTCATAAGGAACCAAGCACCATGTATGGCATAAAAGTGCCCTACTGGCATAAAGACATACCTTCATACCCCCTTGTAAATATTTTCCACCACTGTTGATTGCCAAGACCCTCGATCCTACCATTGCATTTTTTTTTTTTTTTCATGCATACATCAGTAGTATCAGGGAGAAATTGATATTTTCCTCGCCTACCAATAGCATGGAGTTTGATTTCAAGCCTACAGGATCTTTGTAAGTGCTTAGAAACCTTCTTTCCATGAAATATGCCTAATGTAAGTACAGAGGAGGTGGAGAGAAGGGGGGATGGAGCTGCAGTCTATATGCTTCATACTGTCCTTGAAACTGCATGCTGTTAGAAGGGAGATTTCCTAGCATACAGGATCTCTGCAAATGGGTAAAAACCTCCTCTCCCTCTCCATAAAATCTGTTTACGGTAAAGCAGTAAATAGGCAATCGGGGAGGAGGAGGAGGATGAAGCTGCAGTTTATCTGATTTATATTGTGCTGTGAGAGGGGAGGGTGAGCATCACGTTTCCTGACATACAGGATATCTGCAAATACTCAAAAACCTCCCTGTAAAATCTGTCCAGTATAACAACCCTATAGGACTGTTTGATCGGCAGAACGAGCGCCGATTGACAAACTCTGTGCCCGTTTGCATCAACCTATTATACAGGTGGATACTATGAACCCTTATATCTAAAAATTGGCCTGAAGGTCATCCAGTGAGGGCCTTAAAGGGGTTGTCCGGGTTCAGAGCTGAACCTGGACATACCTCCATTTTCACCCAGGCAGCCCCCCTGACATGAGCATCGGAGCAGTTCATGCTCCTATGCTCTCCTTTGCCCTGCGCTAAATCGCACAGGGCAAAGGCATTTTCAAGAGTTCCGGTGACATACCGGGCTCTCCACAGGGCTGCCAGGAAGCCCGGTGACGTCATTGGCACTGATGGGCAGGCTTTAGTGCTGCCCTAGCCAGTAAAACGGCTAGGGCAGCGACAAAGCACGCCCATCTGAGCCGGTGACGTCACCGAACACACTGCCGGGCAGAAGCTTCCGCCCGGCAATGTGTTATTGTAAACAAAAGAGCCTGTGTCCTGCGCGATCTAGCGCAGGGCAAGGGAGCGCATAGGAGCATGAGATGCTCCGATGCCAACATCAGAGGTGCTGCCTGGGTGAAAATAAGGGTATGTCCTGGTTCAGCTCTGAACCCGCACAACCCCGTTTAAGGCTACATTAACATGACAATGAAAAACAGCTGTCACACGGCTGTTTTTACTACCAATTAAAGTGTATGGTGTTATTCACACGGCCGTTTCTTTAACGGTCAGTGAATAGCGGGTGTCAAAAACGAGGGCAGTTTTCAAGGCCACACAGACCCCACTGAAATCAATGGGACTGATTTTAATGGCCGTATAGACAGGGGTGCATCTGTCTAACGGACGTTAAAAATAGGTTAAGGTGCCTTTCAGTTGTTAAAAAAATAAATAAATACTTCATCCACTTGAAGGTGCTGACACTTGCTCTGCACTGGAGGGGAACTGGAACGACCTGATGTTCCCAGGACCTGACGCTTTATAGGGGGCACTGTGAGGGGCCTCATATACTGTGGCTACTATGAGGGGGCATTATAGACACTGGAGGCACTACAGGGGTATCATTATAGATACTTGGGTCACTATGGTGGTGTACTGAGGGCATTGCAGGGGTCAACATGCTAAAAAAATATATTTATTCATACTTTTTTACGGCTATTTTTAATGACCATAAAAAACGGATGCAAAACAGTCATTAAAAATGGACAAACAGACAGAAAATGCATTCATAGATGTATTCAGAAAGGTCATAAAAAAACTCACAGTGGGTATGTGTTTATTGGCTATTTTTTCCACCATTGTGTGAATGTAGTCTAAGGCAGTAAATAGAAATGTGGCGGAGAGAAGGGGGATGGAGCTGCAATCTGTTTCATACTGTGCTTGAAACTGCATGCTGTGAGGTGGGGGGGGGGGGGGGGGGGGGGGCTCACAGCTTTACATCACCTATTAGAACAAGTGTAACTGGAAAGGGCGATACAGAAAATCTCAACATTTTAATACTTGCTATTTTAGGTTTTACTTTTTACATTGTATTTCATTACAATAACGAGAACGGCAGTAAAAGAAAGCACAATAGCAATTCTCGCCCAGAGAAAGGGAAACAATAAAGGTGGGTGTTAGTAATCTCTACAAAGCAATGCTTCTGCATCCTAAAATGAGAACATCCATAAAGAACCAAAGGAATATATTCATTTTCAGTATATACTTTAGAATTATTTACAGTCACTGCCACCTGAATGTTACTGCATAAAACTCAGAGTCTCTCAGATATTCTCAATATTTAATGATGGCATTCCATCGGTAGCCAGGATCTTCAAGGGAAATAAGAAATATTAACCTAGCAGAATGGGAATAGTCACCACATAGCACACCTAATATTAGTTGCACATCAAATATATATATGTTTTTGAGAAAGGTGGGCTCTTTTTAGTGTTTTTTCGAAGATACCTCTTTAGACAACCCGTGTCCATAAGCCCTGTTAGCCATGAAAACCAAGAAAATGCTTGGGCCCACAGAAATCAGGGGGACACCTGTTGGTTACAAGCTGTTGGCTGAAGAAACCTTAAAAAAAATGACTAAACCGAGGGAAGACATACCACCTGTTCAGCCCATTCAGCCGCACATGGGCCTAGTGGGGGAGGCCTCTAAGTGCCCACACTGAACTGCTAAGTTGAGAGTGGGCCTTAGCGGTTTGATGGGGTTGGAGCTTAGTAGTGCAATGTGGGCTCCCAGACATAAGTTTGCCTGGGGCCCCAGAAATGCCAAATCTGCTCCTGCCTAAGCAGGTCTCTTCTACGAGAGCTCGGAGGACCTGGCTGGTCCATGCATTACTGATATACAGTACCATTGACTTTCATATTTTTATTTACATTAGAAAACTTCTTGGTTCATCTATCTATTCTCCTGGCTGGAGATAACCCAAGATGAGTAGTGCGAGATGACCAGCTTTGAAAAAACCTAAATGTTTGCGTTTATCACCGAAACGCAAACGTTTTACACTTTTTTCAAAGCTGGTCGTCTCGCATCCATCATGTCAGGATATCTGGAGCTAAAAGGAAAGGTAAGGAAGGACACATCTACTGTATATGTCCTCAGTTTTTACAGATCTCAACTGATGATGGTGGGTTCTGTTGACTTAGAACAGGGTTCATCAGATTTCTATCAGTTCCTCAGTTACTTTTCATGGCCAGAATATTCATATAGTCTACAATATTCTTGAAACCCAGACAGAAAGCTCATTTGACATTTCTGATCTTTCATGGTTAGAATAGCATGCCATGGTATTCAATGCTGTAAAAAAAAAAAAAGTATCTCAAATATTCATATCAGGTCCATCAAATGGATAAAAGATCATGATGGATCATATCAGGCATGACCCCTGTATTGTATACACAGAAGGCACAAAGCTATTTTTGCCATCAAACATACAGGAACCTCATGGACCCAATTATAGGTAAATAAAATCTGTATTCTTTGGGATCTTTTTGAAAAATCATCTATTCCAACAATTATGGCTCAACTACAAATGGGCAGCACTGGTATGGAATAGCGCCAATTGCTAACATATTCCTTTGGAAATGAACAGTTCATCTTACAGTCTGCAGAAGAGCTGGAGGTATCTACTGAAGACACATCACCACCTCTGCCCCTCTGCATCTCTCCTGGAGAAATGGCCGAACAAGTCCACTGCTGGACAGAGGACTGAAAGGCTTTCAGTGGTGCAAATCAGGAAGGGCAGGCAGAGTGACCAGAGAGAAGAGATTTGGTCTTCTCACCAGGGTCCCTCTTTGAAGTACAATGATTATCATTACTGATTGGATTTTACATTCCCGTGAATTGCCTTTACTGGGGATAAAAAAATAGAAAAGCATCTCTATAGGAGATCACACATATTTGAAATGGTCTTAGATGCAGAACATGATTTTCATTAAAATACCCGATCTACTGCACGTGTTGAGCTGAGGGTATATATGTCTTATCAGCATGCTCAATCTAAGTAGGTTATACAATGGGTGGTAAGTAGAATGAAAATGAGCTGCAGAAAACAAGAGATGCTGAGAATATAGGCCAATAGGTCAGGTAGGCTTACATTCTCCTGAAAATGGAGGCACTCGTAGAAAAAATACTGAAACTGCATCACATATTTACATACAAAGCTATTTTACTTTAGCTTCAACCAAGCTGTGCCTGACTGTTTGATTGTTCCTAGAGGGAGTTTGCATTGCGAATACCCAGGATGTGCATGAAGGCAAAGGATACGGGTATTATCTGTAGGGTGTAGAATTGGCAGTCGCACCCTGGCCCTGGTACCCAAGGGGGGCGCAAAGGTCTCATCAAGTACCATCAAGTACCACAAAAGAGCAAGGCTGTGGGAATAACATGCAAAATCCTGACAGGCACGTTAGAAGAGGATGTGTGGGAGGTAGCAGGCTCTGTGAATGTATGACTTAAACACTCTCCTCTGTAATTACAGAATGGCGGACCTTGATTACAATATTTTTTTCTGCAGATGCAACAAGAAAAGCTGCTCTGTAATACAAACTACTTCTCTGCCGCATCAAATGTATGGGCGGCCATATAATGCATGGTGGCATTGAGCCCACTAGAGTCCACTCTTCTTAGACCCCCCCTATTACGTCAATATTTCATAGTGGGACATTTAGAAAGGGGTTATCTGTAAATTTTTAAAAAAAAAGAGTCAGCTTTTTCCAGAAACGCTCTCTCCTTCATCATGTCTGGTATTGCAGTTTTATCCCATTCACTTTAGTGAAGAGCTGGAATACCAGACACAGCCCAGGTGCAAGAGTGGCACTGTTTTTGGACAAAACCAGCTCCCTTTTTTATAATCCCATACAATTCCAAACATGTTCCAAAAGGGTGTTCTTAAAAGGGCTGTCCAAAATTCAAGAGGAAACCGGACAACCCTTGGGATAAACCTGCAATAAAGAAAAGAACTGACTGCCCGATCTTGTGCCACCTCTCTACTTCATGTGCGCCACTGCAGCTATTCACTGGCCTCAGTCGTCATGTGTCATCACTGCTGGGGCCAGTGGCTGGCTGCAGCAGTGACGATGGATGGGACGTCACACTTCCAGTCAACAGTAGACCAGAAGCAAAGGGAAGGGAACAGAGCACCAATGAAAAGCTGTCCTTCTCTTTAATGTTAAATTAGGGGCCTTAGCTGATTTTACAAACCGGATTCCAAAAAAGTTGGGACACTAAACAAATCGTGAATAAAAACTGAATGCAATGATGTGGAGGTGCCAACTTCTAATATTTTATTCAGAATAGAACATAAATCACAGAACAAAAGTTTAAACTGAGAAAATGTACCATTTTAAGGGAAAAATATGTTGAATCAGAATTTCATGGTGTCAACAAATCCCCAAAAAGTTGGGACAAGGCCATTTTCACCACTGTGTGGCATCTCCCCTTCTTCTTACAACACTCAACAGACGTCTGGGGACCGAGGAGACCAGTTTCTCAAGTTTAGAAATAGGAATGCTCTCCCATTCTTGTCTAATACAGACCTCTAACTGTTCAATCGTCTTGGGCCTTCTTTGTTGCACCTTCCTCTTTATGATGCGCCAAATGTTCTCTATAGGTGAAAGATCTGGACTGCAGACTGGCCATTTCAGTACCCGGATCCTTCTCCTACGCAGCCATGATGTTGTGATTGATGCAGAATGTGGTCTGGCATTATCTTGTTGAAAAATGCAGGGTCTTCCCTGAAAGAGATGACGTCTGGATGGGAGCATATGTTGTTCTAGAACCTGAATATATTTTTCTGCATTGATGGTGCCTTTCCAGACATGCAAGCTGCCCATGCCACACGCACTTATGCAACCCCATACCATCAGAGATGCAGGCTTCTGAACTGAGCGTTGATAACAACTTGGGTTGTCCTTGTCCTCTTTGGTCCGGATGACATGGCGTCCCAGATTTCCAAAAAGAACTTTGAATCGTGACTCGTCTGACCACAGAACAGTCTTCCATTTGGCCACACTCCATTTTAAATGATCCCTGGCCCAGTGAAAACACCTGAGCTTGTGGATCTTGCTTAGAAATGGCTTCTTCTTTGCCCTGTAGAGTTTCAGCTGGCAACGGCGGATGGCACGGTGGATTGTGTTCACTGACAATGGTTTCTGGAAGTATTCCTGAGCCCATTCTGTGATTTCCTTTACAGTAGCATTCCTGTTTGTGGTGCAGTGTCGTTTAAGGGCCCGGAGATCACGGGCATCCAGTATGGTTTTACGGCCTTGACCCTTACGCACAGAGATTGTTCCAGATTCTCTGAATCTTCGGATGATGTTATGCACAGTTGATGATGATAGATGCAAAGTCTTTGCAATTGTTCGCTGGGTAACACCTTTCTGATATTGCTCCACTATCTTTCTGCGCAACATTGTGGGAATTGGTGATCCTCTACCCATCTTGGCTTCTGAGAGACACTGCCTCTCTGAGAAGCTCTTTTTATACCCAATCATCTTGCCAATTGACCTAATTAGTGTTAATTGGTCTTCCAGCTCTTCGTTATGCTCAAATTTACTTTTTCCAGCCTCTTATTGCTACTTGTCCCAATTTTTTTGGGATTTGTTGACACCGTGAAATTTTGAATCAACGTATTTTTCCTTTAAAATGATACATTTACTCGGATTAAACATTTGATCTGTCATCTACGTTCTATTACAAATAAAATATTGACATTTGCCATCTCCACATCATTGCATTCAGTTTTTATTCACAATTTGTTTAGTGTCCCAACTTTTTTGGAATCCGGTTTGTATATTGGGGGTTGGATAACCCCTTCAAAGGGGTTTTCCGAGAATTTAATACTGATGACCTATCCTCTGGAAAGTTCATCAGTATCAGATTTGTGAAGGTCCGACACCTGGAATCCACTACAATCAGCTGTGTATGAAGGCACCAGTACTCCTGTGAGCACCGCGGCTTTCTTGCAGCTCACCAAGCACAGCGCCGTACATTGTATAGTGGCTGTGCCTGCTTTCGCAGCTCAGCCCTATTCATTTGAATGGGGGTGAGCTACTCCTAGGTCGCGTGACACATGAACGTGTCGTCACTCGGCCTAGGGAAAGCAGAGAGAAAGCCACGGCGCTCACAGGAGAGCCATAGTCCTCTCAAACAGCTAATTGGCGGGGATCCCTGTCATCATAAGGATAGGTAATCAGTATTAAAATGTCAGAAAACCCCTTTAATATGGGGCTTATCAACAGTTACTGTAAACTTAGTAAAGGTTAATCAACAGAAATTGGATTCAGGTACACATAAATGGGAAATGCTAATAAAAAGTGTGGTGTTTAACTAAATAAAGTAGAGTTAAAGGCATAGAAATTATATTAAGATAAGCAGGGGTGGGGCTCATTTAACAGGAATTGTACTGAGATGAGCAGGGGTGGGTCTCATCAACAGTAATTTTACTGAGATGAGCAGGGGTGGGTCTCATCAAAAGGAACTGTATCCAGATGAGCAGGGGTGGGTCTCATCAACAGGAATTTTACTGAGATGAGCAGGGGTGGGTCTCATCAACAGGAATTGTACTGAGATGAGCAGGGGTGGGTCTCATGAAAAGGAACTGTATCCAGATGAGCAGGATGGAGCGAATCAATAAAAAACAACTGTATTTAGCTAAGCAGGGGTGAAGCCAATTAATAGTATTAGAATAAGCAGGGGTGGGGCTCATCCACAGGAAATGTACTGAGATGAACAGGGGTGGGGCTCATCAAAGGGAAATGTATTAAGAAGAGCAAAGTTGGCACCCATTAATAAAAATGGCTGTATTTAACTAAGCAGGGTTTTTTCAGAAGGAGTTACATTTATTGGTGGCAATAAGGCACAAATAACACACTTTGTCCATCTTTGTCGCTTTGTAATATAGGAAAACTATTTTTACTTTATATCATAGCATTTCTGTGGACCTTTTTTGCAAATGCCCTCCTACTGTCTGCCGCATACATAGTTTTTCTAATGCTTCTCCACCAGGCATAATTATATTTAGCTTAAATGCTAACAGTAAACAGTTGAAGCAGGTGAGAAGATCTATTCTCAGCACAAGTGAAGATATCAGTTCATTTCTGTGTGTGATTATTCATGAGCTCCATCCAGCCACTGTGCTAATTATCTTCCCAATATCACTACTGTTATCTGGATTAGCTCTCTGATTAATGTCACTATTAGATGGCCCACAGTTTGCTTGTAATTTTCCCAAAAATATTTGCACTCCCTATATCAACATTAATTTAAAGGCCCCAACTGGCCGCTTATTTCCCGAGCTAATGAGGGTGAATGGTTATTGTGATTTCATCGTACTATATGTATGCTATACAAGACATTGGGGAACATTTATCATGACAGGAAATTTTAAAGTTAGTTTGGCCCGAGTCTTCATTGTTGTAATTTGTTCAAAAAATTATCAAATGATGCTCAATGGGGGAGATTTACTAAGACTGGCATAAAAATGTGTGCTGGAATAAGATGTACAAAATGTATTAATAGGCACAGGATAGGGAATAACTATTAGATCGTTGGGGTTCTACTGCTGGGACCCCCACATCAAAATAACGGGGGGCTCCGTAGTACCCCGTGGAGTCCCCTGAAATGGATGGAGTGGCTGGTTTGTAATGCGCATTGCCGCTCCATTAATTTCTATCGAAGCGCCGGAGATAGACGAGTACATCGCTTAGCTATCTCCAAAACTCCCTTAGAAATTAATGTAGCGCCAGCACAGATTTCAGACCAGCCGCTCCATCCATTTCAGGAGCAGATCACCGGGAGCAGGCAGTTCCGAGAACAGCCCGATGAAGGCCCCCGGCGGCTGTTCTTGGAACTGCCTGCTCCCGGTGACCGCATTTGATTTCAGACCGTCTCGTGGCACAGGTAAGGGATTACCTGTGCATCGCCGGACGGGTGAGTCTACCTTACTAAAGATGGCAGCCCGCATGTGTTCGCTGGCGAACACTGCGAACTGACCATCACTGTTCAGGAGTGCTCCCGTTTTTGTGATCGATGGGAGTCCCAGCGGTAGGACCCTACCCCGAACACTACTGTACATTTGTTTCTACTACATTGCTACCGCCAATCTGAGGACACACCTCTTAAGTGTGACCCGGAAATTCACTATGGGAAAGTCCATCCTTCCTTGTGGGGACAAAGGATAAAGAATGCATAATACCCTAGCCTGGGGTGAACCTAGCCTTTCTGCTGCCTGAGGCGAAAACTGACAGTGCCCCCCCCCCCCCCCCATGCCAATTTCTTAACCTAACCTCTTTGCCACAATGAAAGCGTTCATTCCCCATGGCCCTTCCGCCGCCCCCTTCTTGCCCCTACCTGGTGCTGCCTGAGGTGCTCGCCTCACCTGGCCTCATTGGTGGTGCACCCCTGCTTAGACCCTATGCTGAAGTTTGGTCTGTGGAAATCATATTGTGGCTTTGAGGATCCACCACTGTACCGAGGTATAACATGGTGAGACACACTGTGATCAGCTTACATTCGAGGGATCCTTCTGAAATAAATCTTTAGTCTTAAAGGGGTTGTCTCACTTCTGCAAGTAGCATTTGTTATCTAGAGGAAGTTAATACAAGGCACTTACTAATGTGTAGTGATTGTTCATATTGCTTCCTTTGCTGGCTGGATTAATTTTTCCATCGCATTATACACTGCTCATTTCCATGGTTACGACCATCCTGTAATTCAGCAGCGGTGGTCGTGCTTACACACTATAGGAAAAAGCACCAGTCTATGTGCGCTCCCACGGTCCCAGCCACCGGAGAGGCCGGCGCTTTTTCCTATAGTGTGTAAGCACGACCACCACTGCTGGATTGCAGGTTGGTTGTAACCATGGAAACAAGCAGTGTATAATGTGTTAGTAAAATGAATCCAGCCAGCAAAGGAGGCAATATGGACAATAGCAAAACATTAGTAAGTGCCTTGTTAAGTATTAACTTTCTCTACATTATAAATGCTATTTGCTGAAGTGAGAAAATCCCTTTAAGAGAAAAAAAAACCTCTATTGCAGTAATTGTATACGTAGCTAATTAGTTTTGGAAACGTTGTTAGGATCTACACTCGACACTCTGCTTCTGGAAACCTTCAGAATGCCGATCCTGCACATCCTGTCTGGGCGATCACCATTTGAGTACATGTATTTACAACAGCAAAAGTGGTCACAAGGAATTTACTTTGCAGCTTTAAGGTAGACAAGAATATGCTACTGAAAAACTCCTAAATGCACAGGAAGCAGATTACACAAGTTTTCAGATAGAAAAAAATTCAAGATGGGGGGAAGTGCTTGAACAAGAAAAATTTTAAATAAAGTGCTATCTGTGCACTGCGCTTGGTGGAGACATGTGTGGAGACTGGCTCCTAACAACCAATCAGGTAACTTTTTTTCCCCAAAGGAGCTTTAAGAGTCAGAGTATTACTGGCTTAAAGGGGTGTTCCGGAAGTTCAAAGACCTATCCTCACAATCTCTGATCCGTGTGCGTCCAACACCCAGTGCCATTGCCGATCAGCTGTCTGAAGAGGTGTGGTGCCTACTGCACACCAAACACAGTGCCCTACATTGTACAGTGGCAATGTCTGGTATTGCAGCCCAGGCCTATACACTTGAATGGGACTGAGCTGCATGGAGAAAACGTAACCCCTGAACGTGACATCAATGGCCTAGAAAGAGGTCGCAACGATCATGGGAGCAGTGTGGCTTCTTCAAACAGCTGATTGGCGGGGATCCAACTCCCGCACCCTCACCAATCAGATATTTATGACCTACTGTGAGCATAAGCCATAAATATCAAACTCTCAGAAAACCCCTTTAAAGGGAGTCTGTCACCTCCATATGGCCATATACAGTGCTTACATGGCTCTGTAGCACACCTATACTGGATTGTAACGGTACCTTTGTTCTTTTCTTTAGACTTGCACCAGCAGGAAAAACGAAGTTTAATTCATATGCAAATGAGCACTCGCAAGTGCCCAGGGGCGGAGTTCAGTGTGTAGGTGCCCAGGGGCGGCGTTCAGTGTGTAGGTGCCCAGGGGCGGCGTTCAGTGTGTAGGTGCCCAGGTGGCGGAGTTCAGTGTGTAGGTGCCCAGGGGCGGAGTTCAGTGTGTAGGTGCCCAGGGGCGGCGTTCAGTGTGTAGGTGCCCAGGCTGCTCTGCCTTCTTTTCACTTTACTCCTCCCCAGCCTCTTCCTTTGCCCGCCCTCTAAGTCCCTTGCATCATCGCTAGGTCTGGCCAAGATACCATGCCTGTGCACTGCTTCGCCGGGCTGGGGCATGCGCATGGTGATGCCCATGGTGGGCACTGCATCGATTCACCTAGTGCGCATGCCTTTGGCCAGACCTATCGATGAGGCAAGAGACTTGGAGGGCGAGACTGGAGAGGAGTAAAGTGAAAAGAAGGCAGAGCAGCCTGGGCACCTACACACTGAACGCCGCCCCTGGGCACCTACACACTGAACTCCGCCCCTGGGCACCTACACACTGAACTCCGCCACCTGGGCACCTACACACTGAACTCCGCCCCTGGGCACTTGCGAGTGCTCATTTGCATATGAATTAAACTTTATTTTTTCCTGCTGGTGCAAGTCTAAAGAAAAGAACAAAGGTACCGTTACAATCCAGTATAGGTGTGCTACAGAGCCATGTAAGCACTGTATATGGCCATATGGAGGTGACAGACTCCCTTTAAATAAAATTTCCTATTAATTGAAATAATACAGAAGGGCAAATTGTGTCATTTCAATATCGTTGTGCCTTCCCCGTAATCATTTTTTCACTTTTTGTTACCAGCAATGTAACCCAGCGATAGCCTGGACATGATATAACACTGGATGAGGAATCGATGTAATGCAGGATGTGCTGATGGTTAATACCTGAGCGAAACCAGTGACAGACAGGTGAGTGACAGAGATACAGTGACTGTACGGGACGGACGGAAACTTACATTATGGTGACATTTGACAGCAGAGTTAATATATCTTTATCAGAATGTGTCTGGGCACTGCCCCCAGTTTCCTAGTGCCTGTAGCCTATCAGAGGCTGGCGCAGGTGGTGAGATGATATCATCATCATCTTGCCGTCTGAGCCGGGCAGCAAACAGCTCTGGACTCCGCCCGGAAGAGGCCTGTGTCCTGAGTTTGTAACTTTATTTTGGCTGCACATGGGGGGGGGGGGGACGCGGGGGCATTTTTTTCGACTGGCACACATTAGGTGAATTAGTACTACTGGATGGCACGCTGGCACAATTATTTTTTGGGGACTCTATGTTTATGGCACTATTAGTGTCAGGGGCGTGATTTGATGGGCACAGTTATTTTAGGGGTCTGTGTGGCAATAATTATTGAAGGGGGCACTATCTGTGTGGTACTAGTATCTACAGTAGAGTATTGGGGAGCACAGTAGGCACAGTATTGGGGGTGGCAGGATGAGGTATTCAGAAGGTGGGAGGACGATGGAAAAGTAGGAAACTAAGATATCTGTTTGTCAAACACTGCAGAGACGAGATGCGGCTGGAAGAAATCATCATGGCGGTCTGGTCCAAATGGAGAAGATGAGGAAAGACAACATCTATGTACATCACAGCAGACAACACAGGATGTAAGAGGTATGTAGTGCTGTACTAGGGTACTTTTACACCAGCATTTTCTTTTCCCGCACTGACTTCCGTCAAAAGGCCTCAATGCCGGAAAAGAACTGATCAGTTTTCTCCCCATGCATTCTGAATGGAGAGTAATCCGTTCAGGATGCATCAGGATGTCTTTAGTTCAGTCATTTTGACTGATCAGGCAAAAGAGAAAACCGCAGCATGCTACGGTTTTATCTCCGGCGAAAAAAAAACTGAAGACTTGCCTGAATGCCTGATTTTCCATAGGAATGTATTAGTGCCGGATCCGTCTTTCCGGTATTCACATGCGAAGACCGAAAAAAAGGTGAAAAAAATAAATGCCGGATCCGTTTTGCCGATGACACTGGAAAGACGGATCCGGCATTTCAATGCGATTTTCTGACTGATCAGGCATTTTTAAGACTGATCAGGATCCTGATCAGTCTTACTAATGCCATCAGTTGGCATACGTTTTGCCGGACGGAACTGCTTGCCGGATCACTCTGCCGCAAGTGTGAAAGTAGCCTTACCCTGTATGTTTTGTAGACCTGTATTTTATATTTTTCAAGTATGTCTTTAAAGAGGACCTGTCACCACAAAACGCAATGCAGTGTTCCCTAACTCCAGTCCTCAGGGCCCACCTGCCGGTCATGATTTGAGAATATCTCGTAGAATGAATACCTGTGGTAAGTCCTGATGCACTGACACTAACTATCACCTGCTGAATACTAAAGAAATCCTGAAAACTTGAACGGCAGGTGGGTCCTGAGGACCGGAGGTGCGGAACATTGATGCAATGTGTTATAGAGCAGGAGGATCTGAGCAGATGGATATATAGTTCCCCACTTGTCTACAGGGGGCAGCAGTGCTGACTGGTGCATCTGAGCCCCTTCCCTGCAGTAGCTGACAGCATGCGCTCCGTGTACGAGCGGCTATGTCTGCTACTACAGCTGAGACAATTCCAATGAATGGGGTTGAGCTGCAGTAGCTAACATGGCGGCACAGTGCCCTGCAGGTAGGGCTCCTAAAAGATGACATATGCCTTCAATGTAATATAACAGAAGACACAGTAAGAAGTAATAGGTACTTTAAAGAGCAAATCTATAAAGATTAATTCACCGTTGATTCTATAAACTATGATGCATTATGATTTGACATAAATCTCAAAGCTGGCAAACCAGTTCTACCATCTCTAATTAGAGGTGCCAAGGTAAAGCAATCAGAGCCACAAAACCATTTCCTGGTACCTTGGCAAAGAGGTACAGTATCTCCCAAGGAAAAAGAACCATGTTCTGGAAGTGGCTCATTATAAGACAAAATCAGATTTTTTTAACCCCTTCACGACCTCCGAAGTTGTGTCTTTAAACATGGCGCCCGCTCTCGCGTGCAGCTGGCGCCATAGCCGCATTTCTTTTTTGCTGTTTAATAGCAGAGACCCATAAGGCTGATCGCATACATTTCCCCCCTCGGATGCCGTGGTCAAATGTGACCACGGCATCTGAGCAGTCTGGAAGCGGTAGCCGCACGCTCCTGCTCCAGTAACAGCGCTCTTCGGCTGAGATCGGGGATCCTGTTACACTATACTAATAGCCCGAAGCCTGCTATTAGAGGAATATACCAATACAGGCCACTAGGTGGCAGCACTGTAATGTTATATTGAAAATGAAGTGTTCAATGATGGCTATATAGCCATCAATGAACACAATGGGCAATCTAATAATTGCCAGTTCTAGTTACCCAGAGTGACTTAAAAAAGGCAAAAAAAAAAGATTAAAAAAATATAAAAAAATAAAAAATATAAAAGTTCAAGTCACACCCCTTTCCTTAAAATAAAAATACCTAACGAATAAAAAAAATAAACATCATGGACATCGCCGCATGCAAAAATGCCCATACAATTCAAATATAACAGTATTAATGCCATAAGGCAAATGGAGTAATGGGAAAAAAATAAAAACAGCCAATCCGCCATATTTTGTCACTTCAACTCCCCAATAATTTTTTATAAAAAGTGATCAAAAAGTCACACACACTCAAAATGGTATCACTGAAAAGTACAGATCGCCCTTCAAAAAATGAGCCCTCACACAGCTCCGTACATATAACTACAAAAAAGTTATAGGGGTCTGAATATGGTGATGAAAAAAAATATATACTGTATTTTTTGCCCCATAAGACCCACTTTTTTTCCCCCATTATGGAAGCGCTTCCTGGTCCTCGGCTCGGCTATCGGCTGTGCACAGCGTGATGGCGGTCTGTGACCTCACACTGGGCGCCGCGATACACAGCCAACAGCAGGATGAAGAGGATCGCGATGGTGAGGAGCAGTGGCGTCCAGGAGCAGGAGAGGTAAGTGAGTTTATTTATTTTATTTGCACTGGGGGCTGATGGCTGACATATAGGGGTTGATATATGGGGCTGATGGATGAATATATGGGGCTGATGGCTGAATATATGGGGCTGATGGCTGACATATAGGGGGAAATGGCTGACATATAGGGGTTGATATATGGGGCTGATGGATGAATATATGGGGCTGATGGCTGAATATATGGGGCTGATGGCTGACATATAGGGGGAAATGGCTGACATATAGGGGTTGATATATGGGGCTGATGGCTGAATATATGGGGCTGATGGCTGACATATAGGGGGAAATGGCTGACATATAGGGGTTGATATATGGGGCTGATGGATGAATATATGGGGCTGATGGCTGAATATATGGGGCTGATGGCTGACATATAGGGACTGCTGGCTGACATATGGGGCTGCTGACTGACATATGGGGGCTGATAGTTGGCTGAAGGTTGGGGGGTTGATCTGAGGCATTGGGGGTCTGATCTGAGGTCTGACTGATATTGGGGGTATGATCTGAGGTCTGACTGACATTGGGGGTCTGATTGGGGCTGTAAGCTGAGGTCTGATTAACTTTGGGGGTCTGATTGCTGGTCTGACCTGAGGTGTAATGGAAAATATTTTTTTCTTATTGTTCTCCTCTAAAACCTAGGTGTGTCTTATAGGCCACTGCGTCTTATGGGGCGAGAAATACGGGTATTTTTTTCTTCAAGGCTTTTTGTTTTTGTTCAGTATTAAAACGCAAGAGAAACTATAAAAGTGTGGATTGTTGTAACCGTACTGACCTGGAGAATGAAGGTAACAGGTCAGTTTTTCCCGCGTAGTGAAAAAAAAATATGTGTGTTTTTTCCCAATTCCACCCCATTGGGAATTTTATTCCCGCTTCCCACTACATTGTATGCAATCATAAATGGTGTCATTAGAAAGTACAACAAAAAATAAGCCCTCATAAGGCTATGTGAATGGAAAAATTAAAAAGTTATGACTCTGAGAAGGCGGGGAGTGAAAAACGAAAATGCAAAAAAAAAAAAAAAAATGGAAAACCGCAAGGTCCTCTAAGGGTTAACAAACCTTGGGATTTGACAAAGGAATACAGCCAGGCCAGATATCTATCCGTAGAGAGCTGTTCTGGGGTGCAGGATTCTGGCGGGCTGAGTGCGATGCCTTGGATGCAGCTTAAGGCAGGGCGCTGAATCTCCGTAAATAGGCCAGTATGGAGCATTGCCAATACCATGGACCACTTCCAGGGCTGGTCACACACCAGACGCACATTGCAGCATCACAAAGCCGTGCTTCCCCAATGACGTCATAAATTCCAGTCCGCGCTTCCAGTAAACGCTTTACAATGCTAAAATGAATAGTGAAAGACAAGTAGGAGAAAAACAAGTAAAACGCTTTCACTTCGCAGATTATATACGGCTTAATGACAGCATTTAACACGTCTTCACCCTTCATGTTTCAGAGACCTCGCTGAGGTTCAGTCAAATGCCTGTCACTTTAAAGCCTCATTACTCTAAGCGATGGTGTAACACGAAGACGAGTGCATAAAGTTTCTGCTGCAATTTGTGCCTGCCTTTCTATTTGCTAAGTACATTAGCAGGGAAACATTTCCTAAGAGTATGTTCAGACGTGTTGGATTTAAAGGGGTTGTTGTCCATAAGGGTCTGATCGGTGGGGGTTTCCCCCACCGATCAGTAGAATGGTGTCCTACTGGCCTGTCTTCCCTTATTGGAATGGGGTGGAGCATACGCAGGCATCCGGAGCTGCATTCAGCTCTATAGGGCTGCCGGAAATAGCCAATCGCTTGTACTCGCCGATCACTGGCAGTCCCATAGAGCTGAATGGAGCAGCAGACACACATGCTTGTCCACTCTTCAATTCAAAGGGGGAACACTTGCCCCCTATTCTAGTGCTCGGTGAGGGCCCAGCGGTCAGACTAGGGGTGGGCGATATGGCCTAAAATCTATATTGCGATATAATTTTAAGCATGTGCGATATGCGATATATATCGCAATATATTGTTTTCTATATTTGGGGGGGCGTGTTTAAACTTTTTTTTACTTTTTATTTAATAACCATTAGTCTCCTTAAGGGCTAGAACGTAGAACCCTTGTCATATTCACCCTAATAGAGCTCTATTAGGGTGAATAGGACTTTACACTCTCCCTGCTGCCCTGTGCTTTGTGCACACAGCAGCAGGGAGCTGATCCCCCTCCCCTAAACGGTGCCATCCACAGATCCCCCACCTCCCCTAAACGGTGCCATCCCCAGATCCCCCCCCTCCCCTAAACGGTGCCATCCCCAGATCCCCCCTCCCCTAAACGGTGCCATCCCCAGATCCCCCCCTCCCCTAAACAGTGCCATCCACAGATCCCCCCCTCCCCTAAACGGTGCCATCCACAGATCCCCCCCTTCCCCTAAACGGTGCCATCCCCAGATCCCCCCCTCCCCTAAACAGTGCCATCCACAGATCCCCCCCTCCCCTAAACGGTGCCATCCACAGATCCCCCCCTTCCCCTAAACGGTGCCATCCACAGATCCCCCCTCCCCTAAACGGTGCCATCCACAGATCCCCCCCTCCCCTAAACGGTGCCATCCACAGATCCCCCCCCTCCCCTAAACGGTGCCATCCACAGATCCACCCCTCCCCTAAACGGTGCCATCCACAGATCCCCCCCCTCCCCTAAATGGTGCCATCCACAGATCCCCTCCCTCCCCTAAACGGTGCCACGGTGCCATCCACAGATCCCCCCCTCCCCTAAACGGTGCCATCCACAGTTCCCCCCCTCCCCTAAACGGTGCCATCCACAGATCCCCTCCCTCCCCTAAACGGTGCCATCCACAGATCCCCTCCCTCCCCTAAACGGTGCCATCCACAGATTCCCACCTCCCCTAAACGGTGCCATCCACAGATCCCCCCCTCCCCTAAACGGTGCCATCCACAGATCCCCCCCTCCCCTAAATGGTGCCATCCACAGATCCCCCCCCCCTCCCCTAAATGGTGCCATCCACAGATCCCCCTCCCCTAAACGGTGCCATCCACAGATCCCCTCCCTCCCCTAAACAGTGCCATCCACAGATCCCCCCCTCCCCTAAACGGTGCCATCCACAGATCCCCCCCCTCCCCTAAACGGTGCCATCCACAGGCCCCCCCCCTCCCCTAAACGGTGCCATCCACAGACACCCCCCTTTCCCCTAAACGGTGCCATCCACAGATCCCCCCCTCCCCTAAACGGTGCCATCCACAGATCCCCCCCCTCCCCTAAACGGTGCCATCCACAGATCCACCCCTCCCCTAAACGGTGCCATCCACAGATCCCCCCCCCTCCCCTAAATGGTGCCATCCACAGATCCCCTCCCTCCCCTAAACGGTGCCACGGTGCCATCCACAGATCCCCCCCTCCCCTAAACGGTGCCATCCACAGTTCCCCCCCCCCTAAACGGTGCCATCCACAGATCCCCTCCCTCCCCTAAACGGTGCCATCCACAGATCCCCTCCCTCCCCTAAACGGTGCCATCCACAGATTCCCACCTCCCCTAAACGGTGCCATCCACAGATCCCCCCCTCCCCTAAACGGTGCCATCCACAGATCCCCCCCTCCCCTAAATGGTGCCATCCACAGATCCCCCCCCCTCCCCTAAATGGTGCCATCCACAGATCCCCCTCCCCTAAACGGTGCCATCCACAGATCCCCTCCCTCCCCTAAACAGTGCCATCCACAGATCCCCCCCTCCCCTAAACGGTGCCATCCACAGATCCCCCCCTCCCCTAAACGGTGCCATCCACAGGCACCCCCCCTCCCCTAAACGGTGCCATCCACAGACACCCCCCTTTCCCCTAAACGGTGCCATCCACAGATCCATCCCCCCCCCCCCCCCGACGCTCACAGGAATACATTTAAAAACGAATCAGTAACTTTAACTTTATTAATTGGTGATCTCTTTACTGTATACCTTACTAGGTCTTAGCTCCGATAACAGCAGGCAGTGCGGGGGGCGGCGCTCACTCACTGACGTCACGCGCCTGCGCCGCCTAGTGGGAGGAGCAGGCGCGTGATGTCAGTGAGTGAGCGCCGCCCGCCCGCACTGCCTGCTGTTACCGGAGCTAAGACCTAGTAAGGTATACAGTAAAGAGATCACCAATGAATAAAGTTAAAGTTACTGATTAGTTTTTAAATGTTCTACTGTCAGCGGCGTGGCTCTGTATAGTCTAACCCCCAGGCAAGCGTCCCTGTCACCATGGGAACGCCTGGGGGTTAGAATATACCATCGGATTTGAGTTTTCAATCGCTCACTGAGATCGTGAAAACTCAATGATTTACTGTCAGTCCCTCCCCTCCTCCTCTTTTGTCATTGGTGGTCAGCGGCAGCCGCGCACAGTGGGGAGGGAGGGACTCTCTCCTTCTCCACGGTGCCGGCTCAGGATCATATCGCGGTCCGGCGATATAGGCGATATGCTCAAAATCCATATCGTGGCACAAATTTATATCGCATATCGCCTATATCGTCTATATCGCCCACCCCTAGGTCAGACCCTCACCAATCAGATACAGGATAGGGAGTAAGTTGTAGTAGTGGGACAACCCCGTTAAGCCAACACGTATTTACAAGGAAATCCACCAGCACAAATCTGAGACCTGCGCTCAGATTTATGTTACAAATGTGGATCTAATCAAGGATTATCCACATCATTTAAGGAGCTAATGTTTAGCTTAACCATGCAGAATCCATGAAAATAAGTAGCAGGTGAAATCCGGCAACCTTTTAAAGCAGAGGAACAGACTGCCGGAGTTCAAGCCAGAAACCACCGTGCACCACTGGATCCCCATTCACTGTAATAGTATCCAGCCACTTTCTGGCATCAATGTCGGCTTTCAGACGGCCAAAAAATGCTGTGTTTAGTATTTTTTGTCCGGCCTAAAGCCGGCATATATTGCTGGATATAGTGACCAGATCAGAGTGCTGGAGTTCACAACGCAGATGTGAAACCGGCCTTACCTATTTCCACTCTGGATGTTTTACCTAAGTTTTCCACAGCATGTAAGCCATTCACATAAATGGGATTGTCATCAGACTTAATACTGATTGAGGGCTAAATGCACAACAGTGTTTTGTGGTCTGCAAATTGCGGATACCGACCCGTGTGCGTTCCGTAATTTTCTGACCGCACGTGGCCGCCACTCTCATAGAAAATGCTTATTCTAATAATGAGCCTTGAATCAGAGCTAAAATACGTGGCAAACCTGACAACTCAGACTATTCAAGAAAGGTAAAATGGTGGAAGTATGTAACTACAGATCGGTAAGTCTGACATCTGTGCCGTGTAAAACATTTCAAGGTAAATAATAGGGATCGACCGATTATCGGTTTGGCCGATATTATCGGCCGATATTGAGGATTTTGAACGTTATCGGTATCGGCATCTATTTTGCCGATATACCGATAACGTATTGGGAACACAGAACGCGCTGCTCAGCGCTCTCTGTGTTCCCTCCGCAGCACAGGGGAGAAGGAAGCAGTGTCTCCCTCCCCCTGTGCTGCTGCTGCCGCTGCCGCCAATGAGAGGAGAGAACATAAGAGGAGGGGAGGGGCTGTGGCCACCGCTCCACCAATGAAGATAAGCCTTTCATTCATTCATATACAGGAGGCGGGAGCTGGCTGCAGAATCACATAGCCGGCTCCCGACCTCTATGAGTGGTAACTGCGGTCCGCGGTAGTTAACTCCTCAGGTGCCGCGGATCGCAGCTACCGCTCATAGAGGTCGGGAGCCGGCTATGTGATTCTGCAGCCAGCTCCCGCCTCCTGTATATGAATGATTGAGAGACTTATCTTCATTGGTGTCGCAGTGCCCCCCCCCCAAGCACCCCAGTATTAATCATTGGTGGCGCAGTGCGCCCCCCATCCCAATCCCAATAGTAAAAACATTGGTGGCGCAGTGCGCGCCCCCCCCCCCCCCCCAGTATTACAGTATTACTCATTGGTGGCAGTGGCCACAGGATCCCCTCTCCCCTGCTCCTCCGATCGGAGCCCCAGCTGTGTAATCCTGGGGCTCCGATCGGTTACCATGGCAGCCAGGACGCTATTGAAGCCCTGGCTGCCATGGTAAGCTCCATGCTGCTGTGTGCACTATGCACAGAGCAGCAGGGACAGAGTGAGATCCTATTCACCCTGATAGAGATCTATCAGGGGGAATAGGACAAGGGTTCTAGTCCCTAAGGGGGCTAAAAGTTAGTAAAAAAAAAAAAACACAAAAATATTAAGTATAAATGAAAAAGATTTAAAAAAAAATAAAATAAAAAAATACACATTAACAATAAACAAAAAAAATACACATTAACAATAAACATATTAATTTTCAGCAGATTTGTGTAGGAAATTTTTTTTTTTCTCAAAAATTAAAATTCCCAGAATATCGGTATAAATTATCGGCTATCGGCCTGAAAATTCACAAATTATCGGTATCGGCCCTAAAAAATCAATATCGGTCGATCCCTAGTAAATAAACTAATAACTGATAACCAGCATGGATTCATGCAACGCAGGTCATGCCTAACCAACATGCTGGGTTTCTTTGAAGAGGTGGCACAAATCTGTGTAGGATGCTTAACATATTACAGAAAGACCTAGATTATGGCAGCGCAGGCAAGAACGCAGCGGATGAACTGTAATGTTGATAAATGTAATGTAATGCACCTCGGTCACAGAAATCATATAGCTGCATGCACAATAAGTGGAATAAAACCGGGAACAACACAAGAAGGTGACTTGGGTATTCTGGTTACAAGTCAGCTAAGCAGCAGTACTCAATGTCAGGCAGCAGCTGCTTAAGCAAATACGATTTTAGGGTATATAAAAAGAGATAAAACCCGTGATTCCAGTGTGATATTACCCCTCTATAAATTTCCACATCTGGAATATTGGCTTCAGTTTTGGGCTCCACATACTATAAAGTATATAACAGAGCTAGAAAGGGTTCAGAGGGGTGGCCAGATTATTAAATGAGATGGAAGATATAATGAGAGGCGTAAAAAAAATTGGGTTGTCCAGCTTAGAAAAAAAACGACTTAGAGGTGATATCTTTTACATGTATAAATCCATCTGAGGTCAATACAAAGAACGGGCACAGGATTTCTTCATTCAAATGACTTCACAAGAGACCAGGGAACGTTCATTACATGTGGAGGAAAGGCAATTTAGATATGAAGGAAAGGAAAGGATTCTTTACAGTTAGAGGAGTCACACTATAGAAAACCTTGCCCCAAGAGGAAGTAATAGCAGTTACTATGTCAACATTTAGAAAAGGGCTAGATGCTTATCTAATAGTAAACGGCATTGAGGGTTATAATTCATCTAAGAATTAATATTGTATAATTGAGCTGAGAAAGGCTGGACTTGATGGACCTCTGTTTTTTTTTCAACCGATGTAACTATGTGCGATTTGTTTTTCCTCTTGTAAATGGGGGGGGGGGGGATCAGCACAAATGTGTGATCAGAGACATAGAAAAGAGGTAATTCCACGGTTTTGTACAGGCTTTTATTTTTTCTTAGTTGAGCACATGTATGGTAGTGGCAAGGTTTTATTGGAATCAGGAGTCCAGCTGGTGCACACTACCTGTGATAACTGCAGTGCCAATCACATTACAAGGGATTGTCCAGGATTTTGATATTCATGGCCTATCTTCAGGATCTCCACCAATCAGCTTTAACTTTTCAGCTCCTAGTCAGTGCCAAAGCTACACAGCTCCATCCTTTGTGCAGTGGACAGAGCTGGTAACTGCAGCACTGCACCCAGGCTCGGACTGGCCCACAGGGGTACAGGTGAATCCCCCGGTGGGCCTCTGAGTGAGGTCGGCCCCTAGTCTCTCACACCCTGCACAAGTGATACATAACACAGTAGACTTACTGCACTACATACATATATACAATGTACAGCACCTCAACCGGCCTATGTTCATATAAAAAACTTGATTATTAAAGAAACTCCCCAGTTCATTATTATAGACCCGATCAGAGCTGAGATGACTTCTAGGTATAGAGGAAAGCTGCCAATGCCCTCTTCTCCCCAGGACCTACCTTCTCAAAGTATTCAATCCTCTGGTAGCATCTTGCTGCTGTGTGAGCAGGTAATATTTGAATGTATCCGTAGGGTGGGCCCCCAAAATAAATTTTACTGGTGGGCCCTAGGCATTCCAGTCCGACACTGACTGCACCCATCTACTTCATTGGGAGCAGCCATGCAGTCTTCAGCGTGATTTGACGGACCACCCAGCGGTCTGATATTGACTGCCTATCCTAGGCCATCCATATCAAAATCCTGGACAACTCCTTTAAGAGAGTATGACCTGTCACTACTGAAGTAGACATCAATGGTTTTGATGGCTTGGGCAGCCAGAGCTTGCACCCCCAACGTTGAGTACATAAGAAGTGGAGGCACCACCCAACCTAAAGGTGGCCCCTGCTCCGAAAGAACGCAAAAGTCTTTTCTGCATATAAAGCGCCCAAAGATGTTGCTACAAATGTAATCTTCTGTAAATGCACAGCAATAAACACAAATCAAGATGAGCTGCCTGACATGGAAAATTATCACCACTTGCAAAATAAATGTAAAGCAAGAATATTGTCTCCCGCGCTATGCAATGCTCGCAGTCACAATCAGCAAGCACACACTCTTCCATTTTAGCTCTAGGCTTATTTAGATATTACCCAGTAATGTTATGCATCTTAAAAAGTAATTCCACAGAAAAAAAAGAAAGAAAAATTATTACTTACTGCAACTCCTATAAGATGCGATGTCCTAGTGTTCTCTGATGGTGGCAACAGCACCTGAAAGTGGTTTCTGCCAGTCTAAATGCCTATATGTCATTTGTCTGCATTTTCCTGGAAAATATATTGCTGGCCTATCCTTAGGAGAAACCTTTAATGTGTAATCGGTGGGATTCGGACATCCATGACCAGCACCGATCAATAGAGCTAGGGACCACAGTGCTTACTGGTAGACCATGGCCCCTTTAATAATTTTCCCGATGCAGCAGCATATCGTGTGGCTGGGCCTGGTACTGCAGCTCAGCCTCATCCACCTGACACAGGTGTCAGACCTCTACCCCCGATCTGATACTGATAGCCTATCCAAAGAATAGGTCATCAGTCAAAACACTTGAAAAACACCTTTAAAGAGTTTTTCGAGCCACTGAGGCCAGTCGTTGGCTGCAGTAGCGCATGTGACCCCAACCGGAAATTTACAGTCCGGAAGATCGCCAGGCTAGTTAAAGGAGGCCAAAAGGCTGGAAAAACCCTTTAAAGGGATCTGGAGATGAAACACCAATTAATCACTAAGAATAGGCTATCACCATGTCTTCAGTCCTGGCAAGTCTCCTCGACCATCCCTATCCTCAGTGACAGGGACATTGCTAGAGATAGAAGTCTTTCTCCAGTATTATACATGGTAATACATGGTAGGTTGAGGCTCTGTCACAGCTTTTACCTTGAGGCCCAGGAGCTTCATGTCCAGTATCTGCTCAGTGGTGGAAAAACGGAATACCATGAGATAAAGCAGTTGCTTGGGATCTGCAGAGGTTACTGTTCTTACATCTTAGTGGGACCCCATCCCCATAAACACTTTATAACTTTTATAAAGCAAGTAGAGTCAAGTGAGGGTAATATGTGTGTGTGCATATATATATATATTTCATATACTATATTATAATGTATTCTGTACCACTTTATGTCATTTTGGAGGACCGACCCAGGTACAAACCCCCCTCCTAATCCATTGGTTATAGAAGTTCTCATCTAGTGGTACTGAGCAGGCAGCTTGTGAGCCACGATAAAGACTCATTTACCCGGCTATGTTACCCGCTCCGGGGAGAACAGGGTTCAGCTACCAAATCTATATCCAATAAGTGCACTGCTCAACCATAGTGGACAAAGGATCTTATGTCTTTCTGTTGTCCATAGTAAACTTCCTACTATATCCAGGTAATGGCAAAGAGTTGGCATTAAAGGGAACCGGTTACCGGGATTTTGTGTATAGAGATGAGGACATGGGTTGTTAGATGGCCGCTAGCACATCCGCAATACCCAGTCCCCATAGCTCTGTGTGCTTTTATTGTCTCAAAAAAACGATTTGATACATATGCAAATTAACCTGAGATGAGTCCTGTCCCTGAGATGAGTCCTGTCCCTGAGATGAGTCCAGCGTGAAGGAGCCCAGTACCGCCTCGCATCCTCAGAATCTCCTCCTTGCTCCCCGACGTCACAAAGCTAGAGCGCCGTAATCTCGCGATGCACAGTGTCGGCATAGTGTTTCGTCCCTGTGCTGGCATCAGCCTCAGGGAACGAACAGCGCATGCGCTAGCTCCTGCATCGTGAGATTACGGCGCTCTAGCTTTGTGACGTCGGGGAGCAAGGAGGAGATTCTGAGGATGCGAGGCGGTGCTGGGCTCCTTCACGCTGGACTCATCTCAGGGACAGGACTCATCTCAGGGTAATTTGCATATGTATCAAATCGTTTTTTTGACACCATAAAAGCACAGAGAGCTATGGGGACTGGGTATTGCGGATGTGCTAGCGGCCATCTAGCATCCCATGTCCTCAGCTCTATACCCAAAATCCAGGTGACAGATTCCCTTTAAAGGGCTTCTGTCACCCCACTAAACTATTTTTTTTTTTTTTTGGTGTACTTATAATCCCTATCCTGCGATATATCTATACATTATGTTATTAATCATGTTCGTTCAGTAGATTTGTCAAAAAACGTACTTTTATGATATGCTAATTACCTGTCTACCAGCAAGTAGGACGTCTGCTTGCTGGTAGCAGCCGCAAAAAACCGCCCCCTCCTCCTGTTGATTGACAGGGCCAGCCGGGATCTCCTCCTCCGGCCAGCCCTGTCAGCATTTCAAAAAACGCGCGCCTGTGTTGATTCGGCGCATGCGCTCTGAGATAAGGAGGCTCGCCTCCTCAGCACTCCCTCAGTGCGCCTGCGCCGATGACATCACCGAAAGAGAAGACGTCATCGGCGCAGGCGCACTGAGGGAGTGCTGAGGAGGGGAGCCTCCTTATCTCAGAGAGCCTGCGCCGAAAAAACACAGGCGCGCGATTTTTGAAATGCTGACAGGGCCAGCCAGAGGAGGAGATCGTGGCTGGCCCTGTCATTCAACAGGACGAGGGGGCGTTTTTTTGCGGCTGCTACCAGCAAGTAGACGCCCTACTTGCTGGTAGACAGGTAATTAGCATATTATAAAAGTACGTATTTTTACATATCTACTGAACGAAAATGATTAATAACATAATGTATAGATATATCGCAGGATAGGGATTATAAGTACCCCCAAAAAAAAAAAATATGAGTTTAGTGGGGTGACAGAAGCCCTTTAAGTAATAGAGGGAGATCGGGTTGTGTAAAGCCTGTCATTCTCAGGGGTACATCCACTCTGTAGGTAGGTACATTGGGTTTGTAAATCTATTGCAGGTGGATGTGTGTCTACTAAGCCGCCCAAAAGCTAGAGAGACCTATGAGAGTCTACTCTTCTCTCCCTGCATGGCTTAGTACATGTTTTCTGTAGAATACAATGGCGCTTTACCAAAATGCATAATTCACATAATTGGCAATAATGGTATATTCAGATTTCTGTGAATGAAAATCCATTGCGCGCATCTGAACGCGGTTGTTTCTGCGAGCGGTGCATTGATTTCTGCAAATCCCTATTCATATGAACTGGACAATTGTCTGTGAAGGTTCTCATTCATCCAGGTCATGGTATATCAGTAGTAATCAGTCACAGCAATAGGCTTATTACTACTGATATATACGGTATATAAAAAAACAAATTCAAGTCCAGTTGCTCTGAATTATTACTACTGAAATGGACAATTGTGGGAATTTCTCCGACGACCCTATAGAATGTGAACAGACCATCCATCTTCAGTTCCATTACTAATATCAGATTGAACACAGACACTACATTAGCTTTCCAAGGCATTGCAGAAGCTGATACGCCACCCATAAGTCACTGACAAAACCAATGCTGTGTTTTTTTATCCGCGTCCGATCCCCATTTTTTTGCGAATTGAACATGACCCCATTCATTTCTATGGGTCCGGAAAGAAAACGGACAACACACAGGTGTCATCCACGTGCTGTCCGCATCCGTGTGTTCGTTCTACAATTTATAGAACATGTCCTATTCTTGTCCATACTGCATTTTTAGTAATGGGGGTGAGAAAAATGCAGATTGCACACGGAAGGTGTCCGGATCCGTGGTTTGAGGACCGCAACAGGGACGCATGAGGCCTTAAGGGCAGGAATTGCCACATTCTACCTTATATTTCACAAAGAAAATGGATAAATCCCAATGCTGATCTGTGATCTGTAATCACGTAGAAGCTTTAATGTCAGATCTAATGTACTGTATATGAAACGCATCGCACTATGACGGCTCTCATCTGTACAGAGGTTTTATATACGGTATATACACATGTATAGTAGAAAGGTACAAATGTACAAAATAGGAGATAGCAATTAAATATATAAAATGATTCATTATAATAAAAGGAGAAATATACTATACAGTAAAAGCATCCTCTGGCTCTAATTAAGATGGGGCACAATACCCCAATTCTGCTGAGTAATAGGTAAGGAGTAGTAATGGTCCCCAAAGTCGTATCCAGGAAGTGTTGACCTGAAACGCAAAGGGCTCATGTACACGACCGTATTTTACATCCATGCCTGATCCGCATTTTCTTGCAGATTGTATATGGACCCAGCCCCTGGATGTCTTACTCTGGTCCATATTACAGACAAGAAACAATCCTTTGTATTGACAGGAGTGAGAAAAATGGAAGGTATCTGTATTTTGCGGATCTGTTGTTTGTGGACCACAATATGGACATGATCATGTGCACGAGGCCTAATTCTGTAAAAGAGGCATTACGCGTAATCAGAAACCGGATGATGATCATATTAAAAAGCCGCGACCTCTCCATATTGTAGCTATAATATACCCTTACGGTGCTTACTGCAGATTATAAGCCCCACAGACCGCATGGCGACTTGTGCAACCACATACCACATATCTGGCGTGATCTGGATGCACTTGTTCCTTCTTCAGTTCCACTCCCCGTACAGCCTGTCCACCATGGATTCCTGTTGGCTCCATCACCCCATACCAAACCTGCCCTTGTACGCCCCCCCTGTACACGTGTCCAGCTATCTGGCTATCATTTGCCTCTCAGAAAACGCAGGAGGGGAACTGAGCCAGAACTGATCCCATCGTTTTCTATGGGATCGTGCACACACATACTGGGCGGCACGGTGGCTCAGTGGTCAGCGCTGGTTGTCCTAGGTTTGAAGGGCAACATCTGCATGGAGTTTGTATGTTCTCCCCGTGTTTGGTGGGTTTCCTCCCACACTCCAAAGACATACTGATAGGGACCTCAGATTGTGCCCCCCTCTTAGGGACAGTTGGATGCTTATGTCTTTAAAGCGCGTAAAATAAATAAATAAATACATCCGGTGCATCAGTTGTGACGATGGATGTCAAAACGCGCCGACCGGAAAAACGCTGCCTGCTCAGGCGCCATCAGTGTATCTGTGCAGTTGGCCGGAGACAACCGATATATGAGAAGCTAGCCTACGTCAGGCACCGTCTTTGGAAGGTTGCAACTTTTGAACTTGATTATCTGTCACATACAAGATGGTGTTATAATCTGGGCTAAGCACAGATACAGAAAAAGAGCCGGAGATGCTATTACTACTACTATTAGTACTCGCAGGAATAATACCTAGGAGACCATATCCAGTGCCATATGTAACAGGAAGCAGAATACAGATACAATGTGCAATCTTTACACAATGTAACCCGCGGATCCCGCTTCTGCGTTACATTTCAGTGGTCATTACATGTCACACGTCTGTTGTCACAGCCTTTCCTGGCAACCTGAGAAGAGGCGGTGTCATGGCAACACAGTCCTGTGCATAACATGAGGCATGTCATTAAGGAAATGGAAGAAGACAGTACCTTTTGGAGCCTCCTAGGAAGGTAAAGGTGAACGTATTGTCCGAATATCTGAAATCTGGGGGACAGAATAAAAAGCAGAGAACATGAAAGTATTGTGTTCCTTCCATAGCAGCCCACAGACCCCCTACATGGAGGAAACCCCATTTCAACAAGTGCACCGCTGCCATGGCAACAGATTTTAGCTGTCAGCGGATGCATATAGATATAGACAGACAGACAGACAGATCTCAGCTCTTGCTATATGTAAATGAACGGAGGGGGGGGGGTCATTATACTGAATTGCAAAGCATCTTGATATGAATGGAGGAAGACGGGGTCAGGGGCACTAGGGCTATGGTATTTGCCATCTCTCCATATGCAATAACTCACCTGAAAACAGGCAGTCCTTTTCCGCCTTGCACTTTTGAATGACAATGTCAATATCCTTCTGAATCCTCTCTTGCCTTGAACACATCCCCATGAAATAAATCCCTGGGAAAGCAGCTTTATTGTCCCCCCCAGTTCAGTGTGTAATAATAAAATGATGGTAAGAAAGAAGCAAAGCCTTGGTGTGGTTATGTCAGCCCAAGCTTCTTCTCCAAGAGGTGGCTGTTGCTGGAGGAGGAGGAGGAGGAGGAAGAGGCTGCTGCTGCTGCTGCTTCTTCTTCTGCTGCTGCTGCTGTTTTATTGCAATTTCCCCTCCTGACAATAGACTGAGTTGCTGAAATCCTCCCCCGGCTTGTCAGTGCAATAAAGAGAGGGAGTGAATGATCACAATGATCAGCTGCTCACAGGGAGAGAGTGAGAGGAGCAGACACAGTGGAGGAGAGAGAGAGGCAGAGAGGAGGGGGAGAGCTGAGGCTGCAGACACTGTACACACATCAGCCCTGGAAAGCACTGCCCCCCACTGAGTCACACCCACAGACATGAGACCACACTGCACTCACTCCTGGATCCTGGACTGGGGGCTTCATCCTGGTCTCGCTGGGTCTGACACATGTAGGCGGGCTGGATCGTATACCTCAATGATATCTTTGGGATGGGATGCATGTGCAGGCTCCGACTGGCCAACAGAGGAACAGGTGAATCCCCCCTGAGCAAAGAGGACCCCTAGTCCCTCCACATGTGGCACAACATGATACAGCAGACTGAGGGCACTACATGTAGATAGGCAGCATACAGCACCGAAACCAGCCTATGCTCATAGAAAACAATGGGGCACATTTACTAAGTAAGGGACTTGTGACTATTTTAGGTGAAAAATAGTCAAAAGTCCCCTTTTTTAACCGGCCGTGCAACAATATTTAGTTGCACGACCAGTTTTATGCTGTGTCGGCAGAGGAACAGACAACAAGACTTTACCGTATCCAGCAGTTCAGGGGTGGACTGTGAACTTAAAGTGGTCCTGGAAAAAATATTAAAAGTGGCCCTGTTTTGTAGTCGGGTCCAAACTGATGGAAGGCATGGCCATCAATACCATATTGTGGTGCATTATACCACTCCAATAGAGCGAAATACCACCATCCAGCACAAAATACATCCCCAAAAACATCCACTGGCCGGCCATGAGGAAGGCTCAGGCGGCCCCCTGGGCATCAGACCACCAGGAAATTTCCCTGTATGGTCTATGGCCAATCCTCCCCTGCAGCAGTTCACCGGTAGACCCCATTGACTCTAATTGGATCCAGTAAGGATCCGGTACAGTTTTTCGGCATGAGAGCAGGGTTTCCGACAGACAAAAAGCACTCCATGCAGCGCATTCCCACCGGATCCCATTACAGTCAAAGGGGTCCTGAGGTGAACAGCAGTATCTGGCTATGTTGGATAGGGTGAAATTAGGTAGTCTGTTCCTCTGATGGATCAGGTAGCTCAGATGTGAAGGTACCTTTATTATAGATGCATCAGGTGGCAGAGATGACTTGTAGGCACAGAGGCTCGCCAGCCTCCTTTACCCAGGGACCCAACTTTTCGAAGTCGCTGCAGGGACCCCCATCATACAGTAGGTGATCTTGTAGTGCCTTGCAGCTGTCTGCCGCTGTGTAAACAGGTAATATTTGTAGCTGTACAGTGGCCTCCAGAATTAATTTTACTGGTGAGTCCTAGGCAGGGGCGTAGCTAAAGGCTAATGAGGCCTGGTGCAAGAGTTCAGCTTTTGCCCCCTTCCCTCAGTACTTTGTTGCAAGGGACATGGATGCTCCTTGCTTTTCTGCTGCCTTAGGCAAAAATTTTAACAGTATGTCAAATTCTTAATCTAACCCCTTCCCTCCAGCCCTACTGTTAGGCTACAGCTACATGGCAACACTGGTCACGGCCAGGATCACAGAATTGCGGTGATCCCATAGAAGTAAATGGAATCGCCACGCAAGTTGAAAGGAATCCAGAACTGGTGTATTTCTTGTGACTGATGAGGCGATCCCATTCATTTCTATGGGATCACCGCTACTCTCTGATCCTGTCCGCGACCAGGGTGGCCGTGTAGCCCTAGCTTAAAAGACATACTTGGAAAACATTACATACAGCACTACAAAACATACAGGATAATACAGCACCACATACCTCTTACATCAAGTGATGTCTCCTCTGATGTAGAAGTTTTCTTTCCTCATCTTCTCCTTTCAGACCAGACCACCATGATTTTTTCCTTCAGCCATCTCTTGTCCCTGCAGAGTTTGACGAACAGACATCTTAGTTTCTTACTTTTCCATCATCTTCCCCACCTTCTCAACACCCTGTCCTGCCACCCCCAATACTGTGACCACTGTGCTTCCCAATACTATACTGCAGAAACAGTGCCCCTGAAAATGCTACTACCACACAGATAGTTCCCTCTTCAATAATTATTGCCACACAGTGCCCTAAAATATGACTGCGCCCAGCAAATAGTGTCCCTGACACTAATAGTGCCATAAACATAGTGTCCCCCAAAAATAATTGTGCTAAGTTGATACTGTGACAGGGTGCCCCCTCAGTAATAGTGCTCCCCAAAGTCCCACCAATAGTAATAATGCTTTGTCAGAGTGCACTAAGTGTTACTAGTGCCCCCAATAGTAATAATGACTCCACTGTGATCATACTAGTAATCATGTTCCCCATAGTCCTCCCAGTAGTAATAATTCTCCTTATAATGTGTGCCAGTAGAAAAATGCCCCTAATGTCCCCATAATATATGCCAGTATAAGAACATACCCCCTTATATGTGCCAGCACAAAATGGTCCTATTTAATGCCCCATAGTGCTCCCACCCCCCACATAGTGGCCCAACAGCATGGCGCCAAATAGAAAACATTAAACTCAAATACTTACCTCCAAACGGCTGTCAGCAATGTGGTGCCGGCCTCTTTCGGCCTGTGTCTGGAGCTGTACATTGCCCAGCTCAGGGGGGCGGGATGATGATTACACCATCGTGCCATTTGTGCCGGCCTCTAATAAGCTACAGGCACTAAATATATTACATCATATTTATCTCATCCAATTGCTCGCGACGGGCCGGCCGCCGCCATCTTGATTTGAAGATCTGGTGTGAAATCTCGCACGGCCCGGGATGACATCATCACGTCGGCCTGCATGGTGAAGCCATACGTCACTGCGCGCGGGATTTCGAGCGAGATCTTCACTCAAGATGGCGGCGGCCGGCCCATCGTGAGCAAATGGGTGAGGTAAGTATGTTTTTTTTGTCTTTTACACCTTTTCAGGGAAAAATCAATTTGCTATCATGAAGCACAAAGAAAATTCGCGGTGAATCAAATTTTCCTTGAAATTCGGACTTTGTGGACTTTGATTTGCTCAACCTGCAACACAAGTATAAGGATACAATGATGGGGATAGGCGCAATCGCCGCTCCCTGTTATTGCGCCCACTACTTACAAAGAAATGCACTGATGCAGTAATTTGTCTCGAAGTGAATTTTTTTTAACACTTCACTCATCTCTAGCTAGATCCTATAGTGTAACCATGTTATTTGGAACCTATATCTGTAGTGTAGCAATCCTATACTTGTAGTGTAGCACATAATTATGATTGCTACACTACAAGTATAGGATTGCTCCACTACAGATATAGGGGACAATTATGTGCTACACTACAAGTATAGGATTGCTCCACTACAGATATAGGGGACAATTACGATTGCTACACTACAAGTATAGGATTGCTCCACTACAGATATAGGGGCAATTGTCCCCTATATCTGTAGTGGAGCAATCCTATACTTGTAGTGTAGCACATAATTGTCCCCTATATCTGTAGTGTAGCAATCCTATACTTGTATTGTAGCACATAATTGCCCCCTATATCTGTAGTGGAGCAATCCTTCACTTGTAGTGTAGCACATAATTGCCCCTATATCTGTAGTGTAGCAATCCTATACTTGTAGTGTAGTACATAATTGCCCCTATATCTGTAGTGTAGCAATCCTATACTTGTAGTGTAGTACATAATTGCCCCTATATCTGTAGTGTAGCAATCCTATACTTGTAGTGTAGCACATAATTGTCCCCTATATCTGTAGTGTAGCAATCTTAGGGGGTTATATCTGCTGTGTAGCAGTTGTTACTGGAGCCTATACTTGTAGTGCAGTAATTTAGGAGGTAGGCTATATCTGTAGTGTAGCAATCTTGGCTGGATACTATACTTGTATTGTAGCTTGCTGACGGTCACACATAACCACCATGTTAATGTGCATACAAAACGGATGTTTCACGTAAAATGCTTGCAGCACTGCATAAAATAGACTTAGTGCACAAAGAGCATAATGTACAAAGTGGTTACCAGTGGGAAACCTGAGTTGCAGTAATACTATGGTATATATGGATCATTGGCATCAGTTGCCATGGCGATGGAGAAAGCCAGGGAGAACACGATTTCTATTTTTGCATGACCAAAATTGACCTTATGGAAATTGTTCCACCTAGTGTACACTATGCTGGTGATTCACACCCTTTCATAATGGAAAATTGCTGAGTTTGGCTTTACCTTTGTAAAAATAACTATTAAATCAGTTTCTTTCTTCTTAAGTCTGCCATTCCAGGGAGTGACTTTCCAGAATAATATGTCATGTGTTTGTGCATGAGGAATAACACTATTTCTGGACAGTGTATGACTCAGCTCTAGAGTGGGTGGAGGCTGGCTGCTGTGATGTCTCCTATACACAACATGCAGAGACAAGAGGAGGAGATCCTGCTCCCCTATTCCTTTTTAGCGCACCCTCAGAGGCGCAGCAGCATGAGAACATTATACAGCAGTACTGAGCATTGTAGCCGTGAATCCAGCAGTGGGGTGAGATAGAAAACTTGCCAGAAGCATCTTTGCGTATGTCTCCCTGCCTCTCTCTCACACTGCAGCTGCTTTATTGCTTTCCCCTGACCTCTCAGTAGACTTCTATAATCAGCATGTAACCTGACCTCTCAGGGAAGCTGATAACCCACCTCATCTCTCATAGATATTAACAGTTAAAGGGGTTATCCGAATTCTATACATTATATTTACCTGCTCCAAGGCATCCGCGTCTCTCCGGATCCTTGCATGGCCTGACACTTCATCTCCCTTTTTCGCGCGAATCAAAACATCCGGCGAGGGGGGGGGAGCAACCAGTAGCAGGCCACGACAGTCACGAGCCCCATTTAGGCAGCGGCGTCCATGCAGGGGTTCGGAGCAACTGCCGGGGAGGGGCTCAGGCATTGGGTCTGATCTTTTAGAATTTGGATAACCCCTTTGATTGAGAGTGAGTGATCATTGCAGCAGGTATGGGGAAGAGGGTGAGGTGGCTGATAAATGAAGAAAGAGACTTGCTGCAATTGGATGGGTTTTCCAAAGAGAGACCTACAAATTGAAATTAAATTATTAAAACTGAAAAAGGGAAGTGTAACATCCCGGAGTATGTGACTAAACTATTTCTCCCCGCTACAACATGTTAGGTGTATATATATTGTCATCTGGCTTAATCTAACATTGCATTCTTAATTATATGTATTTTCTAGGCCTGTTTTATATATTATGCTGTAATTTCCATGTACACCAGCAGGTGGCAGCAGTATGTAGCAGGTTCTTAGCCAGTTTAGTATATCTGGACTGGAATAGTACATTCCAGTCTAGCTCCCCCCTCTTTGAGCAGAAGTGGGCTGGCCCATGTCCTGCCTCATGGGGAGGAAAGGAAGTTAGAGTTAGTGTACCAGCCACCCCGGCTAGGGGAAGGCTGTGTTAGTAGGAGCTCCCAGAAATAGGGATTCCAAACCAGGATCTGTCTCGGTGTCAGGATTCGAACCCGTGACCAGCCACATCCCAGGCGGTAGCCCTGCTTACTAGGCTACCGTCCTCTCTGGACATTCCTCCCTGAAGCCTATTAGTTAACCTCAGTCTTGCCTAGCCTTGCTCATTACCCTTGATTCCCCACACCTGGTACTTCCCTATATAGTCCAGCCCCTTGCACTCTAGTTTGCTGATTATTGAGCTCCTGAGCCTTGATCAAGCTTCTCCTCATCTGTTGCTCCTGCTACTGCTGGAAGTCCACTGCTGACCAGGAATTGCCTACCGACTACTCTTCTGCCTTATCCCTACCTACTGAACTGCTGCCACCGTTGACATCCGGATTGTCTGACCACGCTTACTGCCGCCTGCCCTGACTCACCGCCTGCCTACCGACTACTCTTCTGCCTTATCCCTACCTACTGAACTGCTACCACCGTTGCCATCCGGATTGTCTGACCAGGCTTACTACCTGCCTGCGGTCCTTGCCACTGGGCTCCACTCCTACCTCCAGCCAGCGGTCCTCTGACTCAGGTGAGCCTGTAGGACTGTTACAGAATAATCAGCCACACTATGGAGTCCGCAATGGCCACTCTGCGTAAGCAGGTCTCCGAACTTCAAGAATTTGGTACTACATATCAGGAGAAATTTGCCCAGCTCCAAGGCGTAGTCCAAAGCCAGCAAAGGGAGATTATTGAACTACAGAGGCAACACCTGGACGTCCGCAGCGCGGCCGCAGACACCCGCATGCCACTCCCATCAAGATTCGGCGGCGACAGACGCCAGTATCGGGGGTTTCTAAACCAATGCCGCATCTATTTTCAGATGTACCCAGCCCCCTTCACCACCGAGAAAAAGAAGGTGCTATTCATGGTCAATCTCCTGACGGAAGAAGCATTAGCATGGGCATCACCTTACGTGGAGACTAACAGTCAGCTCCTGGACGACCTAAACAACTTCATCACCGCCATGAGCCAAGTCTTCGACGACCCCAACCGCTGTGCGACAGCTGAGGCGCGACTACATGGTCTACGGCAAGGGAGACGCTCCGTCGCCGAATACACCGCCGAGTTTCGCCGTTGGGTCACGGACACCACCTGGAACCCAGCGGCACAGAGGAGCCAATTCCGGCGAGGCCTGTCAGAATTAATAAAGGACGAACTCGCCAGAGTTGAGGCCCCGGACGATCTGGATGACTTCATTCAGTTATGCATCCGGATAGATCAAAGACTCTCCGAGAGGAAGAGAGAAAGACTCTGGTCCTCGGACCACAGACCCACTTACTCCTTCTCTTCCAACGCCCAGCGCGACCCCCAATCAGCAACTGAACCTATGCAGGTCGACGCTCTACGTAGGTCTCTATCTACAGCTGAGAAGGAGAGACGGCTGGCCGAAAACCTCTGCCTCTACTGTGGGGAGCCGGGTCATTTTGCCATCAAATGTCCTCATAAGATCCGAAAGACTATTGCCGTGACGGAACTAAAGGAGCAACCACAGACTCCAACCCCGTCAGCAGCCCCGGAAAATAACAATACGGCGGCTCATGGATCCCATTTCATCATTCCCATCCTCATCGACATTGAGGGGCGACAACTCCCCTGTTCAGCGATGTTAGACTCCGGGGCGGGAGGCAACTTCATGGACTTAACCTTCGCCCGCGAAAAGAACATTCCACTGACAATCAAGGCAGCCCCCGTTGACCTGGAAACCGTCGACAGATCCCCACTCTCCTCGGGGCCGGCCACTCACGAGACCGCCGAACTACAACTCCTCATAGAACCCGATCACCGCGAAAAGATCCACTTCTCGCTGATCGCTTCCCCGAAGTTCCCGGTGATCTTGGGCATCCCTTGGTTGGCCACCCACAACCCCTCGGTAGACTGGGAAACCCGCTGCATACGATTCCCGTCTGAGTTCTGCTCGCTAAATTGCTCCCACAGACCCATCCTTCCACCCGAAGACACCACCATCTCAAAGATATCCGTCAAGGATCTGCTACCCCCTCAATACAGCGAGTTCCAGGATGTCTGCGACAAGAAAAACGCAGACAAGCTGCCACCACACCGACCCTACGACTGCCCTATAGAACTGTTGCCCGGGGCCGAAATACCCTTTGGCAGTATCTACTCCCTCTCAGAGCCTGAACTCAAAGCTCTGAAAGAGTACCTGGACGAGGACCTGAGGAAGGGGTTCATCCGGCCCTCCACCTCCCCTGCGGGAGCCCCCTTTTTCTTCGTAGAGAAAAAAGACTCCTCCCTGCGTCCCTGCATAGACTACAGAAAGCTTAATGACATAACCGTAAAAAAACGGTACCCGCTCCCACTGATTTCCGAACTCCTTGAGAGACTCCGGGAAGCGAAGATCTTCACCAAACTCGACCTTCGAGGGGCCTGCCTACAACCTCGTCCGAATCCGCCCTGGGGACGAATGGAAGACCGCCTTCCGGACACGTTATGGTCATTTCGAGTACCTGGTCATGCCTTTCGGACTCTGCAATGCTCCCGCCACCTTCCAGCACTTCATTAACGAAGTCCTCAGGGACATGCTGGATCTGTTTGTAGTCGTTTACCTGGACGACATCTTGATCTTCTCTGAAGACCTCGAGCAGCACCGCGAACACGTCCGCAGGGTACTGCAGAGGCTCAGACAGAACTCTCTTTATATTAAGCTAGAGAAATGCGAGTTTGAGCGAACCACCACTCAGTTTCTCGGATACATCATCTCCCCAGCGGGCCTAAGTATGGACTCGGGGAAGGTCCAAGCTGTGATGAACTGGCCCGTTCCGAAAAACGAGAAGGAGATACAAAGATTCATTGGCTTCGCCAACTTCTATCGGAAGTTTATCCGGAACTTCTCCAAGGTCATAGCACCAATCACCCAACTCACCAAGAAGGCAGTCCCCTTCTCCTGGACACCCGAGGCCCAGGAGGCCTTCACCAAGTTGAAACTCCTCTTCACTTCTGCCCCAATCCTAATCCACCCGAACCCCGAGCTCCCATTTACAGTCGAAGTGGATGCATCAGACTCTGCGGTGGGGGCAGTTTTGTCACAACGGACAGGGGAGAGGATGCTATTACACCCGTGCGCATATTTCTCCCGCCAGATGTCCCCCTCCGAGAAGAACTATGACATCGGGAACAAAGAACTACTGGCGATCAAGGATGCCTTCTCCGAGTGGAGACACCTGCTGGAGGGAGCCACCAACCCCATAATCGTACTAACTGACCACAAGAACCTCGAGTTCATCCGCAGCGCTAAGAGACTCTCAGCCAGACAGGCCAGATGGAGCCTATTCTTTTCCCGCTTCAACTATCTCATCACCTATCGCCCTGGATCAAAAAACGGCAAGGCTGACGCCCTCTCCAGAATGTTTTCCGAGCCCTCACAGAGTAACAAGGGCCAAAATAACATCTTACCCGAGAGAAGGGTCGTAGGGGCCACCTACTCTAAAGAACTCCTGGGGACAATCAAAGAAGGATATGAAAATGACCCCTTCCTCTCCCACCCCACAGGCAATGTCAGCCTTACGTTTAAGAACGGTCATTGGTTTCATCAGGACCTACAACTATATGTACCAGAAATCGCACGGCTCGAAGTGCTCAAACTCAACCATGACTCCAAGGTGGCCGGCCATTTTGGCACAAGAAAGACCCAGGAGCTTCTCTCCCGCTCCTTCTGGTGGCCAACATACAAGAAGGACATCAAGAGGTACATCTCCTCGTGCACGGTCTGTGCCCGCAATAAGACTCCTCGTTCCTCTCCCATGGGTCTGTTACAACCTCTCCCGATTCCCTCCCGCCCCTGGGGCTCGATCTCCATGGACTTTGTGGTAAACCTTCCTCCTTCAAAAGGGATGAACACCATCCTGGTCGTGGTCGACCGTCTCACCAAGATGGCCCATTTCATCCCCTACAAAGGCCTACCCACAGCCAAACAGACGGCCGATCTTATTCTCAGAGAGGTCTTCAGGCTGCATGGGATCCCGGACGACGTGGTCTCCGACCGAGGCGTACAATTTGCCTCAAAGTTCTGGAAGAACTTCTGCCTGGCGCTCGGGGTTAAAGTGAACCTGTCCTCTGCTTTCCACCCTCAGTCAAACGGGCAGACGGAGAGAACTAATCAGACCCTAGAGCAATACCTACGCTGTTTCAGCTCCCACCTGCAGGATGACTGGCTTGATCATCTCCCCACGGCCGAGTTCGCCTACAACAATGCTGAGCACAGCTCAACCAAGCACAGCCCCTTCTTTGCTAACACAGGCTCGCACCCGGTGTTCATTCCCCACCTACCCGTTGCCTCCACCCTCCCAGCAGTGGCCGAACGCCTAACAACCCTACAGGAGGCACAAGAGAACATTATAGACAACCTCCAGCTTCAGAGGCGCTTTAAACAGGGAGCAGACAGACGTCGCAAACCCACCCCGGGCTTCCATGTGGGAGACAAGGTGTGGCTGCCCACCAGGAACCTCAGATTGAAGGTCCCCTCTAAAAAATTTGCCCAAAGATACATGGGTCCGTTCCGGATCACCGCACAAATCAACGAGGTCACGTTCCGGCTCGACCTCCCGGACTCCATTAGGGTGCACCCTGTCTTCCATTGCTCTCTCCTCAAGCCATACGTGGAAAACACCTTCACAGGCCGCCACTTTCCCCCTCCACCACCTGTGAGGGTACAGGGTGAAGAAGAATACGTGGTCGCAAAGATTCTCGACTCCAGGATCCACCGGGGAAGACTACAATACCTAATTGGGTGGGAGGGTTACCCTCCCGAGGATAACTCCTGGGAGCGAGAAGAAAATGTCCACGCCCCCAGACTGGTAAAAGAGTTCCACCAACGGCACCCTGGTAAGCCTGCCCCTGCAGTGCCCGGAGGTCACCTTGGAAGGGGGGGAGTACTGTCAGGATTCGAACCCGTGACCAGCCACATCCCAGGCGGTAGCCCTGCTTACTAGGCTACCGTCCTCTCTGGACATTCCTCCCTGAAGCCTATTAGTTAACCTCAGTCTTGCCTAGCCTTGCTCATTACCCTTGATTCCCCACACCTGGTACTTCCCTATATAGTCCAGCCCCTTGCACTCCAGTTTGCTGATTATTGAGCTCCTGAGCCTTGATCAAGCTTCTCCTCATCTGTTGCTCCTGCTACTGCTGGAAGTCCACTGCTGACCAGGAATTGCCTACCGACTACTCTTCTGCCTTATCCCTACCTACTGAACTGCTACCACCGTTGCCATCCGGATTGTCTGACCACGCTTACTACCTGCCTGCGGTCCTTGCCACTGGGCTCCACTCCTACCTCCAGCCAGCGGTCCTCTGACTCAGGTGAGCCTGTAGGACTGTTACACTCGGCTGAGACCAAAGATCACCCTTCCCAGACTGAGCCTTCAGCCTCAGCTGGTTGACAAGCAGGCAGCACCTCCAGAACTACAGAACTCCAGGACGAAACATTCCCTGCGAGCATAACTGTGAGTAACTTATCCAGAGACCAGGAGAAGCCAAATTCCTCCTCAGCTAGTCAGGCCCACACCAAGCAGAAGATAGAGCAGAAGACAGATTCCTGCCATATTCTCCAGGCACTTAGTATAGAAGCAGAAGAGATATTGATCCCTGCCATACATTGCCAAAAACCTGCCGGGACCTAAAGACTAATGCTATATCTCATATGGATTTATGCTGCCATTCAGTAAAGACAAGTTGGATTATATTCCAAGTCTGGATCTCATTCATTACTATCAAGTTCCTCAATTACTCCTACTAACAACACTCAATTTATTGCAAGTGAGCCAGGATCCAGGAGTCCAGCCGTACCAAGGTAGGAGACACCGTTGACATTACACAGAGACACTATCTCCACTCTGGCATTCCTCACCTGGTACGTGAGTTATAACATCTTAAAGGGCCCTGCAACAGTACCCTGCGCAAGCTGCAATTGGCGTCACGAACAAACCATAGACTTATATACACAATCTCTGACCCACTGCATAATTGGCCACCGTACCACGGTCCTGCTCATTGCAGAAGGTTCCTTGAAGGAACATGAAACCATGTAATAAATGATAATACATGGAGCTATTTATTGAGCCTGTAGATAAACTATAAACCAGCAATCATAGAAACGTATTTCTGCCCATGCCTTGTTGACTGCTTTACCTAGCTCCATGCCAGTCATGAACACGGCTGAAATTAGTTTGCCATTTATATTGTAAAAGCAGAAGCCCATTTTTATAGGGAACCCTGGACCATGTTTCAGGGAACCTTAGCTGAGGCACACTGATAATTGGTTAATGCCTCTATGGATTCATCAGGGAATATGACTTCCATGTCCCAGTGAAGGAGAACTTGGATACTGAAATCCCTAATACATTACCCCTTGTACTGGGACAAGGCATTTTGCTGCCCTAGGGGGCTGAGGAAAATTGTGTCCCCCTCCCCCCAAGCCTTATAAGGAATCTGTCACCATATACCTTCCAACGAAACGTTCTCCTTCTGTAGATGTGCCATCTTGATCAGTGGCCCATATTCAAAGAAATAACCTCATTTCACCCAGAGGCTCCTCTCCATTTTCCTGCTGGTCGTGCCCCTAGCACTTTGACTCACAGGGCAATGGAGATGTAATCGCATCTAGCTCTGAAATTTAGCGGGCAGTCTGCTCGCACACAAGCAGTACAGGCCTGGAGATCGAGGGGCAGAATTCCATCCAGTTTGACTTTGGGATAAACCCAAGGGTGTTATCCTGGTGGCTTTGTGCTATTCACCCTTTAACCTCTAAATAAGGATTCGCTGCAGGGAACCACCAATAAGTTAGCTCCTGGAGTAGTCCAGTTGTAGTTGACAAATAACCTATGGAGGTGTGAGACGCCAGTGCAAGGCACCGAAAGGAACAGGCAAAACATTTAGTCAGTAACAGACAAATGTCAGGGCAAGCAGAGTTCATGCTAATTGGTGAAACAGGTCCAAGGTCAGGGCTGGAAGCAGAGGGTGACAATGGTAAACAGGCACAGGTCAGTATACGGGCAGACAACAGGAAATAGCATAGTTTTTCAAGGAACTTAGCAAGCTAATAACCAAGTTCCTTAGGCAAGGAGAGAAGGGACAGCTCAGCAGTTATAGCAGATTTTATCTTATTTCTGTGATTTTCTTCAATAATATGGCCAGGGACATCCGCACATTTGTATATCATACCGTGCAGGATGTTTTTATCGTAGTTTTTCTGTGATTTTTTTTTTGTCTATGTAGGAAATGCTGTGTAGTCTGACTGTATCAGCTAGGAGTATGGCCTAGGCAGCCAACATGTGATGAGCTGAATGGGTCTGTGCAGTGTAAGGCCTATTACACAGGCTCCCCACCCATACATGCTCAGGACAAGGAGCAACTCCTGAAAGAAAGAGAATATATATTTACGGACTGTTGAGGACCATACGGGATAGTGTGTAACAGCAAAGCTAACACATATCTATGGTTTTGGACTTTTGGAAGGAGTATGTTGATTTGGTGCCCACCACGTTTTTTCAACAGATCGGCTACTCGTTGGTGATCTACACCCTGTTATGGAAACTTTGGTCAATTTGGGACATTGCCTAGATTTCATAGAGAGGGACTCAGAGGCAACTTACCTTACACTAGCCTCTTTGCAACTAACACATGCACTGCTGCCACCATTGCATTGCCTGAACCACCATGGAGTCTTGTCTTGCACCCATCTACCTAACATCAAAGGCACCATGCCTTACACCAGGCGGAAGCCCCAGAAGGTCCAGTGTTTGCCCTGAGGGAGGAAGTGGTGCACCCTCTATTCACTGCACAGCCCCAGGGAATGTTGGAGTGAGGTTAGCCACTGTGAACCACTACCACTCCTATATGTGCCACCACTACTACACCATTCCTATCTGTGCCACCACTACCACTCCTATCCTCATCACAACACTCCCCCTGCAGGTCGCTGTATATGCAACAATAGTGATTTTTAAAAGGGTTTTCCAAGAGTTCAATTTTGAAGACCTATCCTCAACATAAGTCATCAATATCTGATTAGTGGGGTCTGACACCCATAACCTCTGGCGATCAGCTGCTTGAAGAGACTATGACACTTTGCTAAGTGCTGTGGTCTTTTCACAGCTTACCAAGCCTAGTACTGTTCATTGTATTGCGGCTGTGTTTGGTATTCACTTACATGGGATTGAGTTGCACATAGGTCATGTGACATCACTGGCCTAGGCGCTTACCGGAGGGCTGCAGCATCTTTAAAAAGCTGATCGGTAGGGGTGCTCGGAGTTGGACCCACGCAATTAGATATTGATGACTTATGCCACGGATAGGCCATCAATATTAACCCCTTAAGGACCGGGCTCATTTTCACCTTAAGGACCAGGCCATTTTTTGCAAATCTGACCAGTGTCACTTTATGTGTGAATAACTTTAAAACGCTTTTACTTATCCAGGCCATTCTGAGATCGTTTTTTTAAATCTAAATTTAAAATACTAAATTTACCCAAAATTTGGAAAAATTTGCAAATTTCCAAGTTTCAATTTCTCTACTTCTATAATACATAGTAATACCTCGAAAAATAGTTATTAATTTACATTCCCCATATGTCTACTTCATGTTTGGATCATTTTGGGAATGTCATTTTATTTTTTGGGGACGTTACAAGGCTTAGAAGTTTAAAAGCAAATCTTGAAATTTTTCCGAAAGTTTCCAAAACCCACTTTTTAAGGACCAGTTCAGGTCTGAAGGTACTTTGTGAGGCTTACATAATAGAAACCACCCGAAAATGACCCCATTTTAGAAACTACACCCCTCAAGGTATTCAAAACTGATTTTACAAACGTTGTTAACCCTTTAGGTGTTCCACAAGAATTAATGGAAAATGGAGATGAAATTTCAGAATTTCAAAAAATAGCTGTTTTAGCACAGTTTTTATTTTTTGTTATTTACAATGTTCATCTGACAGGTTAGATCATGAGCTATTTTTATAGAGCAGGTTTTTTTATGGGGTTAATTTTTTGCGGGATGAGGGGACGGTTAGATTGATACTATTTTCGGGGGCATACGCCTTTTTGATCGCTTAGTGTTGCACTTTTAGTGATGTAAGGTGACAAAAATGGCTTTTTTTTACACTGTTTTTATTTTATTTTTATGGTGTCTATCGGACGGGGTGGATCATGTGATATATTTATAGAGCCTGCCGTTACGGATGCGGCAATATCTAATATGTGTGTTTTTTATTTATTTTTTATTATAAAATTAGGGGAAAGGGGTGTTTTTTTTTATAACTTGAATCTTTATTTTTTTTTATTGAAAACACTTTTTTTTTTTTTACTTTATTTCTGTCCCACTCTGGGACTTCAACTTTTGGGGGTCTGATCCCCTCTGCGATGCATTACAATACATCTGTATTGTAATGCATTGCCTGTTAGTCTATGACACTGAATCATACACTAACAGGTTGCCTAGGAGACCCAGCCTGAGTCTGGATCTCCTCGGCACCCGTAGAAGGCAGGTCCCGATGCCGTGCAAGGCATTGGGCAGCCTCTGCACCGCATCGGACTGTCTTCTCACCCATCGGGTCCCCGCCACAGCAGCGTGGGGACTCAAAGGGCTCCCTCAACAACAAGCAACTTCTATGTCGCGGTCAGTGCAGACCGAGGCATAGAAAGTGTTAAGCCGCAGCAATCGCCAACACGGGGGGTCACAGGACCCCCCTCGGCATTGTCACAGGGTGCCTGCTGAATGATTTCAGCAGGCACCCCATTCCGATCACCGCCCGCCGCGCGGCGGTGAACTGAAATACACAGGGCGTACCTGTACGCCCTGTGTCCTTAAGGACTCGGACATCAGGGTGTACAGGTACACCCTGTATCCTTAAGAGGTTAAACTCCCAGAAAACCTCTTTAGAAATAGTCTGTAATTAGGAAATTCACCGTTAAAGCTGCTTCCTCTGCTCTCCTTCTTGGTTGGCAGGGCCAGATTCCTACATAGCAATCTTACTTCCCCATTTTTCTCTCTAGAAAAACCCTTTTATATTCATTATTTCCTAATTTTTTGTTTACATTTTTGGACTTTGGAACCAATTACTAGTTTTCAAGTCACAATGGTTTCACCTTACAATGATCATCACAGAACTAATTAATATTGTATCTTGTAATATTGTAATTAATATTGTATCTTAGATCACTTGTATACTGCTTGTTGCTCCCATTCCTTTGGTTCCAGACTCACAAACTCCTAGACAAAAGTTCAGAATTCAGAAAGACAGTCCAGGAATTTTGGCACTGTTCTGCTCTTCTGTACTGATAAAAGTCATTAATCATAGATCAGTTGTGTCTCTGACTGCATAGATTGGGAAGCAACAGGTAGGACGTAACCTCTGTCAGCAGAATAGACAAGCAGTGCAGGACCATGAAGAAGGTCAGAGTGTTTTATTATAGGGACACTGCATCTGACACACTGATATGGGTATTGCACTCGCAGTAACTACAGTCGTGGCCAAAAGTTTTGAGAATTACATAAATATTGGAAATTGGAAAAGTTGCTGCTTAAGTTTTTTATAATAGCAATTTGCATATACTCCAGAATGTTATGAAGAGTGATCAGATGAATTGCATAGTCCTTCTTTGCCATGAAAATTAACTTAATCCCAAAAAAAACTTTCCACTGCATTTCATTGCTGTCATTAAAGGACCTGCTGAGATCATTTCAGTAATCGTCTTGTTAACTCAGGTGAGAATGTTGACGAGCACAAGGCTGGAGATCATTATGTCAGGCTGATTGGGTTAAAATTGCAGACTTGACATGTTAAAAGGAGGGTGATGCTTGAAATCATTGTTCTTCCATTGTTAACCATGGTGACCTGCAAAGAAACGCCTGCAGCCATCATTGCGTTGCATAAAAATGGCTTCACAGGCAAGGATATTGTGGCTACTTAGGCTACTTTCACACTAGCGTTCGGAGCGGATCCGTCTGATGTTTCATCAGACGGATCCGCTCCGATAATGCAGACGTTTGCATCCGTTCAGAACGGATCCGTCTGCATTATTACTTAGAAAATTTTCTAAGTCTGAAAGTAGCCTGAGCGGATCCGTTCAGACTTTACATTGAAAGTCAATGGGGAACGGATCCGCTTGAAGATTGAGCCATATAGTGTCATCTTCAAGCGGATCCGTCCCCATTGACTTCCATTATAAGTCTGGACGGATCCGCTCGCCTCCGCACGGCCAGGCGGACACCCGAACGCTGCAAGCAGCGTTCAGGTGTCCGCTCACTGAGCGGAGCGGAGGCTGAGCGCTGGCAGGCGGATGCATTCTCAGTGGATCCGCCTCCACTGAGAATGCATTAGGGCCAGACGGATGCGTTCGGGGCCGCTCGTGAGCCCCTTCAAACGGAGCGCACGAGCGGACACCCGAACGCTAGTGTGAAAGTAGCCTAAGATTGCACCTCAATCAACAATTTATAGGATCATCAAGAACTTTAAGGAAAGAAGTTCAATTCTTGTTAAGAAGGCTTCAGGGCGTCCAAGGAAGTCCAGCAAGCGCCAGGATCGTCTCCTAAAGAGGATTCAGCTGCGGGATCGGAGTGCCACCAGTGCAGAGCTTGCTCAGGAATGGCAGCAGGCAGGTGTGAGCGCATCTGCACGCACAGTGAGGCGAAGACTTTTGGAAGATGGCCTGGTGTCAAGAAGGGCAGCAAAGAAGCCACTTCTCTCCAAAAAAAACATAAGGAACAGATTGATCTTCTGCAGAAAGTTTGGTGAATGGACTGCTGAGGACTGGGGCAAAGTCATATTCTCCGATGAAGCCTCTTTCCGATTGTTTGGGGCATCTGGAAAAAGGCTTGTCCGGAGAAGAAAAGGTGAGCGCTACCATCAGTCCTGTGTCATGCCAACAGTAAAGCATCCTGAGACCATTCATGTTTGGGGTTGCTTCTCATCCAAGGGAGTGGGCTCACTCACAATTTTGCCCAAAAACACAGCCATGAATAAAGAATGGTACCAAAACACCCTCCAACAGCAACTTCTTCCAACAATCCAACAACAGTTTGGTGAAGAACAATGCATTTTCCAGCACGATGGAGCACCGTGCCATAAGGCAAAAGTGATAACTAAGTGGCTCGGGGACCAAAACGTTGACATTTTGGGTCCATGGCCTGGAAACTCCCCAGATCTTAATCCCATTGAGAACTTGTGGTCAATCCTCAAGAGGCGGGTGGACAAACAAAAACCCACTAATTCTGACAAACTCCAAGAAGTGATTATGAAAAAATGGGTTGCTATCAGTCAGGAATTTGCCCAGAAGTTGATTGAGAGCATGCCCAGTTGAATTTCAGAGGTCCTGAAAAAGAAGGGCCAACACTGCAAATACTGACTCTTTGCATAAATGTCATGTAATTGTCGACAAAAGCCTTTGAAACGTATGAAGTGCGTGTAATTATATTTCACTACATCACAGAAACAACTGAAACAAAGATCTAAAAGCAGTTTAGCAGCAAACTTTGTGAAAACTAATATTTGTGTCATTATCAAAACTTTTGGCCACGACTGTACTCTGTGGACGATTCTGATTATTTTATGTTTACTGCTGTTTTGTGTCACAATTTTATGGATAGACCATTCTGTGTTACACTACGGTATAAACATTGCAATATCTTCAAGGTGGAACTAGTGTGTAAGTCGCATATATCTGTATTGTGGGGACAGTATTCTGTGAACACTACACGTATGCAGGGCATACACATAAGATAACTATTGGCCAACAGCTATTTTTCCAAACACTCCAATACATTTGCATCTTCGGCTCAGGGCAGGAGGGTGCATGTGCAGCGACCCCCTAAGGAGCTGGTGTATAGGATAGGAGTGGTAGTGCCCTTGTTGAAGTGTTCCATTACGGCGTACTCCCTCAGGCTGATGCTCTCTAGCAATCAGTGCAGTGGAATTATTTACTGAAGAAGTAGGCCAGAATTGAATGTAACAAAGTCTTTTTTACTAAATGCAACATAGAACTTGCAATACATACAGCAGCAGCAGGCTTCAAGTGCAATTCTTCTCTGGCACCAGCAAGGATGTTGAGGCAGGTTGGTTGGTGGCAATTCAGCACTTACAGTAGGTGATATTGGCCTAGTGGTTGTTTGGTGATGGGTGGCTTGGCTATAGTCCCTCACCTTACAGCAATGTTTGTAGATGCAGATGTAGCAGGTCACTCAGCAGTCTGGAATCTCAAGGCTTTACCTGAGGACAATTTGGGCTTTTCTCCCTGAAGAAACCTGTATTAGGAGCAGGAACTCTGCAAATTTCTTCCTCTCCCGTAAGTCTCTAGACAGGAACTCCCCATCTTGGCAGGGAGCAGGTCCAGCCCACTCCTACCAACAGGGAAGGAACAAGGTGGTTAACCCTGTTCCTGCCAAACTTTTCCATCCTTTCCTTGCTGCAGTAACGGCCAGGAACAGTGAAATACACAAGATAACAAAATACAATTTGTAGTACCCCCAGGTCTGGGGTACTACACAGGCAAATGTAGTGGATGGGGAGAGGATAGAAAGCCACCAGGCAGCGGCTTATCACCCAGTTAACAAAAGCATCATGCAATTGAATCCAACTTGACTTATCTGATGTCAGGTGTTGGGGGAGACTTGGGAGGCCACCAAACACATTAGCTGGTGGGGCAAACACACAGAAATCGCCGGGTTGGGACACTACACCTCTAACGTGCATGGCCAGCTTTAGAACAATGTAGGGGACGGTCATAGACTTCATACGAAAGTTGGAAGGATGGAGCTAAGGAGTATTTCAGGGTAGGTTCCTTTGCATGTCATAAATTATTATGTCTCAGCCTTGAGCTTTGTCACTAAATATTGAATAACCAGAAAAATGACTTTGTCAGACTTCACTTTTGTTAATAATGTCTCTTTTATTTGTGTACAAGCAAGAAGAAGAGCAGACAGAACAGCGCGTTATAAGCAAAAGTCATTTTCTTACGTATTGATTAAAAGTTGTTTTTTTCTTGCCAATGTCAAACAGCCACACGGACATTCACTTTCTAAAGCTTGACAATTTCATTTCTCTGCTCTGGAGTTTGATGAATGAGAGAAAAAGAGGAATAGATTTTAATATTAAAAATGTAATTTCTTTTATTTTTTCATAGACCGCTACTGGTGTCAGCAAGAACCCAAATGTTGTATATGCTTAATGTAGACACTACACAGCAAAAGCACTAATGGAAAAGTGCTCAAAGGGGGCTCTCCAATTTTCAAACACTTTGGGGCAGCCTACTCTACCCGCTGGAAGGAAGCATACTTACCTGCTGTCCATTGATTCCAACTCCCTCAGGTCACCATGGTCTGGTCCTCACTTGTCAACTTCCAGAATGGACAGGGGTCACGTCTGAAACTGCAGCCAATGACTGGCTATAGCGGCGATGTGTCCCCCAAACAGCGCATGACCCAGTGACATGCTGCTTCAGGGACACGTTACCCCTGCAGCCAGTCATTCCAGCAGTGGCACACATACACATGACCCCCATGTTGTTGACAAACAGGGATCGGAGCATGGTGGATGGAAGGAACTGAGAGGCAGGACATAGGTAAGTGTGCTTCACTCCACAAGTCCGGTGGTGAGGGTGCTGCTGAAAAGTGTTTAAAAGGTGATCAACCTCTATAAAATGCATACTTCCTAACATTTAAATAGATAAAATTGGGTCTCCTAAATTCTGCCCCCAAAATTCCCACTTTTCAGAGGAAGAGGTTTACAAAAACTCAATCCATCTTGTTGGCCATCTTGAGGGATTGTCCCACCAAAATCAGGACTGGATTTATGCAAGACTAAAACATTCATTGGTTAAAGGGAATCTGTCACGCCGATCTAGGACCATCACCTGCAGTAATACATGAGTAGTGCAGTAGATAAGGAGTCCAGGTCACCATATTTTATTTTTTACTGCCTTCCATTTCCCTGCTGTGAGCATTGAAACCTGTGCTGAAATACATTGTCAAAACTGGTGTGTCCTCTCCAGTCTGTTCGCACAGCAGTAAGGACTGTGTATTTCAGCGTAGCTTTGAGTGCTGACATTGGAGGAACGGGGGCGGTGGTAAAATAAAAAATGGTGATCTGGACTTCTTATATGCAGCACTACTCATGTATGACTGCAGATAATAGTCGCGAATTGTGGTAGTAGACTGCCTTTAGGCCTCCTGCACACAACTGTGTCCGTTTTGCAGTCCACAAATCACGGATCCATGTGCATCCTGCACAATTTTGCAGGTCCCAAAGCAGAAATGCTTATTCTTGTCCATAAAACAGACGAGAATAGGACATGTTCTATCATTTGCAGCATGGCTGCACAGATGGGGATAGCACACCGATAACATCCGTGTCCTGTGTGCATTTTAGGTGGCCCCATAAAAATAAATGGGTCTACATTCAATCCACAAAAAATGCCTCAACCTGTCATCAAAACAAAGGGGCTTCAACGCTCACTGGAGGCACTCACTATAGCCCCTTAAACATTTTCCAGGTAGATTGAGTCCATCCCACATCCTTATGTGGGACTATGCCTGGCACTGTAACTCAGCTTGATTGTACTGGCAGGCTTCTGTGCCAGGATAAACATTGAAGGGGCCGTAGCCAATGCCTCTTGCGCGTGTTGTAGCCCCTTCATTTCGATAATGTAGAGGGGTTAATTCATCATTGATGGCCTCTGTTGAGCCACAATACTAGTACATTATCCTCCTAAGAAGAGGCTTAGTGTACAGCCCTAAGGTCCTTTCTAGATCATCAATGCTATACAGGAGTTCTCCAATCTACAGTCATGTCACTGTGGAACCCTATGATACAATCAAAGGTAGGTGTCCTTTTTTTATCATTCTGCAGTCATAGACTATAGTACATAGTAACATAGTACATAAGGCCGAAAAAAGACATCTGTCCATCCAGTTCGGCCTGTTATCCTGCAAGTTGATCCAGAGACAGGCAAAAAAAAACTGTGAGGTAAAAGCCAATTTTCCCCACTTTAGGGGAATAAAAAATTCCTTCCCGACTCCAATCAGGCAATCAGACTAACTCCCAGGATCAACGACCCCTCTCTAGTAGCTATAGCCTGTAATATTATTACACTCCAGAAATACATCCAGACCCCTCTTGAATTCCATTATTGTACTCACCATCACCACCTCCTCAGGCAGAGAGTTCCATAGTCTCACTGCTCTTACCGTAAAGAATCCTCTTCTATGTTTGTGTACAAACCTTCTTTCCTCCAGACGCAGAGGATGTCCCCTCGTCACAGTCACAGTCCTGGGGATAAATAGATGATGGGATAGATCTCTGTACTGACCCCTGATATATTTATACATAGTAATTAGATCTCCCCTCAGTCGTCTTTTTTCTAAAGTGAATAACCCTAATTTTGATAATCTTTCAGGGTACTGTAGTTGCCCCATTCCAGTTATTACTTTAGTTGCCCTCCTCTGGACCCTCTCCAGCTCTGCTATGTCTGCCTTGTTCACTGGAGCCCAGAACTGTACACAGAACTCCATGTGTGGTCTGACTAGCGATTTGTAAAGTGGTAGGACTATGTTCTTATCACGGGCATCTATGCCCCTTTTGATGCAACCCATTATCTTATTGGCCTTGGCAGCAGCTGCCTGACACTGTTTTTTACAGCTTAGTTTGCTGTTTATTAAAATTCCTAGATCCTTAATAAACTCTTGACTACAGTAATCAAAGGGATAAATGGCAGGGATTGGATGTTCCTCTGACCCCAACCATTAGAGCAGGAGCCAGTCTGTCCTTTGACAGCCAAGTGCAGCATGGAACACCCAGGCAGGAATTATTCTACATTGCCATAAAAACATGGCAACATAGAATAGGACCTCTTAATGACAGTCATAAAAAGGAATTTTGGTGGTCATTAATGTGTTAATTATTAATGCCAATAAACTACGCAGGTTCACCTAAAGAGTAGCTCCACTTCATTGCATGGTGGTATAGGTTAGTGCTCTGACCCACTGTATTGCTCTGTTCCTAGCTGTTACATTGCAGCCACTGACTTTTCGTCTGGACATATGGGGCTACATTTTTGCCTTTCATTCTGACCTCCACCTCTTACCTCCATCTTTACATCAACTTTGCCATTGCCTGATGGTTCCTGTAATGATCAGAGATTGTCAAGAACCTGAGAAGCAAAGACCACACAACTTTAAGGAACTTGATAGTGAAGACAAGACCCATCCTGTGCTCTCTTGCATCAGTTTGATTATGGCACGGACGGTCCTTTTTTCACACATAGAAAGAGTGTATAGAGTTGAGGTCTTTATCCTACCTCTAGGACTTGGAACACATCTGACACTATTTCAGCCACATACTGTATAGGAAAGATGTCAGAACAGCGATGTCTACAGGAGTTATGGAGACAGCCTAGCCAGAGATTCCCTTAGTCCTCAAAAAGAAAAGCAGGCTGCATGCGTCCACCTCTTTTTGGCTACATAGGGTCACCAGAAGGCAATCTGGGAGGGAATATAGTGGAGGCCCCAGGGCCCATGCCATATCATTTGGCCCTTGGTATGGTGATTAGTTCATAGAGAAGTGGTATCTTCCATCCCAGACAGTCATGGTAGCGTATGTTTTTCTCCACTTTTGACCTGGAAAGTGAGTATCTTCTACACTGAGTCGTGTGCTGAGTATCTGTATTTAGTCTCATTATTACTTTATTTATATAGCACCAACATATTTTCTAGCAATGTACAGAGAATATCATCATTCACATTGGCTCCTGTCCTCGATGGGACACACAATCTAAATTCCAAATTTAACTGAATATTTTTGGAGTGTGGGGGGGAACCAGAAAATCAGGAAATATCCCAAGCAAACACAAAACTCCAAGCAGATGTTACCTTTGGTCATCCATATTTTTCTGATCAATTACATATTGGGAAGTGCAGTCTGCACACCAGGTTCTGGATGTTGACTGTTTCCAGTAGCGGCATAAAGTATTGAGAATCCAGCTCTGGACTGTACTTCAGGACATAATGCAAGATTACTGTAATAGGTTCATAAAGCATTTCCTATTAGACCCACAGTGAGCGCCTTTCTATGCACTTGAGAAGTCACTGACATTTCTTCGTCATGTGGCTTCTACCACACTGCTGTCGGTTTCCTGTCTGTGTACTTTTGCAATTTAGGGTAAAACTAAAAATGTAGTACACACAAAGGCATTAACAAGCTTTCCTTCTCAAATTTTAGATATAGATGGAAAATTGAGCAACTTTTTTTTAAAAGGCCTCCCCTTCCATGTTCTAGGGTGTTAGGAAAATCTTCTAAAGCTGAGCTCAATGGTAGCATGGGATGAAACGATCGAATGTATCACATAGCAATATCATATCTTGTGTGTCTTCAAAGGTCCACATTCGAAAATTGGTCCCAGTTTATAAAGGGATCCAATACAATGTGGATGAGGAAACCGGTAGATCTCCTCCAAAGGTATACCTAAAATGTCCAAAGAGCTTTTCAGTGGAAATTCGAAAGTGGTTTATATACTGTATTCCTCAAGTCTCAGCACAGACGTTGGAGCACTGCACTTGTCAGTAGTTCGAGCATAGTTCGGGTCCGTACCGAATTTTGGGGTGTTCGTGACACGGACCCGAACCCGAACTTTTTCGTAAAAGTTCAGGTTCGGGTTCGTCGTTCGGCATGTATTTTGGCGCATTTTGAAAGGCTGCAAAGCAGCCAATCAACATGCATCATACTACTTGCCCTAAGATGCCATCGCAGCCATGCCTACTATTGGCAAGGCTGTGATTGGCCAAGTGCAGCATGTGACTCAGCCTCTTTATAAGCTTGTGCGCACGTCGGGACGTGCTCACTCCCGATGTGAATAGAACAGGGATAGACGCAGCTGATGCTAGGGCGAGAATAGGCAGGGATAATTGAATAACTGGAAGCAAATTTCTCTCCTCCACCTGTGATTCATCTGAACAACTGCAGCTGAGCTGCTTTTTTGATAGGGATTGGCTATTTTTAGAGTGGCCAGAGTGATTTTTCCATCCACATGTACCTGGGCTGACCGCCGGCCGCCATTTTGCGACTTGTAGTGCTGCAGCAGAAGCTGCCACAGTGTGCATTCCAAAGCTCCAAACAAGTCAGACATCTACACCTGGGATTCAGACCAATAGCGATTTAGCAGCACAGTCCAAGGCTATTTTTTTTAAAGGTTGTGCAGACCATTTTGTGGCACATGTTACTGGGCTGATAGGCGGCGGCCATCTTGGGACTAGTGCTGCAGCACAATCTCTCCCAACGTCCGTTAATCACTTGTAATAGTGGTCTGTGCCATAGAAATCCTACATCAGGGACTTGGGTGTGCTTGTGTCACCCCTACTAATACCAGTCCACCTGTAATCCATACAGTGAAAAGCCATAAAGTATTCCAGTGAGGGAATTTTTTTTTTATTTAAAAAAGGCCAAGTTAGTTTATCTGGCGTTCAATATACATGTGCTGGGGTTGGGAAAACATATATGTACCCATACTAGAATCTGTCAAAGAAAGCGGTACTCACATATAACAGTCATTCCATCTGTAATCCATTCAGTCAGAAGACTAAAAGTATTCCAGTGAGGGAATTTTTTTTATTTAAAAAAGGCCAAGTTAGTTTATCTGGCGTTCAATATACTAGATACAGTTAGGCCTGCGTTTCATACATCTGGAATTAGCAAACTAATGTGCTGGGGTTGGGAAAACATATATGTACCCATACTAGAATCTGTCAAAGAAAGCGGTACTCACATATAACAGTCATTCCATCTGTAATCCATTCAGTCAGAAGACTAAAAGTATTCCAGTGAGGGGATTTTTTTTATTTAAAAAAGGCCAAGTTAGTTTATCTGGCGTTCAATATACTAGATACAGTTAGGCCTGCGTTTCATACATCTGGAATTAGCAAACTAATGTGCTGGGGTTGGGAAAACATATATGTACCCATACTAGAATCTGTCAAAGAAAGCGGTACTCACATATAACAGTCATTCCATCTGTAATCCATACAGTCAAAAGACTGAAAGTATTCCAGTGAGGGAATTTTTTTTATTTAAAAAAGGCCAAGTTAGTTTATCTGGCGTTCAATATACTAGATACAGTTAGGCCTGCGTTTCATACATCTGGAATTAGCAAACTAATGTGCTGGGGTTGGGAAAACATATATGTACCCATACTAGAATCTGTCAAAGAAAGCGGTACTCACATATAACAGTCATTCCATCTGTAATCCATACAGTCAAAAGACTGAAAGTATTCCAGTGAGGGGATTTTTTTTATTTAAAAAAGGCCAAGTTAGTTTATCTGGCGTTCAATATACTAGATACAGTTAGGCCTGCGTTTCATACATCTGGAATTAGCAAACTAATGTGCTGGGGTTGGGAAAACATATATGTACCCATACTAGAATCTGTCAAAGAAAGCGGTACTCACATATAACAGTCATTCCATCTGTAATCCATACAGTCAAAAGACTGAAAGTATTCCAGTGAGGGAATTTTTTTTATTTAAAAAAGGCCAAGTTAGTTTATCTGGCGTTCAATATACTAGATACAGTTAGGCCTGCGTTTCATACATCTGGAATTAGCAAACTAATGTGCTGGGGTTGGGAAAACATATATGTACCCATACTAGAATCTGTCAAAGAAAGCGGTACTCACATATAACAGTCATTCCATCTGTAATCCATACAGTCAAAAGACTGAAAGTATTCCAGTGAGGGGATTTTGCTTATAAAAAATAATATATTTCATTGTGGTGCGAGTTGAATCGCAACAATGAAGAAAAATACTATTAAGGGACGAGGACGCGGTCGTGGTGGTGTCCGTGGAGCCTCTGTTGCTGGTAGAGGACGTGGCCGTTCGGCCCCAGGCGCACACAGTAGGGAACGAACTCCCTCAACTAGCCGGCAGAATGTACCGCAATATCTCGTGGGGCCCAATGCCGCTCTTAGGATGGTAAGGCCTGAGCAGGTACAGGCATTAATCGATTGGGTGGCCGACAGTGCTTCCAGCACGTTCACCACATGGTCTTCCACCCAGTCTTCTGTGGAAAGCGCACAGGTGGCACCTGAAAACCAAGCCCATCAGTCTGTCACATCACCCCCAAGCATATCAGGGAAACGGTCTGAGCCACAAGTTATGCAGCAGTCTCTTCTTCTGTTTGAAGACTCTGCTTCCAGGGTTTCCCAGGGGCGTCCACCTAGCCCTTCCCCAGTGGAGGAAGACATACCATGCACTGACGCACAACCACTTATGTCTCCAGATGAAGAGGACATGGGAATACCACCACAGCAGAGTCACCGACTCTCTGATGATGACGATACACAGGTGCCCACTGCCGCGTCTTTTTGCAGTGTGCAGACTGAACAGGAAGAGGTCAGGGAGGGAGACTGGGTGGAAGACGATGCAGAGGACGATGAGGTCTTAGACCCCACATGGACTGAAGGTCGTGGCGATGACTTTCACAGTTCAGAGGAAGAGGTAGTGGTGAGACCGAGACAACAGCGAAGCCAAAGAGGGAGCAGGGGGCCAAAGCAGACGAGCCGCCGCCCCCAGAGTTCGCCTGCTACTGGACATCGCCAACAGGGACCCAGCCCCACAAAGGCAGCTTCAAAGAGTTCCCTGGCATGGCACTTCTTTAAACAATGTCCTACCGACAAGACCCGAGTGACTTGCACGCTCTGCCATCAGAGCCTGAGGCGAGGCATTAACGTTCTGAACCTCAGCACAACCTGCATGACCAGGCATCTACATGCAAAGCATGAACTGCAGTGGGGTACACACCTTAAAAACCAGGCACTCGCTGAGGCTCCCCCTGCTCCCTCTACCGCTGCTGCCTCGGCTTCCGCCTCGAGAGGAATGTTGCCACCTGCCGAGCAGCAAACAGAGGATGTGCCACCGACACCACCACCACCGCCACCGTCAACTAGCGTCTCCACTATATCACACAGCAGCGTTCAGCTCTCAATATATCAAACCTTAGAGAGGAAGCGCAAATTCCCCCCGAGTCACCCTCGAGCCCTTGGCCTGAACGCCAGCATTTCTAAACTGCTGGCCTTTGAAATGCTGTCATTCCGGCTGGTGGACACAGACAGCTTCAAACAGCTGATGGCCATGGCTGTCCCGCAGTATGTGGTTCCCAGCCGCCACTACTTCTCCAAGACAGCCGTGCCTTCCCTGCACATGCAAGTGTCCGATAAAATCAAGTGTGCACTGCGCAACGCCATTTGTGGCAAGGTCCACCTAACCACAGATACGTGGACCAGTAAGCACGGCCAGGGACGCTATATCTCACTAACTGCACACTGGATGAATGTAGTGGCGGCTGGGCCCCCGGCGGACAGTTCCTTGGCGCACGTCCTTCCGCCCCCTAGGATCGCAGGGCATCATTCTCTGCCTCCTGTAGCCTCCTCCTCCTACTCGGCTTCCTCCTCCACTGCTTCCACCAGCTCATCCGGTCAGCCACACACCTTCACCACCAACTTCAGCACAGCCCGGGGTAAACGTCAGCAGGCCATTCTGAAACTCATATGTTTGGGGGACAGGCCCCACAGCGCAAAGGAGTTGTGGCGGGGTATTGAACAACAGACCGACGAGTGGTTTCTGCCGGTGGGCCTCAAGCCAGGCCTGGTGGTATGCGATAATGGGCGAAATCTCGTGGCAGCTCTGGGACTAGCCGGTTTGACGCACATCCCTTGCCTGGCGCATGTGCTGAACTTGGTGGTGCAGAGGTTCATTCACCACTACCCCAACATGTCAGAGCTGCTGCATAAAGTGCGGGTCGTCTGTGCGCGCTTCCGCCGTTCACATCCTGCCGCTGCTCGCCTGTCTGCGCTACAACGGAACTTCGGCCTTCCCGCTCACCACCTCATATGCGACGTGCCCACCCGGTGGAACTCCACCTTGCACATGCTGGAGAGACTGTGCGAGCAGCAGCAGGCCATAGTGGAGTTTCAGCTGCAGCACGCTCGCGTCAGTCGTACTGCCGAACAGCACCACTTCACCACCAATGATTGGGCCTCCATGCGAGACCTGTGTGCCCTGCTGCGCTGTTTCGAGTACTCCACCAACATGGCCAGTGGCGATGACACTGTTATCAGCGTTACAATACCACTTCTATGTCTCCTTGAGAAAACACTTAGGGCAATGATGTTAGAGGAGGTGGCCCAGGTGGAGGAGGAGGAGGAGGATGAGGGCTCGTTTCTAACACTTTCGGGCCAGTCTGTTCGAAGTGGCTCAGAGGGAGGTTTGTTTAAGCAGCAGAGGACAGGTTCACAAGTCGCCAGCCAAGGCACTGTACTGGAGGACGAGGAGGATGAGGAGGAGGAGGTGGAGGGGGACGAGGATGACGCAAGTTCACAGCGGGGTGGCAGCCCAGGCCCATCACTGGTGCGTGGCTGGGGGGATACGGTGGACGATGACGATACGCCTCCCACAGAGGACAGCTTGTCCTTACCCATGGGTAGCCTGGCCCACATGAGCGAATATATGCTCCAATGCCTGCGCAACGACAGCAGAGTTGCCCACGTTTTAACGTGTGCAGACTACTGGGTGGCCACCCTGCTGGATCCCCGGTATAAAGACAATGTGCCCACTTTAATTCCTGAACTGGAGCGCGACCGTAAGATGCGCGAGTACAAGCGCACGCTGATAGAGGCGCTCTTCAGAGCATTCCCACATGTCACAGGGGAACAGGTGGAAGGTGAAGGCAGAGGAGTGGCAAGAGGTCGCCAACGCAGCTGTGTCACGGCCAGCTCATCTGAGGGCAGGGTTAGCATGGCAGAAATGTGGAAAAGTTTTGTCTCCACGCCACAGCTATCTGCACCGACACCTGATACGGAACGTGTTAGCAGGAGGCAGCATTTCACTAACATGGTTGAACAGTATGTCTGCACACCCCTCCACATCCTGACGGATGGTTCGGCCCCATTCAACTACTGGGTTTCGAAATTGTCCACGTGGCCAGAGTTAGCATGTTATGCCTTGGAGGTGCTTTCCTGCCCGGCGGCCAGCGTTTTATCTGAACGCGTATTCAGCACGGCAGGGGGCGTCATTACTGACAAGCGCAGCCGCCTGTCCACAGCCAACGTGGACAAGCTGACCTTCATAAAGATGAACCAGGCATGGATCCCACAGGACCTGTCCCTCCCTTGTGCAGAGTAGTCCTTATTAACTGCCTAAAACATGTCTTGTTGTGCTACGGGCCACTTCTTTATTTGATACAAATTTTATGAAACCCACAGTTGAATGAAACTCTTCTCTGTCTGGGCGCCGGGGCCTAACCAGATGAAAGTGGCCGGTTAAACTAACGGGTGACATGAAGCCATAACCTCTGCCATGCTACCTCTGTCTTCTGTCTGGGTGCTGAGGCCTAAGTCAAATAAAGCGGTCTTCTGCTGTGCTGGGGGATATGAAGCTAATCTCTGACCTCTCTCCTCTGTCTGGGTCCAAAGGCCTAAATCACTGAAAGAGGCCTTCTCCTGTGGTGTGTGATATGATGCCAGAATATGTGCTGTGGGGCCTCTCTCCTCTTCCTGGGTGCAGGGGTCAAATAAACTAAATTGTGGCCTACTCCTGTGGTGGTTGATATGATGCCTGATTCTCTGATGTGGAACCTCTCTCCTCTGTTTGGGTGAAGGGGTCAAAGTAACTAAATGGTGGCTTCTCCTGTGGTGGCTGATATGATGCCAGAATATGTGCTGTGGTGCCTCTCTCCTCTGTCTGGGTCCAAAGGCCTAAATCACTGAAAGAGGCCTTCTCCTGTGGTGTGTGATATGATGCCTGAATATGTGCTGTGGTGCCTCTCTCCTCTTCCTGGGTGCGGGGGTCAAAGTAACTCAATGGTGGCTTCTCCTGTGGTGGCTGATATGATGCCAGAATATGTGCTGTGGTGCCTCTCTCCTCTGTCTGGGTCCAAAGGCCTAAATCACTGAAAGAGGCCTTCTCCTGTGGTGTGTGATATGATGCCTGAATATGTGCTGTGGTGCCTCTCTCCTCTTCCTGGGTGCGGGGGTCAAAGTAACTCAATGGTGGCTTCTCCTGTGGTGGCTGATATGATGCCAGAATATGTGCTGTGGTGCCTCTCTCCTCTTCCTGGGTGCGGGGGTCAAAGTAACTCAATGGTGGCTTCTCCTGTGGTGGCTGATATGATGCCAGAATATGTGCTGTGGTGCCTCTCTCCTCTTCCTGGGTGCAGGGGTCAAAGTAACTAAATGGTGGCTTCTCCTGTGGTGGTTGATATGATGCCTGATTCTCTGCTGTGAAACCTCTCTCCTCCATCTGGGTGTAGGGGTCAAAGTCTTTCAAAGTCGCCTTCTCCTGTGCTGATTGATATAAAGCTGATGGTTGTGCCATCTGACATGGTTGCCAGGGTCTGATTCAATGGGGGCCTACTCCTGTGGTGGGTGATCTAAATGCCTGATTCTCTGCTGTGAAACCTCTCTCCTCCGTCTGGGTGTAGGGGTCAAAGTCTTTCAAAGTCGCCTTCTCCTGTGCTGATTGATATGAAGCTGATGGTTGTGCCATCTGACATGGTTGCCGGGGTCCCATTAAATTGGGGCCTACTCCTGTGGTGGGTGATCTAAATGCCTGATTCTCTGCTTTGAAACCTCTCTCCTCCGTCCGGGTGTAGGGGTCAAAGTCTGTCAAAGTCGCCTTCTCCTGTGCTGATTGATATAAAGCTTATGCTTGTGCCATCTGACATGGTTGCCGGGGTCTGATTCAATGGTGGCCTACTCCTGTGGTGGGTGATCTAAATGCCTGATTCTCTGCTGTGTAACCTCTCTCCTCCGTCTGGGTGTAGGGGTCAAAGTAACTAAATGGTGGCCTACTCCTGTGGTGGGTGATATGATGCCTGGTTCTCTGCTGTGGGACCTCTCTCCTTTGTCTGGGTGCTGTGGTCAAAATAATAGTAAGTGACCTTCTCCATTGGTGGGTGACTTGAAGCCTGATTCTGTGCTATGGGACCTCACTCCAATTAATATTGTTTAATTTTTATTTATTTTATGTTAACTCATCATTTCCCTATCTACATTTGTTTGCAGGGGATTTAACTACATTTTGCTGCCTTTTGCAGCCCTCTAGCCCTTTCCGGGTGTGTTTTACAGCCTTTTTAGTGCCCAAAAGTTCGGGTCCCCATTGACTTCTATGGGGTTCGAGTTCGGGATGAAGTTCGGGTCGAGTTCGGATCCCGAACCCGAACATTTTTCGAAAGTTCGGCCGAACTCGTCGAACCCGAACATCCAGGTGTTCGCTCAACTCTACTTGTCAGCAGTCTTTACACATGCGATCTTCTCACTGTTAAGCAGGGAGTCGGAAGTAAAGAGCAACGACTACCAAACTAGTGTCAGAACAGCAGTTGTGAGGTATCGGTAAGGCGGAATCTGGAAAGGTTTGTAGGTCTGTGCTAAGACTGTGCATAATATTTATGTAGAATAGAAAAGCAATATACAAGCACACCGCCTATTCCAAAGAAGCACACATGCTTCTGTAGTAGCCCAGAACAGGGTCACTGCAAAGGGTTAACTGATGTAATGTTGTATTGCTAAGTTAAATGTTAAATTTGTGTACCTATTAGCATTGTATGGACAATTAAGGTTTAAAGGCTTGGCTCATCCTGTTAGGTTGCCAGGAGATGTACCTGGGTCCACCCCCTGGTTAGAGAGTCTGTTCTTACCTGTGCAAACTCATTAGGGCTCAGAGAACCTTCGTCTCTGAGACTTCTACAGCCAGGGAAGCTGCTTTATCATTAAAAGTGCTCCAGAGAGAAGGAAAATAAAAAAAATGGTGACCTGGACTCCTTATATGCAGCACGACTCATGTATTACTGCAGATGATAGTCTAGAATTGTGGTGGTAGACTCACTTTCGGCCTCCTGCACACAACTGTATCCGTAGCAGTATCTTAAATCTGTGCCCTTCCAGAGACAGTTAACAAGTAGCTTATTGCCCGCCTATGGTTCTGTTGAGAGACTTTGGAGAGACAGAAAGGAGGAGTGCTACAACCTCCATCATTGCTGCTGTCTAGTGTTGAGCGAATCGAAGTTAACTTAGTGGAATTTGATCCGAATTCCAGAAAAAATTAGACTTGCGCGAATTTCCTGGTGCCTCATGGTAACGAATAAATTTGGCGGTGAATTGGCGGTAAAAAAAAAACATACCTCATCCATCACGGAGAGGCCGTCGTGGACATATTGATTGAAGAAAATGCGTCAATTGGGGTGCGCGCTGATGTGTGATATCACCATGTCATCATGCTGGGTGGGTGCAGAGACATCAGGTCAGCGCGAGCCCCAATTGCCATGTTTTATTCAATCAAGATGTCCGTGACGGCCTCTCTGCAATCAAATGGATGAGTTGAGTGTATGTATTTTTTTTTGTTTTAACCCCTGATTATCCCCGATAGGCTGACTGTGACTCAGATGCCACGATCAGCATTGAATGCTTCATCTGAGGGGTTAAACGACAGGGGGGCGGCGTTATCACCATTCCCCATCATTGCGCCCGCTCCATACAATGGCATGTGATTCGTTATGAAGTAATTCGTAACTAATCAAATTTCTTGACGAAATTTGGCAAAGCAGCCAAATTGAATATTTGAAAACTTCGCTCATCTCTACTGCTGTCCATGAGCTGCTTTTGGGGAAGGCTTGCACTATGTTTTATGCCTTGGAACTGTGCCTGTCAATGTACTACTACTCCTATCCTGCACTTTAATAAAGAGAGACTTATTTACTGATACTGAGTGGCCTGGTTAATGACTCCATCATCCACCAGCCATTGTACCTGTTCTGCTGCCTTGCACCCACGAACACCTAACATTAAGGGCACCACAACTACCAGGAACCCCAACACAACGGTGTACCTGAGAGAAGCAAAGGTTTGCCCTCCAGTCACTGCACAGCCCTAAGGAGCCCTGCACCGCGTCTCGCACGATGACGCTGGTGTTCGTGATCACTTGAGACCCGGAACAGGACTCTGCAGTGATATCATCTGTCCGCCTGTGTCAGGACGAAGCAAATCAGGCCACAGACCGGAAGAGGACATTTTAATATGTATATACACATCGTCACTGCAAGGGGGAGAGGGTGCATTATATAGTGACACTACAGGAGAGGGGGAGTATTATATACTGGTGGTACTACAGGCAAAATCAGTATACAGTATATTGCACTACAGAGGAGGCATTATATACTGCCACTGTAGGGAAGGAAGCATTATATACTGGCACTGTAGGGAAGGAAGCATTATATACTGGCACTACAGGGGAAGAGAGCATTATATACTGGCACTACAGGTGGCATCATAGGGAGCACAGCAGAAATAGTATTGGGGGTAGCAGCAGGATAACAATGTTGGGGCACCAGGACGGGGAGTTTGTGCTGAGAAGGTGGGAAGGATGATGGTAAATTGAGGAAGCTAAGATGTTTGCTTGGTAAACTCTCCAGAGATGAGACATGGCTGACATAATTCTTCATGGTGGTATGGTCCGAATGGAGAAGATGACAAAAGAGAACATCTATCAGAGGAGATATCTCTGAATGTAAGAGGTATGTGGTGCTGTATTCTCCTGTATGTTTGTTAGTGCGGAATGTAATGTCCATCTTTAGCACTAGGGTTGGGTAGGGCGGTGGCCATTTCAATTTTCGGCTCAGGCACCAGAGAACCTGGATTCAGCCCTGGTCTTCATCTGATGTCAGCAGGCCACACTTTATAACCTCTGCCTTCTGCTGTAGCCTTTACAGCCTTCACTCAGGAGCAGAGGGAAGAGGTTGTGAAGTGTTTATGGCAAAGACCGTCGAGGGCATTTAGTGGTATCATTGGTAATATTGCACTGTATAGTACATTTTGTTCTACTATGCAACATTGTAACTATTTAATCACTATATGGTGGTAATATTTGGTCCGTGTATTGTGATAATATTTGTATATCTTTATTTTTATTTTTTTGGGGCCTTGAGGTTTTAGCCCCTAATCTTTTGAGGCCAGCATACCGCCATTTAAACCGACTAAAGTTAGTGAGTTACAATATTTCATTGAGGTCTTACTTCAAATTTTACCAAGAGCCACATATTGTCTAAAACCGTCCCTGCTTGTCTCTTCTGACAATTAACGGTTTTGAGAGGTTTCATAAGGCTACTGCATTCATTTTATTTCCTGTTATAGCGCTGCTCTCAACTAGCAGAGATCAGCACCAGGAACATGTCTCGTTCAGTGACTGACAACTTCAGCTGCACAAACTCCTGGTTTTGATAAAGACCTGCCTGAAGACAGTTCACTTTTCTCATCTTTTGTCTCTTTTTTGAACAGTGTCAGAGCTTTAACATCCATTCTGCAGAACACAATATCAGACATTAATCCCTTGATTAAATTATTTTTGGGGTGGTAATTGAACCACCACCAGAACCACCACCAGAACCACCACCACCACAAGCAATTCTACCATTGGTTTTAGGGTTTTGCTTTTAACATGTTCGCTGCACAGTAAATATGACATGATCATTTTATTCTGCGGGACAGTACGATTATGGAGATACCAATTTATATACTTTTTGTTGTGTTTCACTTTTAAAAAATTGAAATTTTTTTTTTTTAATTACCTTGAGTTGCCATATTTTGATATTTTTCTATTGATGGTGCTGTGTGAGGGCTTCTGTTTTTCGCAGGGTGAGGTTTACAGAAGCTTTTATTAGTACCATTTCGGGGTGAAAACAACTTTTTGCTATTTTATTTTTTGGGAGGTGGGGGGAGTTAAGTGACCAAAAATAGTAATTGTGCCTTTAGGAATTTTTAACATAAAAAGGGAAATTGGGTGGATGTGTGGGGGGTTTAAATTGTTAAAGGGGTTATCCGAGTTATTTTTTTGTTCTTTCTATGTTCCTAACTAAGCAAATGTAACAGTGGCTGGTTTCTCAGATTTCACTGAGGGTCACATGACCTGTGATGTCAGCTTCTCTCCCTGTGTTGAGGGAAGTGTCATATTCAAGTATATATATGTATATATGCCCTGACATATATGCATATATATATATGGGCTCTTTTTCTGGGCCCGTCCAGGTAGGATGTGTATGCATACATGGAGATGTATGTATGCCCCCTTTGGCAGCATACATCTCTATGTATATAGAACATATTATGTGGGTGGGTTTCATGGGTATGGGTACATATATGTCTATGGATGCGTCCCAAACATCTATGGATATATGTGTAGGTGGGCTTATTGTACCTGCCCCCTATAGGTATGGCATGTCCATTCATATATGTTTATAGATGTGCCTCAAGCATCTATAAACATATATGGCCGTTATTCTGGTGCCCAATCTCCCCTACTCACCGCGCCTGCTGGGGGGGTGGAGGAGACCGAAAGTTGGACAATTATGTCCAGCGTCGGCCTCTTCAAAGGACAGAGCGCCAGAGATGGTGTGCCTAACAGGGACATGGGAACAAAGAGTTCCCATGCCCCTGTCGATGGCCGACCTCCGGCTCTGTAATTACAGCACCGGAGGTGTGCGTCCGCTCCACAGGCGGGAGGATCAAAGGATCCCCCCACCTGGAAGCGCGCTCCGAGATGCGCGGGCCGGCGCGGTGACGTCATATCACCGCGCCGGCCCACGTATTCAAGCCGGCGGTGCGCATGCGCACGGCGGCAATGATGGGACGAAGAGCGGGCGCCGCCAAGCTTAAATAGGCCGGCGGCGCTACGCTCAGTGCTCAGGTAAGACCACCAGCAGGAAGAAGCATCCCCTGGACAAACGAGCCCCCCTGGACAACGAGCATACCACCGCTGAGTATCGATTATTATTAACCCTTTGATATTCCCCTGCCCTATACCACCAACGATATATATATATTATTCCCATGCCCTATACCACCAACGATCCCCTGCCATATCTACCCTTACCTTCCCCTGCATTCCCTGATTCCCCTGCATTAACCCTTACACCACCAACGGACCCTAATTCCCCTGTGTTCCACTATAGCCCCTGATTACCTTGGTTTACCCCTAATCCCCCTATAACCCTTGGTAACCCTTACCTTCCCCTGCAGCTCATTAACCCTTACCCCCTGAACCCTTGGTAACCCTTACCTTCCCCTGCCTTGAGCCTAATTCCCCTGTGTTCCCCCAGGATCCCTCATATCCCCTGCTACCCTGGTATTGCAACCCTTATACCTACCCTGGTATTGTCTCTACCCCTGATACCCCTTCACGGCTGCCCTGCTTACCCCAGCAGCAGCAGTGTCCGTATTTACCCCCTTGTTATTCCCCTTAGGGAGAGTATATTGACAGGATTGGGTGGGCTTCTGGTAAAGTGTATGTATGTGTATTATTGTAATTGTAGGTAGATTCTGGGGAGGAATTGGGACTGTGTTAGCGTAGTTAGAACCGTATTAGTGTGTTTTATAGTGTGTGTGTATTTATATTGCTGTGTGCTGCTATAAATATATATATATATCTATTCCCTTGATATAGATATATATAGTTATAAACAAATATATTATACTGTGACGTATAGTGTGTTAATAAATACCTTTTATTTAAGCACAGCGTGTAGTCTTTTGTAGTAGTAAGGCGCCGCAGGTAGTTCGTGTAGAGTAAGGCAATCAGTAGTGATTTGTTGTTTATTTAGGCATAAATAGGCGGAGCCACTACTGGACGACTATTTATGAATATTAATTATGGAGATTTAAATAAATATCAATAATTAATACACCCTTTAACACCCTGCTCTGATAAAGGTCGTTTACAAGCCTTTAAACGAGACGTCACTGTGCTGGCCACGCCCCCCTTCACTGCCGTCTACTCTCTGCTAGGATTCCTAACCCCTTCAGCTGTACATACTGGCTAGCCTCAGCAGTCACAATTCTGGGCACAGGATCTGACAAACTAGAGAGAGCATTGCACAAGAAGGTAGGGGGAAGATCCTGTATGTATTAGCAGTGTCATTATACAGGTGGGACTTGTAGTTCTACACTTACAAGTTGCTGTTGATTCTCTCAGCAGGCAGACATGTCACTCAGGGCAGCTCTTGTATCCACTCCCTTAGCAGTGTCATTGTACATCTGGGACTTGTAGTTCTATACATACAACATGCTGCTGATTCTCCCAGCAGGCAGACATGTCACTCAGGGCAGCTCTTGTAGCCACTCCCTTAGCAGTGCAGGGGGAGGGGCAGAGATTGTTTTTATTGCATGCAAACAAAGGGCCAGAAAAGAACCAAGGAAATGAGGAAATATATATATTTCTTTTGCATAAAACTTGCTTAGCTTAGTTATATATTGCTCCCCATCAGATTTTCAGTGCTATATTTTTTTTTTCATAACTCGGACAACCCCTTTAATATAGTTGTTTTAAAGGGGTTTTCTCACTTCAGCAAATATCATTTATTATGTAGAGAAAGTTCCGGTAATACAAGGCACTTACTAATGTACAGTTATTATCCATTTTGCTTCCTTTGATAGCTGTAATAATTTTTCCATCACATTATACATTACTCGTTTCCATGGTTACGACCACACGCCTTTTCCTATAGTGTGCAAACACGACCACCACTGATGTATTGCAGGGTGGTTATAACCATGGAAACGGGCAGTGTATAATGTGATAAAAAAATGAATCCAGCCAGCAAAGGAGACAATATGGACAATCACAATACATTAGTAAGTGCCTTGTATTAACTTTATCTACATGATAAATGGCACTTGCTGAAGTGAGACAACCCTTTAATCATATTTTTAAAAACTTTATTAAGCTGATCCTTTATGTTTTTTAGTCCCTTTGGGCACAAGAACCTTCCTGCACTATACAGTGCAATACTTCTGTATTGCAGTGAATGGTGATTTTACCAAAAACCTGTTAACTCTGGCCTCTGGCTGCCATGACAACAACTCTGCACCTCAAGATTGTATGGGGGAATGAAAGGACACAAGCCCCTCCCTCTGTCTAACCACTTAGATGCCACAATTACCATTGGCTGCGAGGGGTTAAACTATAACGATCAGAGTTATATCTGATCCTGATCACTGCTGGTACGCTCTTGCTGTGTATGGCACAGGTCCAGGCCTGGAGCCAGCTCCATAAACCTGTTCTGGCATTATGATGTACAGGTATGTCAAATGTCATGAAGGGGTTAAAGGGGTTATGTAGAATTAGAAAAGGATTGCTGCTGTCTTATAAAATAAAAAAAACAGTGCCACGACTGTCCACAGGTTGTTTGTGACATTGCATCTCAGAACTATTCATTTCAATGTCCCTGAGATGCAATAACATGTCACAACCCACATATAATTGTGGCACTGTTTTTTGTGTTTATAATGTACAACTTTTTTAAAACGAGCAGTCAAAGAGGCAGCAATTGATAAATCAATGACTTCTTGACTTCTGTTCCCTAAATCAGACTGCAGAGTCTAAGTGTATCCTATGCGATATAGCTTTAACTTCTACTGATAGCTTTCTCCCTGTCAGCTTTTACAGGAGGCTGGGAAGAGCAGTGTGAATCTGCATTTCAGAGGATACACTGGACATTCTGCACACAGAACACGCAGATAGTATAGACAGTGTCAGATACTGGAGTTTTAATACTCTATACCTAATTAGTGTAGAAACTCGCCTACTATATCACCCTGCTTCCTACATATGGCAGAAATGATATCTTCAGCAGCACTCTGATGTGCTCTTTCCTCTTAGGGACAAGTAGGGTGCAGCTTGGAGTAAAGTGGAGTGATCCGGGAGCTGCCAGGAGAGATTTGATAGATGGTTACATGATCCTGGAGTTCACAGGAAGTTTGCCAGATAGAGGGAAACTGACCTGAAAACTGGCGGTCAGACTAGGGATCACATTAAACAAATTACACTACTAGATATTGCTGGTAAGTTAGCATTGCATGTTCCAAAAAAGAAGCTCGAATTTTAAGGTTGAACAAAATGTACTGTCAGACCTGGAACAGAGATGAAGTACTGTAATTATCGGAGGTTACACTACAATCTTTTAACAAAGTCAGTTCTTGTAGCATGAGACCCTATGGGGGTCATAGAGGCCCAGTCAATTTTGCAAATCCTGCAACACTTACTTACAGCTATGCTTGTACATCCCAATGAGTGACATGTGGTCTATATAGATATGCAAACAAACTACTGAGTATTCTTACTACGTAGGGGTATCAGAATGCAACCACTAAGAATGAAGCGACAACTTCAGATCTATGCTTGTGTCCTCTAGAGGTGCTTTTGAAACCACAGTCTTCAGTACGGGACTTCCTGTCTGTATCCATTACCCACTTCCTCTGTTACATGTTCTCAAAACATCACAAGACTGGGGGGATCTCTGTCGACCACACGTTTGGCAAACACTAATATTCCAATGATGAGACTGGTCAGGAGAAAGCATTACAGTTCTAAGGCTCCTGGACTCTAGTCAATTGTAGAGAAAAAGGATTTCATAGCCACATGCCATGCATGGATCTATTGCTGCTAAAAATAATTTATAAACATGAACATGAGGCTTTTCTACATGTTTTAATCGAAATGCATAATCCCACTCACTGTGCCATGGTGGCCTCTTTTGAGTGGTTCCCTACACCATATTGGTGCAGCACCACATCACAGTACCTGCAGGCAGTGAGACCCAGCAGACCACCGTCACCCCTCAGCACTGGGCAACAACAACCAACAGTCACAGCTCCACCCGCCATGCAGCACAAAACCAATGCCCAGCTATTTAAAGGTAAAAGCACAACATCCTCCTAACACAATACTAATATGTGCTATATGCTGTTTTTTTTATCATCAGATACCCAACCTTTTGTCGAGTAAAGCGGTGTCACTTTCTAAGAGGGTCAGACACTTACTAGTGTGGCCTATGACCTTTACACTGTACCTCACTCGACGATGGTGCAGTGACTCACATGGGCTCGGCAAGGTTTACCTGGAACAGCGGTCCACTCAGAATGAGTCAATGACCCCCGACTACAATGTCTCAGAGGGACACAAACTATATAGCTATAGAACATGCGGTTTGCAAAATACATCCACAGGCAGGGGCCACTGCCCAGCTGGATCTCAGGAGTCCTGCCTCTCGGTCCTCCTCACTGCCAACTAACTAGAGGCAGGTGGTTATAAGAGGACTGGAAATGCCCATGTTCCTGGGAAGAAAATGTATCCAAGTAAATGTATCCTTAGACTGTTTTACTCAGTTGACATCCCATTGTTATGGTTTACTATTTACCCCGTAAACATGCAATACCACCCATGTTAAACTGTTAAGTGGATGCATACTATGAAAATGCCAATAATTTGATGATTATTTATGTGAAATATATGTGAAGCCTCATACATATGCGATACACTGTATGATACAACATACTGTGACTGATGACATCACAGCTTGCCTGTATTATGGGGATAAGCCCATGTAAGCCAAATACCATCACATTGGTTGTTGGGCCAAACCACACATACCAATTTGCTAGCGTCACTCACTCCAACTTGCTAGCTAACTACCACACAGTGCACTGGTCCTCTCCATTAGTGTGAGTGTGAATATTCGAATAACGAATTTTTTATCGCGAATATCGCCACTTCGAGAATTTGTGAATATTTTGAATATAGGGCTATATATTCTTTATATCGAATATTCGTCATTTTTTTCCATCTGAACAGATGATTCCTCTCTGCTTCTTGCTTGTGGGCCAATGAGAAGGAAGCAATGTCAAGTTCACAACAATACTTAGTGCACCAATCAGTAATCTGTAGTCAGAACTGCTAAAATGTGAAGTTGCACGTAGTGCAAAAAAATATTCTAATCACTGCCGATTAGCGCAATCGCGAACATATTGGAGCACTTGACTCTATCTGCATATAAAGCTATTGTAATGTTCTGCCGTGCCAACCATTTTCCCCAGTCTCAGGAGAAACTCATGAAACTTCTAGCAGCTTGAAAAATGTAGCCAAAGTGACCCACACCTGTATTTCGCGTTACAAATTTGCATTATGCGATTTTTACATTGCTGATTTTTCGCATTCAATAAAATAATCTCGAATTCGATAATATATGATGAATATTCTACAAAATATTAGTGAAATATCGCGAATTCGAATATATAGCCCCTACCGCTCATTACTACTCTCCATACCAGAGGCTGTGGCATTCTCTGTGTGTCTGACCATAAGGTCATCTTGGACACATCTGTTTATCAGATCTAGGAACATGTTACACAGCATGGGGACACACTAGGCATAACCCCTACACTGACTCCTGGCTTACCATCGTGGCCTGCATGGTAATTAACCCTTTATTTCCAGACACAAGTTAACATTTCAAAGAGCAGTGTCTCAACACATACAGAGTGGTTTACATCAAATATAGTGCGGTTTCACACGTACACATCTGTAGCGCCTATTGACATCCTGTCTAAGAGTATAAGACTCATACAAACTTTATCCTCATTCCACAGGCTCCACTCATTAAATACATCTTACTATCCCACAGTGGTGTGGTGCATGCAGCATATAGCACAACACATGGCATATATAGTATAGGTGGCGTGTCATATAACAATCACATTACAGCCATTTTCCATATTAAATTTTTTGTGGGTGGTATTGGTGGGGTCATCGGTATTCAATAGCAACTGGACAGTAAGTGATTAGAACAGCACAAAAGAGAGGGCATTTTTGACCGACTTACATGCAGCTTGTGGCAGGCCTAACGTAGAAACAAGGCTTGCAATTGCTATAGGACCTGCAGTTGGAATAGCTGCTTGGGGAAGCTTATTTTATACAGGACCCATGTTAAATTATTCTGTGGGGCTCTTCACATAGACAAATACAGTATACCACCTATGGAGTCCATTGTTCAAGTAAAGGGGTTATCCTATGAAGACAACTCCGTCCATATGCCTTATTAGAACATATGAACATCAGAGAGGTAGGATACAAGGGTAATATTGCTGACGGTATTATTAATAGACAAAATTTTACCTGAATGCACTGCCCTGTGTAAGAGCACCATAATACAGGAACAAGTCTGCTCCTCTTTTAACCCCAATTAAAGGGGTTGTCCCAAAAAAAAACATTCTGCAGTTCAAACCAGCACCTGGATCTGAATGCTTTTGTAATTGCATGTAATTAAAAATTTAGCATAGCCAGTGAGTTATTCTATAAAATGTATCTGTATAGCGCCACCTGCTGTTTGTTTTTCTTTGACCTGCTCAGTGAGATGGCCGCACATGCTCAGTTTCATCCTTCAACTGCCTCCTGAGCTGTGATAGGGAGAGCATGGACACGCCTCCTGAGCTGCAGTACAAAGGACACTCCCCTTGTGCTGCCAGCTTGATCTTGATATAAATCTAGCAGAGCAATGAATGTGGAGATCTCTGGATCCATGTGAAGTGCAGGGCTGGTTCTAGCTTTGTTAGAAAGACATGGTTATGTACCAGATTATGTATGATTTTCATTTTTTACATTAGTCATGGGATAACCCCTTTAACACAAAAAGAAATTGGCTAAAATAAGCCATCAAAGAATACTTTGACTCATAGTTGTTAGTCTTCCATGTCTTGTCTGGGAAGCTCCAAAGTGAGCTGGGAGGTGGAGGCCTCTGGGCAACTGCCTTATTTGCCTTCCCTAAGAAGTGTCCATGCCTTTGCCAGATACTGCCTTGTGGGGATTAATATTTATACATTCAATTAATAGTTTTAGTAGCTTTAATATCTTTATCTACTACAGTTAGTGTCTCACTATCATTCTTTTACATCCCTGAAGACCTTTGCTTTTTTGGGGGCAATGTTCACACTGCATAAACACAAATACAGATATAAACCTACACTCAATGGGTTGTTAAGGATTTTTATTGCAGTAACATGGTTTGGTGCAGTGTCCCAATTAGTAGAGACCAGTGACAAGTCATTACTACAAGGTTTTTCTGGGACATTTAGCCATCCCTCCTGCATTACCTATGTATAGCTTTTTTCCAATTAACGTAATCAATCACGTATGGAAAACACTCTTCATGAATGCAATTAGACTTTACAGCGCTTTTCCTTTAACATATTAAATTTAAAGAACCTTGAATTTCCTAATAGCCCCTCGTCAGTGTGGAGATTAAAGATTTATCTCCATTACATTTGCTGGAGTCTTCGGTCATTAAAGGACATGAGATCTAAATCTCTTGGGTGATATATTTAGGACAGTGATGATGATAAATTGTGTGATCTCATCTTTTTCATAAAGAATGAGAAGAAAGTTAAAAGCTAAATGAAATGTCCTATGCGTAAAAAGTTCTACTGGTCAACTCAAAATGGTTGAAACCAACCATACCACAAAACATGGAGGTCTGATAAGGAAGAGTGTGATTTGTGCCAAGCAGCCTCTTGGAACAGTTTGGGCAGTGGCATAACTAGAAATGACTGGGCCCCACAGCAAATTTTTGAATTCTTCCCCCCCCCCCAGCAACTTCTTCACAACCCCCTGTTCCTGTGCATCAGCCACCTTCGGTGGCTGGTCAGGATAGCGCCCTCAGACCAGGGAATGCAGCCTCTCCATCCGTTTCCTACACGTATATACTTTATGTCATGTCACTGTATATAATATCACTGTATAATACTGTTGAGGGGGACCTGACAATAAAATCTTTTAGTCCTCCTGGGTGGGCCCCTTTTGAGTTCAGGCCCCAGAGCAGCCGCTTCCCCTGCTTCCACTATAGCTATGTCACTGTTGCTAACCACAACCAGAACTTTTCTTTTTCCATAAAAACCAAAATCACAGACAATTTTTTTTTTTGCGGACAAACTAGAAAGTGATCCATGTCTATAGCTCAATATACTTCTAATAAGTTATTACCAGCATTTACTGTGAGCTGTAAAATGATGATAATTACCAACAAAGTAATCTAGACCAGGGATGCCCAACCTGCGGCCATCCAGCTGTTGCAAAACTCCAACTCCCAGCATGCCTGGACAGCCTACAACTATCAGCCTACAGCAGAGCACGGTGGGAGTTGTAGTTTTACAACAGCTGGAGGGCCACAGGTTGAGCATCCCTGATTTCTAGACAAATACCACCAGCCTCAAAAAAACTCATGGACACGTTAATTATTTTTCACAGACACAGGAAAAAGTCACAGGAATTTCTGGACAGTTGGCAATCCTGCCACTAGGTTTAGGGATATACCTTTGGTCTTACATCTGCAATGAGCTAGACCGGGGTATGCACTCTGACGCCAAATTATGCAATGGCTGGGTCAGGTGTAGGTGATAGTCTATAGTTTTGTTCGTGACGCCAATTGCAGCGTGCGCAGGGTACTGTCACAGGGCCCTCCCAGGATGTTATAACTCACGCCCCAGGCTAGGAATGCCAGAGTGGTGTAATGTCTCTGTATGGTGGTAATAATGGGGTCAATGGTGTCTCCTACCTGGGTACAGCTGGACTCCTGGATCCTGGCTCACTTGCAATAAATTGAGTGTAGTGCTAGTAGGAGTAATAGATGAATTTGCAGCAGTAATTGAGATCCAGACCTTTGGTAAAGTTCAAACTTATCTTTACTGGTTGAAGCTTTCATCCAAACAAGATACAGCTTTAGTCTTAGTTCCCAGCAGGTATTGGCAATGGTTGGCAGGAATTTATGCTTCTGCTCTCTCATGTACCTGGAGCTTGCAGGAAAGAACGTCTGCTTTGTAGCTCTATTGTCACGCCCATGTGCATGGTCGTGACTCCCTGGGAGCCGCATGCAGTTGCCCGCGGTCTGGGTGTTTTTTCAACCGCAGCTGGGGGCTGTTAGTAGTTTGCCTCAAGTGCGGTTGCCGCGGACAACAGGTGTTTGTTGACAGTGTTGCAGCCTGATCTGGTTGGTAGGCGCCTCACTGTTAATGCGTGCGGTTGCCTCTGGCTATGTGTGTATGTATGCACTTTCTCTGTCTGGTGTGCATGAGCTTTTTGTATGTGTGCACTGTGACACTTCCCTCCACTTGTGGCTGCCCGTGGCAACGTGTGGTGTTGTTTACATGTGGTGGCAGTGTCTCGGCCTTCTGGCTATTTCCCAGGACATGGTTGCCACGCATGTCGTTGCCTGCGGTAACAGCTGCAGTGTGATAGTTGATTGTACACTTCCCCTTTAAGTGGCTTTCTTCCCTTGCCTGGTGTAGGAAGGGTTAACTCCCTTCTTAGTGTGTGAACACTGGGTGTGTCTGTGTGTGGGTGTGGCTACTTGGGCTATTTAGCTTCCGCTGGATGCCTGTATCTGAGGGGTACTTCAGCCATGGTTAGCTGGAGTCATCCTCCTGGTTATATACATCTGCCAGTGAGGGCCACCCTTGTGGTCATAAGTTATGTTACATTATTGTCCTTGTATTGTTATATGTCTAGTGGTGTCTTTATCTTTATTGCAGCTTATGGTCCTGGGTTCCTGTGTGATGTGGGCTGTGTCCGGTTGTGTTCTTGTGGACAGGAGCTCTGGTGCATCGGTTCCAGGCTGTGTGACTGTGGCAGGTACGTGTAATACTAGTTTACTTACCTGCCATTGCCATATGCTATACATGTGCCTCTTTCCTTGCAGCCTCGCCACTGAGACTACTGTTTGTCTGTGATGTGGAGGAACAGGTCGTCTTACTCTGCTCCTAGTCCAGGGCCACCCTGAGGGCTAGTAGGGATCTTAGGTTCCTGAGTATGAGCCCTCCTACCATCAGGGTCGGTTCATACGGCTAGGAGACAGGGTCAGAATTAGGGATGTAATAGGAGCTGACCTGCTCCCTGATTCCTGTCCTGGCCTAGCAGCTATCTTTCATATTGACATCCCACGGATTAGAGTTACCCCCACTCGGATCCGTCACATCTATACTGTGGCAGAAATTTGGCTTCTGCACTTTCTATCTTCTGCTGTATGGGGACTGACTAGCTGAGGAGGAATATGGCTTCTCCTGGGTCTCTGGACTTTACTCACAGCTATTATCACAGGGTATGCTTTCTTCCTGGAACTGGAGTTGTCTGCTTGCTTCTTCCAGCTGAAGCTGAAGGCCTCAGGCTGGGGATGATCAATGTCTCAGCCGAGACAAGATCCTGGCTTTATTACCTATATCTGGGAGCTCCTACATGCACAGCCTTCCCCTAGCAGGGGTGGCTGGCACACTAACTCTAACTTCCTTCCCTCTCCATGCTGCAGGATATGGGCGCAGCCCACTTTGCTCATAGAGGGGGAGCTAAACTGGAATGAACTATTCCAGCCTAGATACACTAAACTAACTTAACTTCTTGCTAAACCATTGCTGCCACCTGCTGGTGAACATGGAAATTACAGCAATATACATGTAACAAGGTAAATGCTTTTAAGAGATTGTAGCGGGGTAAAAGAATTTCGTAACACAACTCTGGGGTGTTACACATCCTACACCAGTGTGGTCTAATTGTCCACTAGACTTCTTTATCCCATCTGCTGATTTGCTCTACTTTAGTTCTGCTAGGCCTCACAATTTTTATGTGTTTTTTCCATTAGGTTCCTCTGTAAATAAATATTGTTAGCCTTTCTAAATGCATAAACCTATGCCTATACAGGGACCTACAGGGTTAGGTCGGAGTTTGGGGTCACCCTTTTTCATACCTCCCAACTTTTGGAAAAGTCAGGGATAATATCAGCTATGCGTGCTACAGCATCTTTTTATTATACTACGCCACACCTTTAACTCACCACTATCTATGCATAACAAATTCTGCCCAGAGACCCACACAGTGGCCATGCCCCCTTAGTGTCCACATACAGTAGAATGCCCCGTTAGAGTACCCACATAGTAGGTATGTCTTACTGCCCCTTCACAGTAAGATGTCCCCTTAGTGTGCCCTCTCAGTAAAAATGCCCTGTTAGTGTCCCCACAGTTATGCCCCCATAGTTCCCCCACAGTGAAATGTTCTCTTAGTGCTCGTGCACACTAGAATGCTCCCTTTTCAGACCCTCACCATACAGCTGCCCTGTTAGTGCCCCCTCACAATAGTGCTGTCTCCCTTAGTGCCCCTTCACAATAGTGCTACCCCCTTAGTGCTCACTCACAATAGTGCTGCCCCCTTAGTTCTCCCTGGCAATAGTTCTTCCCCCCTTAGTTCCCCTCACAATAGTTCTTCCCCCTTAGTGCCTTTCACAATAGTGCTGCCCCTTAGTGCCCCCTCACAGTAGTGATGCCCCCTTATTGCCCCCTTACGACAATGCTGCCTTCTTCTTAGTGACTCTTCCTTCCCATAGTGGCACCCTCACAATAGTGAAGCATCTGTAGTTTTAATAAAATAAAAAAGTAATACTCAACTAGCCTCGTTCCACCGATGAATGAAGGACATCATCTTCTGTCTTGTGCTGTCTCTTGCTCAGCTCAGCAGGCACAATGATGTCACTGTACCACACCTGCCCGCGGGAGAGAACAGGATGGAGAATGGTGGAGCAGGGAGCTGACGACTCCTTGCTTCACCATTGTAATCAACTGTATCCGTGCCCTGAGCGCAAACATACAGTTAAAATTGGGACATACCTCAGCTCTCCTGTGACAGTGATCAAAATCTGGGACTGTCCTGCCAGGATGGTTAGGAGGTATGCCTTTTAGGGCTGCAACTTTGTGATTTGGAGGGAAAAAAACAAACACGCAAGAGGGTTGAAAACAGTATGACTCCTCTACAAGAAAAGTAGGTAGCCATTGCAGTTTACATGCTTCAGTGGGTCACTGTTTGACATGTTGTGGAGGCCACTCCACCTGAGTTACAAACTTCTCGACTGTTATATTACTGTGATAAGCAGGGCTATTGAAGAATAAATCAATTTGCATATATTATGTTGTGTTCAGGGCCATCTTTAACAAGGGGCAAAAGGGGCAGCTGCCCCGGGCCCAGTGGCTCCTGGGGGGCTCAAGGCAGCTGCCTCTTGAGCCCTGCTGGCCACTGCCCCGGGTGTCAGGCTGTCAGATACACAGTGGGGGGCTGCCATGCTATGCAATGCCTGCCGGCCGGCACTCCAGGCAGAGAACTATGAGAGCTGTGATTCTCTTAAGGACCTTAGATGACATCATCACCATGTGACCAGTAACCTAGCAATATTACTGGTCACATGGCTATGAGGTCATTAAAGGTCCTGTCTACCAGGAGTGTTGCTGCAGGAGAAGTTTGCCAGACTTGTGGAGCTTTTTTTGTGTGAAGATTACATCAGTAAAAGGTGACAGGGGCTGTTATACTAATATACTGTAAGCTACTGTATACTGTGGGGGGCTGTATACTGTGGGGTTCTATACTGCTCTACTGTATACTGTGGGGGGCTGTATACTGGCGGGTTCTATACTGCTCTACTGTATACTGTGGGGGGCTGTATACTGTGGGGTTCTGTACTGCTTTACTGTATACTGTGGGGTGCTGTATATTGTGGTGTGCTATATTTCTCTACTGTATACTGTGGGGTGCTGTATACTGGGTGCTATACTGCTCTACTGTATACTATGGGGTGCTGTATACTGTGGTGTGCTATACTGCTCTACTGTATACTATGGGGTGCTGTATACTGTGGGGTGCTATACTGCTCTACTGTATACTGTGGGGTGCTGTATACCGTTGGGTTGCTGTATACTGTGGGGTGCTATATTGCTTTACTGTATACCTGGGGTGCTGTATACTGTGGGTTGCTGTATACTGTGAGGTGCTGTATTCTGTATAGTTTGGGGTGCTGTATACTGTGAGGTGCTGTATTCTGTATAGTTTGGTGTGCTGTATACTGTGGGGAGCTGTATATTGTGGAGTGCTATACTGCTCTACTGTATACTCTGGGGTGCTGTATACCGTTGGGTTGCTGTATACTGTGGGGTGCTATACTGCTTTACTGTGGGGTGCTGGAGTGCACTGTAACACTAGGGTGAGCCGAGCCCCGGTCTCCTTCCTGCAGAGCGGTGGCCACTTCCAGCCTGAGCCCAGCTGCCCAGAGCACTGATCCTGAGCCGCTGGAGTCTTCAGAACTGGAAGTATTTACATCACTGTACTCTACCAGGTGTGTGGATTTTTGGTGTGTGTGTGTTGTGGTGGAGGGCGTGATTGCATGCTAGGGTGTGGAAAGGCGGGATCCAGGGGGCCCAAGTAAATTTTTGCCCAGGGTCCAATCAATATTAAAGGACCTGGTTGTGTTATTGCATGCTATTATATATTCCCACACTTAAAGGGGTTGTCTCACTTCAGCAAATGGAATTTCTCATGTAGGGAAAGTAAATACAAGACACTTACTAATGTATTCTGATTGTCTATATTGCTTCCTTTGCTGGCTTGATTCATTTTTCCATCACATTATACACTGCTTGTTTCCAGGGGTTATGGCCACCCTGCAATCCAGCAGCGGTGGTCGTGCTTGCACATGATAGCAAAAAAAGCATCAGCCCATGTGCACTCCCACGGTCCCGGCCACCAGAGAAGCCAACACTTTTTCCTATAGTGTGCAAGCATGACCACCGCTGCCGGATTGCAGGGTGGTCATAACCCCTGGAAATGATCAGCGTATAGGAGATGCCAGTGAGGTAACCGGATTTGTATATGGACTAAGGTGGGTGACTCTTACATTATAAATGCGCTCCAACAACTAAGCAATGCCATCTTGACAACACGGACCAAATCTTTTAAAGCTGTTCGGAGGGTAAAAATATGTCAAACCCAGGAATTAAAAATAACAAATATGAGCCTAATAAATTAGAGAGGAAATATAAAGATTAAACTGGTTGTCTTCACTAAAAACCTGTTTAGTATGAGAGCCATTGCTGCCCCCGAGACCCCCTGGAAATGATGTTGCTAGAAGTTTCTGTTGGCTACCTTACATTAAATGAATGACAGTCTGTGCAATAATAAATGGACACACTGGTTCTGCCCCAGCCAGAGCCCATGTTCGTTAGCGGCTCTCTAATCTAGCTCATAGAGGCTTCTCTTCTATGACAACCAAATACCCTAATAGTGAACATGAAAAGAGGTTGTCAGGATCAAAACCTTCTAAATGAAGAAAAGTTGAAATAAAATAGCTAATTATTAATGATTATATTTTCCTTAAACGATTATTTTTGGGGGAAAAGTAAAACAACCCCCTCAACACCAGACTACAACTAATGAAATATTCCCTCACCTCTAGTAATAGCCCAAAAGCAGAGCTACGGGAAGAACTGAACATGGAGAATGAGTTACAGCAACCTTTAGGTCAGATATGAGAATTACCACGCGGCTTTCCCACCAATATACTCAGTCATTTAGCGCTCGCCTCAAATCTGTTCTAGTTTCATGTTCCAGAATATAATATTCATCATCCACTAAATGAGTTACTAGTACAGTACATTGTGTTTTACGTGAGCCGAAATTGTGTGAACTTCCTCACAGATGGCCATTATAACGTGGGCTTTGGAACAGCTGCAGGAGGCATTATAAACCTGAAATAACATCTTTACCAACCTCAAGAAACCACAATGCTTTAAATAGTCAATTCTGATAAATCACTGACGCTTCCAGTCAACAGGGCCAAACATGTAGGCAGAAGGGCCAAATATACCCCGTGACGCAATATACTCTACTGTCAAAGATGCTGTTTGACCCATCACTGATTAGCAGCTTTCTTCCTATGCACAGTATGGAAAGAAAGCTGTTAATTGTAGGGCAGGGGTGCAGAGGATGGGAGTCGTAGTGGCCCTGATGAGATGTTGTGTCATGGTGTACTCCCTCAAACCATCGCTCCCTGGGGTTCGGTGCAGTGAAAAGATGGGGCAAGGAATCAGAAGTAAAAGAACAAAAGTCTATCTTTACTAAATGCAAGATGAGAACAACAGTACATCTAGCAGTATTTTGTACACAGGGCAATGGGCTATGGTGGGTGATGATGGTACTCTGAGTATACCAGCCTGCAAAAGTGTCTTTCTCCTGATCTTCTTGCTAACAGCAATAAGCAGGCACTTATAGCTATAGGTGTCTACTTGTGAAATGCAGGCTTTTGAGTTTGCCTGTCCTGAACTGTGGTGATGGGTGTCTTAACACGTTTCCTCTCACCTGCACTGGAATCTGTGTAGCTATAGTGCTCATCACTCTCCTGATTGTAAACACTGTAGCTTGCAAAACTTCTGTAGCTTGGGACCCTGCAGTCTCCCTGGAGTAGTGGTCCTCACAGATGAGCTGAATCTCTAGTCCTAAAAGCCCTTAGAACGGGAGTAGATGGATGTGTTCCCTTTACTACAGGCTTGCCATGCTAAGCCCCCTTTCTCACAGGAAGTCACACCAGCCCACTGCTATCAAGAGGAGGAGAATGTAGTGGTTAGCAAGCTTCCAAGTGCCAACCATCCATCATCTGCTGGTGTAACAGTGTATAGCATGTCAAAAATGTTACAATTACATTACAAACCCATGGGCTAGCCTTCTCTCTCCAGGCACATCAATGAGCTTATGGCACAGTTCACCACTTGTCTTTCTTTGCATCACTTCTAGTACTGTAGGTACCAACCAGGGAACACCAAACAAGACCTGCAATTTTGGAGATTCTCTGATTCTGTCAAGCCAACCATCATACGGTAATTTAACCCTTGTTAAAGTCACTCAGATCCTTATGCTTAAAGGGGTTATCCAAGTTCTCAAACAGCCCCCCCATGTGCCGGGCCCCTTACAGGTAATATACTTACCCCGCTCCTGGTGCTGCTCCTGGCCCCGCCCGCCATTGGTTGCTTCCCCCTGACACTGGATGTTTTCATCCATGTAAAGGGAGAAGCAGCGGCGGTGCGGGGACCGGGTGCGGCGCCGGGAGCGGGGTAAGTATATTACCTGTGAGGGGCCCGGCACATGGGGGGCTGTTTGAGAACTAGGATAACCCCTTTAATATTTATTATACTTTCGATATCTTGTGTCATTTTTGCAAAAGGTTGCAAAAAAGTCACTTATGTTCTCCAGTGCTCCAGTTACGTACAAACCAATAGAACCTTTACAACAAATATGATTGGACTTTAGACTGAAAAATCCTTAGGTACTTTGTGCAACAAGTTTTGAAGAAATGACATTTTGTACATTTGTTACAAAAAAACTGGCTTCAAACCAAGCAGACCATCAAAAAAGAGCAAAAAGTTATGTTAATAATAACCTGCACCAGATTTATCACAGAGATTCAGGCTGGATGATAGGGGCGGACTGGGAACTCAAAGTGGCCCTGGAAAAAACCTCAAAGTGGCCCTATGTTGTAGGTGGGTCCAAACTGACCAGGCCAGGCAACAGAAGTAGGAGGTGCCAGCAATACCGCAGTGCAGAACAAAATACCGCCCCAGCGCAGAACCATATACCACAATACAGCACAAAATACTGCCGCCCGCGCCACAGTATGAAACTGTCATCGTCCTGAGGATAGCAATACAGTTGGCTTTAGAAGGGCTCCTGCGGCCACTAGCCAGGATACTCCTACATTAATTAATGCTGATACCATCAGATCTATATGTATGTGTCTAGTGTCCAAGAGGAGGGCTTGGGTGGCCCCCTGGGCATTGGACCACCCGGAAATCTCCCTGTAGGGTCTATGGCCAGTCCACCCATGATTATATGTTGCAAGGTACACACTGTTGTCTACCTTTAAACCAAATATTGATTGGCTTACTTTAACCCTTAGAGGACCCTGAGATTTTCTATTTTTGCGTTTTAATTTTTCACTCCCCGCCTTCCCATAGACCTAACTTTTTTATTTTTTCGTTCACATAGTCTTATGAGGACTTATTTTTTGCGGGAGAAGTTGTACTTTCCAATGGCACCATTTAGGGTTGCATACCATGTAGTGGGAAGGTTTTTTATTAATTTTTTTACACCGTACACTATGTGGTAAAATTGACCTGTTATCTTCATTTTCCAGGTCAGTACGGTTACAACAATACTACACTTGTATAATTTTTCTTGCGTTTTAATACTGAAAAAATAAAATTAAGACCTTTGAGAATTTTTTTTTTATCCCCATATGCTGACCCCTATAACTTTTTTGTAGTTATGTGTATGGGGCTGTGTGGGGGCTCATTTTTGTGGGGCAATCAGTACTTTTCAGTGATACCAATTTAATGTGTGTGACTTTTTGATCATTTTTTATAAAAAAAATTATTGGGGAGTTGAAGTGACAAAAAATAGCAAATTGGCTGTTTTTATTTTTTCCATTTACGCCATTTGCCGTATGCCTTTAACATTGTTATGTTTTAATTGTATGGGCATTTTCGCAAGCGGCGATGCCGACAATGTTTATTTTTATTTTTAGGACAGGCGGTGATTTGAACTTTTCTATTTTATTTGTAAAAACTTTTTTTTAACTCGCCCTAGATGACTATAACTGGCAATCATTAAATTGCCCATTGTGTTCATTGATGGCTATATAGTCGTCATTGAACACTTAATTTTCAATATAACAATACAGTGCTGCCACCTAGTGGCCTGTATTGGTATATTCCTCTTATAGCCGCCGAAGCCTGCTTGAGGTTCGGTCTATTAGATCAGTGTAACAGGTTCCCCGATCTCACCCGGGGAACGCTGTTACGGAGCGGAAGTGTGCAAATTCCGCTTCTGGACTGCTCTAATGCCATGGTCACATTTGACCACTGCATCTGAAAGGAAAAATGTATGCGATCAGCCTTATGGCTGATCGTATACATGTGCCGCAGGTCTCTGCTATTTTAAATAGCAGAAACTCGGCGGTTATGGCTCCCGCTGCACGTTCAAGTGGGCACCATGTTTAGAGACCGGACTTCCGCCGTACATGTACAACGGAGGTCCTCAAGGGGTTAAGTCAGAATTTTTGAATTGTAGAGCAATTTTGCCACATAAATCACATCTTGGGTCACTCCACTTCCCATTAGGCCCCACCTATTTTTAGCAAGCTGCAAAAAAATGGAGAAACCCAAGTTGCACTAAATTGTTCCATTTTTTTCAATCTTGCAAATCTTTATCTCTCATAAATAGGGGACAAAACAAAATCTGTCAGGATCACGACTCAGGATAGGAGCTTGAAGGTTCACCCAGATTTTAATGTCAACTTCCCACTGTGCTACTTGGAGGTTAAGGGTTACACTAAATCTTCCCCCCTCAGTTGTGACATCCACATGTAAATCATATTAGCTGCCACCACTTTTCTTATTAAGTGGACAAGATGCCTTAAAGGGAACCTGTCATCGGGATTTTGGGTATAGAGCTGAGGACATGGGTTGCTAGATGGCCGCTAGCACATCCGCAATACCCAGTCCCCATAGCTCTGTGTGCTTTTATTGTGTAAAAGAAAACAACGATTTGATACATATGCAAATTAACCTGAGATGAGTCCTGTATGTGAGATGAGTCAGGGACAGGACTCATCTCAGGTTCATTTGCATATGTATCAAATCGGTTTTTTTACAAAATAAAAGCACACAGAACTATGGGGACTGGGTATTGCGGATGTGCTAGCGGCCATCTAGCAACCCATGTCCTCAGCTCTATACACAAAATACAGGTGACAGGTTCCCTTTAACCCCTTAAGGACACAGCCTTTTTACACCTTAGGACCAGGCCATTTTTTGAAAATCTGACCAGAGTCCCTTTAAGTGCTGATAACTTTAAAACGCTTTGACTTATCCAGGCCGTTCTGAGATTGTTTTTTCGTCACATATTGTACTTCATGACACTGGTAAAATGGAGTCAAAAAAATAATTTTTTTTGCACCAAAAAATACCTAATTTAACAAAAAATTTAGAAACATTTGGAAATTTCAAAGTTTCAGTTTCTCTACTTCTGTAATACATAGTAATACCCCCAAAAATTGTGATGACTTTACATTCCCCATATGTCTACTTTATGTTTGAATTGTTTTTGGAATGATATTTTATTTTTTGGGGATGTTATAAGGCTTAGAAGTTTAGAAGCAAATCTTGAAATTTTTCAGAAATTTACAAAAACTCAATTTTTAGGGACCAGTTCAGGTCTCAAGTCACTTTGCGAGGCTTACATTATAGAAACCACCCAAAAATGACCCCATCTAAGAAACTACACCCCTCAAGGTATTCAAAACTGATTTTGCATACGTTGTTAACCCTTTAGGTGTTGCACAAGAGTTATTGGCAAATGGGGAGGAAATTTGAGAATTTCATTTTTTTTTGTCTAATTTTTCATTTTAACCCATTTTTTCCACTAACAAACCAAGGGTTAACAGCCAAACAAGACTGTATCTTTATTGCCCTGACTCTGCCGTTTACAGAAACACCCAATATGTGGCCGTAAACTACTGTACGGCCACACAGTGGGGCGTAGAGGGAAAGGTGCGCCGTATGGTTTTTGGAAGGCTGATTTTTATGGACCGGTTTATTTACACCATGTCCCATTTGAAGCCCCCTGATGCACCCCTAGAGGAGAAACTCCCTAAAAGTGACCCCATCTAAGAAACTACACCCCTCAAGGTATTCAAAACTGATTTTACATACGTCGTTAACCCTTTAGGTGTTGCACAAGAGTTATTGGCAAATGGCGATGAAATTTGAGAATTTCATTTTTTTGCCTAATTTTCCATTTTAACCCATTTTTTCCACTAACAAAGCAAGGGTTAACAGCCAAACAAGACTGTATATTTATTGCCCTGACTCTGCTGTTTACAGAAACACCCAATATGTGGCCGTAAACTACTGTACGGGCACACAGCGGGGCGTAGAGTGAAAGGTGCGCCGTTTGGTTTTTGGAGGGCTGATTTTGCTGGACTGTTTTTTTGGCACCATGTCCCATTTGAAGCCCCCCTGATGCACCCCTAGATTATAAACTCCATAAAAGTGACCCCATCTAAGAAACTACACCCCTCAAGGTATTCAAAACTGATTTTACAAACTTTGTTAACCCTTTAGGTGTTGCACAAGATTTAATGGAAAATAGAGATACAATTTCAAAATTTCACTTTTTTGGCAGATTTTCCATTTTAATATTTTTTTTCCAGTTACAAAGCAAGGGTTAACAGCCAAACAAAACTCATTATTTATGGCCCTAATTCTGTAGTTTACAGAAACACCCCATATGTGGTCGTAAACCGCTGTACGGGCACACGGCAGGGCGCAGAAGGAAAGGAACACCATATGGTTTTTGGAAGGCAGGTTTTGCTGGACTGTTTTTTTTACACCATGTCCCATTTGAAGCCCCCCTGATGCACCCCTAGAGTAGAAACTCCAAAAAAGTGACCCCATTTTAGAAACTACGGGATAGGGTGGCAGTTTTGTTGGTACTAGTTTAGGGTACATATGATTTTTGGTTGCTCTATATTACACTTTTTGTGCGGCAAGGTAACAAGAAATAGCTTTTTTGGCACCGTTTTTTTTTTTGTTATTTACAACATTCATCTGACAGGTTAGATCATGTGGTAATTTTATAGAGCAGGTTGTCACGGACGCGGCGATACCTAATATGTATACAATTTTTTTTATTTATGTAGGTTTTACACAATGATTTCATTTTTAAAACCAAAAAAATGTTTTAGTGTCTCCATAGTCTAAGAGCCATAGTTTTTTCAGTTTTTGGGCGATTATCTTAAGTAGGGTCTCATTTTTTGCGGGATGAGATGACGGTTTGATTGGCATCTATTTTGGGGTGCATATGACTTTTTGATTGCTTGCTATTACACTTTTTGTGACGTAAGATGACAAAAAATGGCTTTTTTTACACCGTTTTTAATTTTATTTTTTTACGGTGGTCATCTGAGGGGTTAGATCATGTGATATTTTTATAGAGCCGGGCGATACGGACGCGGCGATACCTAATATGTATACTTTTTTTTTATTTATGTAAGTTTTACACAATGATTTCATTTTTGAAACAAAAAAAATGATGTTTTAGTGTCTCCATAGTCTAAGAGCCATAGTTTTTTCAGTTTTTGGGCGATTATCTTGGGTAGGGTATGATTTTTGCGGGATGAGATGACGGTTTGATTGTTACAATTTTGGCGTACATGCGACTTTTTTGATCACTTTTATTACCCTTTTTGGGAAGTAAGGTGGGCAAAATTTCAATTTCATCATAGTTTTTTATTTTTTATTTTTATGGTGTTCACCGTTCGGGTAAAGTAACATGACCGTTTTATAGATCAGGTCGTTACGGACGCGGCGATACCAAACATGTGTAGGGAATTTTATTTTTTTCATTTTTTATCAGTGATAAATGTGTTTTTTGATTTTTACTTTTTTTTCACTTTTATTCACTTTTTTTGGACCCAGACCCACTTGGTTCTTGAAGATCCAGTGGGTCTGATGTCTGTATAATACAGTACAGAACAATATATATTGTACTGCACCATGGACAGCAGGACGCCTGAGAGGCGTCCTGTTGCCATGGGAACCTTCCCCGTCTGCTCAGAACTTCGCAGACGGGGAAGGGTAATGAGGGGATCTCTCGGGGGGCTGTCTGGGGGCTCTCTCCCTCTCCATCGGGGGGCTGCAAAGGCACAGCAGCCCCCCGATGGGAGAGGGAGGGAGCTCCCTACGCTGTTAACCTTTTCCATACAGCGGTCCGTACGGACCGCTGTATGGAAAGGGTTAAACGGCTGACATCGCATCGCAGATGTCAGCCGTTTATACCAGGGTGCCAGCAATGTGCTGGCACCCTGGTATACCCACTGAACACCAATAAATTTTCAAGGGGAGGCGGGCGGGGGATCGCGATCCCGCCTGCCGCACCGCCCGCCTCCCGCACCGCCCACACCGCCCGCAACCCTCCCCCTGCACCTCCCGCCACCATAAAAATCATTCGGGGGTGCAGGGGGGGTGAATAAAACTGCAGAAATCGCAGCAAACCGCAGGTCTGAATTGACCTGCGGTTTGCCGCGATCGCCGACATGGGGGGGTCACGGGACCCCCCCGCGCATTTAGCCTAGGTGCCTGCTCAATGATTTGAGCAGGCACCGGGTTCCGATCACTGCCGGCCGGGCGGCAGTAATCGGAACAACACATGACGTACCGGTACGTCATGTGTCCTTAAGTACCAGGACATCATGACGTACCGGTACGTCATGTGTCCTTAAGAGGTTAACCTAGTTAACTCACCCACTCAAACCCGCTATGCTCTCCAGCATTCACAGGGTTAACACACAAATATACGTAACACTTCTTCTAAGGTTGTGGAATCATTTAGAACACAAGAAGGCTTTTATTAAAGTGATGTTTTAATACAGTCCTGATCAAAAGTTTAAGACCACTTGAAAAATGGCAATAAATCATATTTATCATGGCTGGATCTTAACAAGGTTCCAAGTAGAGCTTCAACATTCAACAAGAAGAAATGGGAGTGAGACAAAACATTTTTTGAGCATTCAATTTAATAAAAACAACGAATAAACTGAAACAGGCTGTTTTTCAGCTGATCAAAAGTTTAGGACCACACCTCCCAAAAAAAAACTAAACCCCCCCAAAATAGAAATCCAAACTCCAAACATGAACTCAGTAATGAGTAGCTCCGCTGTTATTGTTTATCACTTCAAAAATTAGTTTCAGCATGCTTGATGCAAGCGTTTCCATGAGGTGAGTGGGAACATTTCTCCAAGTGGTGAAGACGGCCGCACGAAGGCCATCTACTGTCTGGAACTGTTGTCCATTTTTGTAAACTTCCCTTGCCATTAGAGATGTTGCGAACATAAAATTTTCCGTTCGCGAACGGCGAATGCGAATTTTTGCAAATGTTCGCGAACGGGCGAACCGGGCAAACCGCCATAGACTTCAATAGGCAGGCGAATTTTTAAACCCACAGGGACTCTTTCTAGCCACAGTAGTGATGGAAAAGTTGTTTCAAGGGGACTAATACCTGGACTGTGGCATGCCGGAGGGGGATCCATGGAAAATTACATAGTTGACGCAGAGTTGGGTTTAAATCCATAAAGGGCATAAATCACCTAAAAATCCTAATTTTTTTTGAACAACATGGTTTAAAACATCCAGTGTGTGTATACGATCAGGTAAACTCCCCTTTTAATGCACCGCAAACAACCGCAAACAGTCCATTAGCCCAACCGCAAACTCCCCAATTGCACAAGGTTGGATACCAAGCTAGCCATGTCCTGTTGCTGTCATTGAAGGTTTCTTCCTCCACCCAGCCACATACAACACCAAGGGTCCCCGAAAGGTTAATTGAATTGATTTTTCAAACGGGGAGATGGTTAAAAAAACGCTGGCTCCCTCCCCTTTGTTTGAATCCACGGTCACTGCGTCTGCGCCGTGCAATTTACTGTCACACCCGATATGAGTGGTATTTTCTGTAGTACTATTCTCGTCAGTTTAATCCCTGTTACGTCCCATATCAGGGATTGCCTTTTGTGCAAAAAAATTTAGGCCGGGTACCTTCGACTGCCTTCACAGTGACAGACCAAACTCTGATATACCAAAATGAATTGATTTTAGGAACCGGGAGATGGAAAAAGCAGCTTGGTTGGTCCTCTTACTCCCAAGTTGGGGCACTGCGCATGCACGGAGCAATGTGCTGTGACACCCTATATGAGTGGTGTCTTAACTAGTACTATTCCTATCAGTTTAATCCCGGTTACGTCCCCTATCCGGGGACTTGTGTCTAATTGATTAACCATTGTCGAATTAACGAACCATTACGACATCCTGAAATAATTTAGTTCTGAGCTCTGTACTTGCTTTGTATTGGAATTGATGGGGATTTTTTAAATTGTCTGCATTATTTGTAATAAACTATTAAGAGACTTTATTATGATTTTTTTTATTTTATGTATTAAAAACCCATACAACTTAAAAAAAAAAAAAAATTAATGTTTTTTCTATGAAAAATTATCCAGCCGATCGCTTTTGGTCTGATCATAATGAAGCAACGGCCTTATCATCTGGGGTGTGGCAACATTGCCAACACACTCATAGAGGTGATGATCGCTTCATTGTGATACGCAAGCCCCTTCACCACGACAAGGTAACGATCACGAAGGGGAATTGACACATGTATGTGCCTTTTTTTTTTTGTTTTGCTTTTGCAGCCACAGTGCAGCACCAGAGGCCAGAAAAATTAGGCATGTGCACATGCCTGAAAAATAATGGTATTGTTGCAGCCGCTGTTGTAGCAGCGGCCGAAAAAATTTATGTTTTCCAGGCAGAAAGGTGACTAAAACATTGCTGCTTGAACCCTAGTTGGTAGCGGAGAATTCACGAAAGTCATCCGGTATGCAGACATTAAATACAGCAGCGTGGGGACCATTTTGAGGCCAAGGCATGTCAACAGGCCTTTTGTTAGTCAAACGTATCCCCCACTGTCAGTCCCTTCGGGATCCATGCCTCATTCATCTTAATGAAGGTGAGGTAATCAACACTTTTTTGACCGAGGCGACTTCTCTTCTGAGTGACAATGCCTCCTGCTGCACTGAAGGTCCTTTCTGACAGGACACTTGAAGCGGGGCAGGCCAGAAGTTCTATTGCAAACTGGGATAGCTCAGACGACAGGTCAAGCCTGCATACCCAGTAGTCAAGGGGTTCATCGCTCCTCAGAGTGTCGATATCTGCAGTTAAGGCAAGGTAATCTGCTACCTGTCGGTCGAGTCGTTCTCTAAGGCTGGATCCCAAAGGGCTGTGGCGATGTGTAGGACTGAAAAAACTCTGCATATCCTCCATCAACAACACATCTGTAAAGCGTCCTGTCCTTGCCGCCGTGGTCGTGGTAGGAGGAGGATTACTTTCACCTCTTCCCCAGTTAGATTCCCGTTGTGCTGTGACATCCCCCTTATAAGCTGTGTAAAGCATATTTTTTTGTTTGGTTTTGAACTGCTGCATCCTTTCCGACTTTCGGTAATTTGGTAACATTTCCGCCACTTTCTGCTTATACCGGGGGTCTAGTAGCGTGGCCACCCAGTACAGGTCGTTCTCCTTCATCCTTTTTATACGAGGGTCCCTCAACAGACATGACAGCATGAAAGACCCCATTTGCACAAGGTTGGATGCCGAGCTACTCATTTCCCGTTCCTCGTCCTCACTGATGTCATTGACAGTCTGTTCTTCCCCCCAGCCACGTACAACACCACGGGTCCCAGATAGGTGACAACAACGAGCACCCTGGGATGCCTGCTGTGGTTGGTCTTCCTCCTCCTCAAAGCCACATTCCTGCTCTGACTCCTCTTCCTCATACTCCTCTTCCAGCGTTGCCGCAGGTCCGGCAAGCGATGATGACAAGGCTGTTTCTGGTGGTGATGGTGACCACAACTCTTCCTCTTCACGCTCATCTACAGCCTGATCCAGAACTCTTCGCAGGGCACGCTCCAGGAAGAAAACAAATGGGATGAGGTCGCTGATGGTGCCTAGGTTTGTCACCTCCTCAAAAGTACGCATCAGCCTACAGGCATTGCGCATGAGCGTCCAGTAACGTGGCAAAAAAATTCCCAGCTCCGCAGAGGCTGTCCTAGCACCCCGGTCATACAAATACTCGTTGACGGCTTTTTCTTGTTGGAGCAGGCGGTCGAACATTAGGAGTGTTGAATTCCAACGTGTCGCAAATCAAGCGCCTTACTGGCATGTTGTTTCGCCGCTGGATTTCTGAAAAGTGCGCCATGGCCATGTAGGAACGCCTGAAATGGCCACACACCTTCCTGGCCTGCTTGAGGACGTCCTGTAAGCCTGGGTACTTAGACACAAAGCGTTGTACGATGAGATTCAACACATGTGCCATGCACGGCACATGTGACAACTTGCCCAAATTCAATGCCGCCAACAAATTGCTTCCATTGTCACACACCACTTTGCCGATCTCCAGTTAGTGCGGGGTCAGCCACTGATCCACCTGTGCGTTCAGGGAGGACAGGAGTGCTGGTCCGGTGTGGCTTTCTGCTTTCAGGCAAGTAAACCCCAAGACAGCGTGACACTGTCGTATCCGGGATGTGGAATAGCCCCTGGGGAGTTGGGGGGATTCAGTTGATGTGCAGCCAGACGCTGCAGTGAAGAGGACTCAGCCGAGGAGGTTATCGAAGAGGATGGAGTAGGAGGAGTAGAGGAGGTGGCAGTAGGCCTGCCTGCAAGTCGTGGCAGTGTCACCAACTCCGCTGCAGAGCCACGCATTCCATGCTTGTCAGCCGTCAGCAGGTTGACCCACTGCGCAGTGTAGGTGATATACCTGCCCTGACCATGCTTTGCAGACCAGGTATCAGTGGTCAGATGGACCCTTGCCCCAACACTGTATGCCAGAGATGCCATGACTTCCTTTTCAATTTCAGAGTAGAGGTTTGGGATTGCCTTTTTTGAAAAAAAAATTTGTCCGGGTACCTTCCACTGTGGTGTCCCAATAGCGACAAATTTTTTGAAGGCCTCAGACTCCACCAGCTGGTATGGTAAAAGCTGGCGGGCTAAGAGTTCTGTCAAGCCAGCTGTCAGATGCCGGGCAAGGGGTTGACTTTGTGACATTGGCTTCTTACGCTCAAACATGTCCTTGACAGACACCTGAGTGTGGGCAGATGAGCAGGAACTGCTCAAGGCGAGAGACGGAGTGGCGGATGGTTGAGAGGGGGCAAGAAGGACAGCAGTGGTTGACGTGGTTGAAGATGCTGGTGCAGCGTACTCAAGTTGTGTGTAGTAGGTGTTTCTGGGTGATGTAGTGCAATATACACTAACCTGGTACAGCTGACTCTCTGCAAGGGCAGGTATAGGTAGGAATAGTTCGTGACGCCAGTGCCAAGTAAACGGTGGCACGCCGTTTGCGGATGCAGGAATAAATTGAGGAAACGTAGGATTAAAACAGAACTCAAACTTTAGTAGGTTTTCCAAGCAGAGACAATAAAGGAAATGCAGTTCCTCAGCATACAGTCGATTTTGCAATTCGGTCGATGCAGGCAATTCAGTACAGCAGGGTAATTACAGAGTGTTGAACACAGGACTTGCAGCAAAGGAGCTTGCACTCTAACTCTGTCTGATCCTGGAATGTAGCAATTCTTCACCAAGGCCCATTAACCTAAGTCTGGCTTTATATCCTTGATTATGGCTTAAATAAGTACCTCCTCTGTCTCTCTCAGTACCTCTGGCTCTTCTGATCTTTGCCTCTGTCTCTCTCAGCTTCTGAATGGTTCCTCAGGCTCTTAGTCTAAGATATTCCTGCTTCTGCATATGGGAATTCAGGAGGGAATCTTCTCCTGAACAACAGGCTTCAGGCCTGGACTTGTCTCAGACATTGTCTAATCTCCAACTGTAGATTACAGATACTAGACTCTGTCTGCCCTGCACTTCCCTGTCTGGCTTTATATAAACTAGGGCTCCCTAGCTCCCTCTAATGCCTAAGAGCTGGAATGACACCCCTAGCCGGCCTGTACTTGCAAGTTTCATAGCAACAGGGAAATACATGCATTACATTACATGACATTTTATAAAACTGACATATAACAACTTCCCCATAATTAGGAGGGACGACAGCACACCAAGTGACACTTTGGTAGTGACGGGTATTACAACTCCCGTACACTACACTGGACCAGGAGGAGTATGGCGGCTTTGAGTTTGTGTGCTGCTTGTACTCATGTGTTGATCCCATAGGCATTTGTGATGTGCGATCATGTGCCTTCGCAAAGCAGTTGTACCTAGGTGGGTGTTGGACTTCCCACGACTCAGTTTCTTTTGGCACAGGTTGCAAATGGCATTGCTGTTATCAGAGGCAAACACACAAAAAAAATGCCACACTGCTGAGCTTTGCAATGACGGCATTCTGGTGGTGGCAACAGCATGCGTTGATTGGCGTGCTGTCTGGCTGACCCCGTGTGCCGATACATGCTGTCTGACTGTGCCACTAGCTCCTTGCGACGACCTCCCTCTGCTTCCAACTCGTCTCCTCCTTCTCTCTGTCTCCCCTTCTGAACTTTCCCCCTCTTCTTCTTCTCTTCGAGCAGGCACCCACGGACACATAGTCATCATCAAGCACTTCACTTGTATCTGACACCTCATCAAAGGAAGCAGCAGCGGGTACATCATCATCATCATCACACTGTACATCCATGTGTGTAATCCTGCCTGACTGAGACATATCTCTGTTATCTCCATTCTCTGGCAATAATGGTTGCTTATTACTAATTTCATCCAACTGATGTGTAACTGTAACTTGAAAGCAGGTGACCGAAGCTGAGCTGGAGGAGGATGGTGCGTCAAGGTTCTTAGCGGAAGCTGTTGAAGATTGGGTGTCCTGTGTAAGCCAGTCAACTATTTTCTCCGAATTTTTTGGGTTCAGGGTACGTGGCCTCTGAACACTGGGCATTATTCCAGGGCCAGTGGAAATCACAGCACCACGACGGCCCCTGCGGGGTGGCCTGCCTCTGCCTGTCATTTTTTTTTATATAAGTGGTACTATGCGTGCAAGGTACTGTGCCACCCTATATAAGTGGTGGGCAGTGGGCACAGTACAGTCTGTGTGGGCCTGACACACACTGGCTTGCAACTGCGATTATATTTATTACAGAGAAATAATAAATTGACTTTAGTTTTATCTGCAAGGTATTGTGACACCCTGTAATGGTATGAGTGGTGGCCTGCCCAGTGGCCACAGTACAGTCTGTGAGCCTGCAGCCTCTCACTGTCTGGCAACTGCGATTATATCACAGAGAAAAATTTAATTGGCTTTTTTTTATCTGCCAGGTATTGTGAGTGTGACACCCTGTAACGGTATGAGTGGTGGCCTGGCCAGTGGACACAGTACAGTCTGTGAGCCTGCAGTCTCTCACTGTCTGGCAACTGCGATTATATAAAAAAAAAAAATTGACTTTTTTTTTATCTGCAAGGTACTGTCTGCGACACCCTGTATGAATGGTGTGCACACAGTACAGTCTGTGAGCCTGCAGCCTCTCACACACGGGCAGGCAACTGCAATATATATATATATATATATATATATATTAGGGCTGTCGAATATAATCGATGCAGCGATGCATCGCGATTCGACCACCGGCGATTCTGCATCGATGCGGTTGCTTTAAATAATCGATGCATGTTGATGACGTCAGCGTCGCGTCCGCCGTGCAGAGCCGAGTCGGAAAAAAAAGTTTTTGGGCGCCTTCTTTCCCGCCTCCCGCCTCCCGCTGACGTGACGACAGTGACACCCCCCTCCCCCTGTGTAAATCTTTATTGGATCACACGAACCAAAAAAAACAAAAAAAAAACACACCTACCTGACCTCATGTTGTCTGTGGCTGTGCCACATTGCCCGCTTGTCTGTCTGACCTGCTGTGGCCTGCCCTTTACCAATCATTATCCAGTGTCATGTGTGTGTTTTCTTTTTTTTTTGGTATTCTGTGGTGACTGTTTGTGATCCCATAAAGATTTGTCCAAGGTTTTCAGATTCAGTTGCCAATTTTTTCGGTCAAGGATTTTCCAGCTTCCTCTAATGGTGGCGTGGCTTGGCTTCAGTTGGTGTATGCGACTATGCGTGGTAGAGTGCAGGTAAAATTTTCTGTTAAGTCACTGTGTGACGACAAGCTTTTCAATTTCTAGCACTGGGGAGAATGGTATTATTTTTTAAGATTGTGTCGGACACAATCTTCAAAAATGTGTCCATTCCATTGAATTTTCTAACTTGATGTACTGTCTATCTTTTGAATGTCAATTTTTAGGGGGGCTCAACTTAAAACCTCAGCCAAATATTCTAAAAGTGTATTTATTTGATTAAAGACAACTGACGCCCGCCAAGCCACCAGAGGAAGGCAAATCATTGAAAGAATAAATTGAAACTTAAAACCTGGAGTAAATCTTTATTGGATCACACAAATACACATTCACACAAACCAAAAAAACACACACCGACCTTCTGACATCATGTCTGACTATGGTGGCTGTGCCACATTGCCCGTCCTGTGGCCTGCCCTTTACCATTATGATTCAGTGAGGAGGATGTGTGTTTATTTTTTTTCTGGTATTCTGTGGTGTGTGTTTGTGATCCCATAAATATTTGTCCAAGGTTTTCAGATTCAGTTGAAAATGTATTCTGTCAAGGATTTTCCAGCTTCCTCTAATGGTGGCATGGCTTGGCTTCAGTTGATGTATCGTGGTAGAGTGCTTGCTGAGTGCTCAGTGCAGGTAACGTTTTCTGTAAAGTGACAACTCTGAGAGCTTATAGCACTGATCTAGACGTACTACCCATCTGGTGCTGGTGGTGGTGCTGGTGGTGGTGCTGGTGCTGGTGCTGGTGGTGGTGGTGCTGGTGGTGGTGCTGGTGGTGGTGCTGGTGGTGGTGCTGGTGGTGGTGCTGGTGCTGGTGGTGGTGCTGGTGGTGGTGCTGCTCCTGCTGCCAAAACAATCACGGTGAACCAGGAAGTTCTGCAACACAGACAACTTGAACACACTGTGTGACAGACAGTTCCTGACTGGCAAACATCACAGTGAGTGAACCTATAACACAGTCACTGACTGTGTTATAGGTTCACTGACTCACTGTGATGTTTTACAGTCAGGAACTGAAGTGCTCCTTTTTTTGTAGGTACTGTTTAATATTATATAATATATAATATATATTATATGGTAAAACTATTGTAAAACTTATAAACTAACTGCACCAGCCAGGCCAGCACAACAGTTTAATGTTACAGAGACACTGACAGTACTGTTTTAAATAAATACTGTTGTCTGCTGCACTGTTTTGTTCATTCAGACTTTGCTATATGATATGCACGGAACTTGGTATGATTTGTTTAAATAGCAGATACAAATAAATATTTTTGTGCAATTTCTGACTGATTGAATTAATTTTTTGATGTAAAATTGAAAAACAAGGGGACTTGGGTAATAATCTTGATGCATCGTGATGCATCGCCGAATCGAATCGAATCGTGGACTTGATAATCGTAATCGCATCGAATCGTGAGACGAGTGAAGATGCGCAGCCCTAATATATATATATATATATAAAATTTTAAAAAAGCAGACTGATGTACCAGCCCTAAAAAGGGCTTTTTGGGGTGCTGTCAGGACGCTGTCCTTACAGCAGATGAGTCTGTGGACACAGAACACTTCCCTAGCTAACGCTTTCCCTATTAAATCAGCAGCAGCAGCAGCACTGTCCCTCCTCTCACTAAGAATGCAGATTCCGAATGAATCTAAAATGGATGCTGTCCAGGAGGTGGGAGGGTCTGGGAGGGAGGGTCTGCTGCTGATTGGCTGGAATGTGTCTGCTGACTGTGAGGTACAGGGTCAAAGTTTACACAATGATGACGAATAGGGGCAGACCGAACATCGCATATGAACGCGAACAAGCTATGTTCGCCGGGAACTATTCGGGACATTTCTACTTGCCATCCATCCCCAAAGGTTCTCAATTGGATTTAGATCAGGGGAACACGCAGGATGGGCCAAAAGAGTGATGTTATTCTCCTGGAAGAAGTCCCTTGTCCTGCGGGCATTGTGTACTATAGCGGTGTCCTGTTGAAGAACCCAGTCGTTACCACACAGACGAGGGCCCCTCAGTCATGAGGAATGCTCTCTGCAACATCTGGACATAGCCAGCGGCCGTTTGACGCCCCTGCACTTCCTGAAGCTCCATTGTTCCACTGAAGGAAAAAGCACCCCAGACCATTATGGCGGCCCCTCCACTGTGACGCTTAGAAAACATCTCAGGTGGGATCTGCTTGTCATGCCAGTAATGTTGGAAACCATCAGGACCATCAAGGTTACATTTTTTCTCATCAGAGAATAAAACTTTCTTCCACCTTTGACTGTCCCATGTTTGGTGCTCTCTTGCAAAGTCCAAACGAGCAGTTCTGTGGCGTTTAAGGAGACAATGTCTTTGAAGATGTTTTTTGTTTTTGAAGCCCTTCAGTCTCAGATGCTGTCTGATGGTTATGGGGCTGCAGTCAGCACCAGTAAGGGCCTTAATTTGGGTCGAGGATCATCCAGTGTCTTGACGGACTGCCAATTGGATCCTCTGGCTCAGTGCTGATGAAATTTTTTTGGGTCTTCCACTTGACTTTTTTGTTCCATAACCCTCAGGATGGCGCGCTGTGAGAGACCCTGCTTATGCAGTTCAACAACTCGACCACATTCAAAAAGGGAGAGTTTTTTTGCCTTTGCCATCACAACGTGTGACTACCTGACAGAGAATGACAAGTAATCCACATCTTTGTACAAATTTGGCCTTTTAAAGGCATGTGGTCCTCTCAAGCAGTGATGGTCAGTTCGCAGTGTTCGCAGGCAAACACATGCGGCTGCCATCTTTAGTACGGTAGACTCACCCGTCCGGCGATGCACAGGTAAGCCCTTACCTGTGCCTGTGACGGGAGCGGTCTGAAATCAAATGCAGTCACCGGGAGCAGGCAGTTCCGAGAACAGCCCGATGAAGGCCCCCGGCGGCTGTTCTCAGAACTGCCTGCTCTCGGTGACTGCATTTGATTTCAGACCGGCTCTCGGCACAGGCACAGGTAACTACTTACCTGTGCATCGCCGGACGGGTGAGTCTACCTTACTAGAGATGGCAGCCCGCATGTGTTCGCTGGCGAACACTGCAAACTGACCATCACTGCTCTTAAGATTCCACTACTAGCCCCCCTTCCTCTGATGTCATGGAGAGGCTTGTGGGTATGCTGATATCCTTTTACGACACAGTTTTATGAGGTCAGCTTATTTTTTGCGGGACAAGTTGTACTTTCTAATGCCACCATTTTATATGGCATACAATGTAGTGGGAAGTGAGGAAAAAAATCCAAATGAGGTGGAATTGGAAAAAAAATGCAATTCCTCCACTGTTTTTTGGGTTTTGTCCCTACGGCATTCCCTTTGTGGCTAAACTGTGCCCTTCATTCTCTGGGTCAGTACAATTACGATACCGCATATGTATAGGCGTTTTTTTATGTCTAAATCAGTGGTGCCCAAAGATCACAGTCAATCATGTTACTGCTCCGTGTCTCTGCTGTCCAGAATGGGGCTTGGCACTCATTCATGCAGCGGATTAGCCGCACGGAAAGAGCCCTTAGTAAGAAAATCTGCCGGTTCTTTGTAAAAATGTTTGCACTGTGGCCCATAACACTATAGTTACACCACTGGTAGGGGAGGTAGTGGGGGGGGGGCTTGGAGGCATGTTGGGGGGGGGGGCGACGGGGAGGGGGCCCCATAGATCAGTTTCGCACAGGGTCCCCATGGATTGTGTGTACGCCACTGGTGGATGGCACTGTTATGGGGGCATATGTGGATGGCACTGTTATGGGGGCATATGTGTATGACACATATATAGCATCTTATCTTATGTGTCATCCACAGAATCCCCCCATAACAGTGTCCCTGTGTAGTGAATGGGGGCCGGCATCTGTTTCTGTAATGGCAGCGGGCCCGGTGCCTGCTTCATTCATAAAGTGGGCGGAGCAGGCGCGTGACGTAGTGAGCTACGCTACGAGCACCCACCCGGCCTCCTGACTGACAAGAAGTTAGTAGTAAGTAGTACAGCGCTAGATTTAAGATGATTGGAATACTTTAACAATACCCACAAGTTAGATATGATTACCGTATACTACAGTGAGCGGGGCCCGGTGTAGTAGAATACAGTGACTGCACCGGGCCCCGCTGCCATTACAGAAACAGATGCCAGCCCCTCCTCCCGCTCACCCTATTCACCGGACGGTCGCAGCATTCGCCCCCATATGACGCACTGCTATTTTTCCCCCACTTTTGCGAAAAATACGGTACTTCTCTACTGTAAGAATAAAGGCCAATGCATGCAGTGCATCACGTTACCGCAAAACGAACACGTTAAGTGACCATGAAGAAGCCTGCTTTTCATATGCTTCACTATATGGCACGCAACGCACAGTTAAGGAGCGGCAATACTTATACTTTCCATTGTGTTGTGTTCCGCTGTTACAGGGAACGCAACGCCCATGGTTAACCTCGCCTCTCACTGATAACTGATCAAGTAAATATGTTTTTTGCAGGACTAGACACTTGTATAAGTGAAGGGAATGGATAGTCAATAGCTCAAGACTGAAGCTGTAAACCATTTGAAAAACTGCTGTCATTCAGCTAAGGCTATAAAAACTTGTAAACTCAGATTGTTAGCTTAAACTTTAAACATGACTATGGGATTCTACTAGGGAAATCATGTTTTAAAATAAATGCCCCTTCCTGGATCCTCCCACTGCCCTATCTTCAGCAGAAGATCAGCACACAAAGGAGAAGGCAGCAGCTTCCTAGCCAGTAGTTCTGTGGTAATGACATGTATGTTGCCTTTCTTTCCTTCAAGGAATGTATAAAATACATTCGCATATTAAATACAGAGGAGTCGGAGTCGGCACATATCTGGGCATAACTACTGTGAGGAGGGCACATATCAGGGCATAACTACTTTGAGGAGGGCACATATCAGGGAATAACTACTGTGAGGAGGGCACATAGGGCATAACTACTGTGAAGAGGGCACATATCTGGGCATAACTACCGTGAGGGGGCACATATCTGGGCATAACTACCGTGAGGGGGCACATATCTGGGCATAACTACCGTGAGGGGGCACATATCTGGGCATAACTACCGTGAGGGGGAACATATCTGGGCATAACTACCGTGAGGGGGCACATATCTGGGCATAACTACCATGAGGGGGCACATATCTGGGCATAACTACCGTGAGGGGGCACATATCTGGACATAACTACCGTGAGGGGCACATATCTGGGCATAACTACCGTGAGAGGGCACATATCTGGGCATAACTACTGTGAGGGGGCACATATCTGGGCATAACTACTGTTAGGGGGCACATATCTGGGCATAACTACTGTGAGGGGGCACATATCTGGGCATAACTACTGTGAGGAGGGCACATATCTGTCACGGATGGTGTTACAGAAAACTAGAAGACACAAATGAAGATCCGACTGACTTGATCCAATACTAAGGAACCAAAGGGTAAGCCCTGTAACAACCCTAGCTCTCTCCCTTACTGCTCAGCCTATGCAAAAATCTCAATGGTAGAAAATTGCATACCCTCGTTCCTCGACTGTATGACACCTGAACACCCTATAATAGTGAGGAGACACGACCACCGGCTCCCTACACTTAATACAGAGGGAGTCAGAGTCACCTAGGATCAAGCCCACAGGAAAACAGAAATAAAGAAACAGACTTATCTTGTGGATGCAGCAGTAACAGCTTCTAGCATCAGCACACTCCAGGAAGTTGTATAAACCGCAAAGTGATGCAGTATGGGAGGGGATTTAAAGAAGACGGTGAATGCACACTTCGATGCCTCTGCCAGTGCGCCTGTGCGAGATTACAGTGCTTCTCTTCAATTTCACAGAGGCAAGTGCAGTGAATAAATTAGCTAGGAGGCGGTGCTGGGCGGGGAGATTGCAGGCACAGGCAGCATCGCTTTGCTGCCTGTGCCGTTCGCAGCGCGCCCTGCTCTGATAAAGTCTTGTTACTGCGCGGGCTGCATGACACGGCTTCACGGGCCGCAGGTTGGGCATCACTGGTCTAAATCATATCAAAATAAATTAAAACTTTAAAAAAAAAATCACCATATTCTGACATCCATACATATTTTAGTTATATCTACTGAGCTGTGTGGAGGCAAATTTTTTGAATGATGATCTGTAGTTTTTATTGATACCAGTATGTGCGACTTTTTGATCACATTTTATTACTTTTTTTGTGTAAGAGAAGCAATGAAAAAATGGTGAATTTACCATTTTGACCCTTTTTTCCATTACGCCATTCGCCGTATTGGAAAAATATTTTTAGATTTTATTGTACAGGTGTTTTTTGACATGGTGATGCCCATGATGTTTATATATATATTTTTTTTTATTATTTATGTATTTATTTTATTCTATTGAAAGAGGGGGTGATTTAAATGTTTGTATTTTTTACATTTTTTTATATATATATTTTTTACTTTTTTATGGTTTTGTAGCTCGTGTTTGAGCTACAAGACTCACTTCTTTTATTCTGTACCATCATGTTTCTTACAGATCCATGATGGTGCTAGAATTGCTCTTTTCTTATGTTGGCCTGCGACCTGCTGGCCAAAATAAGAATTGCAGCTCCAATACCCTGGGTCTTATTAGAGAGACCCAGCGTATTGAATTCAATTACTGGCATCCTCGTTGGCCGGAAGCGCGTGCTTCCTGGTTTTTGAGCTTTTAGATGCCATGATCACACTTGATCACAGCATTTAAAGGATTTAATGACCCTGATTGGCATTATTGCTGATCGCGGTCATTTGCCTCAGGTCTCTGCTGTTTGAAACAGTGGAGACCCACTGGCCATGTTTACCCATCACTCCAGTATTGTACATATACAGCGCTGGTAGCGAAAGGGTTTTCTCTCGACAAAGATATATTTTCTTGCGGGCATCATAGCGACTTCATACTACTTTCATCTAACCCATCATAATGTTCCGCACATGTGCATATCAAACATGGAGGCAGTACTTAAAGGCTATGTAGACCTTTGGGGGCATTTTTTTTTAGTATTGCATTGTACTCATTTTGAGCTAAAATTAATTTTTTCAATTGGTCTTTATTTACCACTTCCAAACCGGCCATTTACCCTTTTCCTGACCAGGCCTAATTTTACGAATCTGACATGTGTTACTTTGTGTTAATAACTTTGGAACGCTTTTACTTCTGAGAATGTTTTTTTTTTTTTTTGTGACACATTGTGCGTCATTTTAATTGTACATTTGAGTCAATATGTTTTATAAAAAAGTCCCAAATTTATAAAAAAATTTAAAAACTTCACCATTTTCTAAATTTGAATCTCTCTGCTTTTCAGACAGATTGTGATACCCCATAAAATTCTTATTAATTAATATTAACCATATGTTTACTTTATGTTGGCATCATTTTAGTAATGTTATTTATTTTTTAGGATGTTTAGAATTTTAGAAGCAATTTTTGAAATTGTCAACAATATTTCCAAATCAACTTTTTAAGGACCAATTCAGTCCTGAAGTCCCTTTAACGGCCCAGTCATACGGCTGTATGAAAGGGTTCGAACCCATTGCCAATTCTGCGGAACAAATGCGAACCGATTTATATCAATGGGGTCACAAAAGATGCGGACAGCACACCGGGTGCTGTCCGTATCCATGGTTCCGTTCCACGGCTCCACGGAAAAAATACAGCTTGTCCACAATTACGGACAAGAGTAGGCATTTTCTATGATAGTGCCAGCCATGTGCAGTCAGCAAAACACTACGGTTGTCTGAATGATCCCTAAGGAGCGTACATAATAGAAACCACTCATAAATTATCCCATTTTAGAAACTACACCCCTAAGCTATTCAAAACTGATTGTTGTTAACCCTTTAAGTATTCCACAGGAATTAAAGCAAAATGGACGTGAAATTTCAATTTTTTTTTGCAGATTTTCCATTTTAATCAATTTTTTCCTGTAACACTTCAAGGGTTAACAACAAAACAAACCTCAATATTTATTACTCTGATTCTGCAGTTTACAGAAACACCCCATATGTGGTTGTAAACTGCTGTATGGGCACATGGCAGGGCGCAGAAGGCAAACATGTAAGGCTAATTTCACATTAGCGTTTTTTGCAGATCCGTCATGGATCTGCAAAAACGCTTACGTTACAATAATACAACGCATGCAATGGATCCGGTTGTATTATGTCTTCTATAGCCATGACGGATCCATCATGCAAACTATTGAAAGTCAATGTATGACGGATCTGTTTTCTATTGTGTCAGAAAAAACGGATCTGTCCCCACTGATTTACATTGTGTGTCAGGTCGGATCGGTCTTGCTCCGCACCACATCGCGGACAGAAAAACGCTGCTTGCTTGATGGGAGCGCAACCAAATGCAACGGAATGCCTTTTCGTTCTGTTCAGTTTTGTCCCTATTGACAATGAATAGGAACAAAACTGAAGCTCTGTGTGAAGTTGTTCTCCTTCCCTGGTTTTGTTTAGACAAATCTTGTCTTCTTGCTTTGGTGATAAGACATTGACGATTTTATGGCCAGCCATGTGGTTCTACTATTCTGCCATCTAAAAACCATTTTGATATCTATAACCGCACAACATTTATATCCATAAAATATTGTCTGGTCCCCTGAGGATTTGGCATTGACCAATGAAACGCGTCGGGACAAGGGACAATTGTATTGATTTGATTATGGGACAATTGTGTTGAATTGATCCTACTTTTCCGTTTCTGTTTCCTTATTACTTGACAAAACTGGGCAGTCACTGTTGCCTGGTTGAGGGACAATAAGGGATACTGAGAGAGAGATATTTAGCAGTGAGACACAGGGATATATAGGGACAGAGACCCAGTATCTTATTCTCTCCTACACCTATCCCTCTGTACTCTTTGCTACTTGTAGACCATATAATTATTGTGAAACGGTTAGTGGTCGCATCCCGTGTACTTTGGTGCAACACCTGTTTGTACTTCTTTTTCAATAACTTTTATATCTGGGCCTACTTATTTTAATGAGTTACTGATTAAATGTTAAGTTTTAATTGCGGTCACTTACTTATGTGAAATATAAAATATTGTCACAAAATAAAACCCACAAAGAACATGTATCCCCCATAATCTGACACAACAAAACCCCCTATATTCTGTATTTTCCGTATAAAATGTCTGTTTTATAGGATGATTGATATTTTTCCTGTCTGCACTATGAAAACTTGAACACTAGATGGCGCTAATTGAATGCTACTTGTGTCTAGGAAAGAAGCTATTACTTCAGCTTTATTCTTATGAGTAAATGCACAATCTGGACATTGCAGTATAAAAGGAGAATCAAGGAAACCTTTCCCCAAGAAACTATTTGTGGTGGGTTTCCCTTCTATCTCCTGACCGAACCAGATCCTGTTTTGTCATGAAATACCAAGCGATTGCACCCAGGGCCAGCCTTTGGTTAGATGTCACCCTGTGCAGAATTTTCTTTTGACTTCACTTCCCATCATAAGAAAAACTCTCACAGATGGGGTATCATTATTAGAAATGAGCAAAGTTCACAAAAATTTGATTCGGCTGCTTCGCCGAATTTTACCCAAAAAATTTGCTTCACGACGAATGAACTTGTCACGAAGCGCATTTCTTTGTAAATAGTGGGTGCAATGACAAGGAACGGCGATTGGGCCGACCCCCGCTAATCGCAGCATCTGAGATCCATATTAAAGCATTTTAGTGTTTGCTAATTAAAAAATAAAATCATACTTATCTCATTCATTTGATCGCAAAGAGGCTGCTGCGGCCATCTTGCTTAAAAATCCAGGGTGAAATCTCGCACGGCACGTAATCATATCGGCCAGCGTGGTGACGTCATACATCACAGCGCACACAATTTAGCGCGGGATCTTCAAACAAGATGGCCGAATCGGGCCTCTTCACACTCAAAAGCATGAGGTGATTTTTTTTTATGTTTACCGCCATTTCAGGGAAAATCTATTCGCTACCATGAAGTATGAGGAAATTCAGCTTTGCAGCAAATCAAATTTTTCTAGAAATTTGATCCACTCAACACTACTCATTATTAGTGTTGATCAAGCACCGTAGTGCTCGGGGGCTCGGGCCGAACACATTGGGATGTTTGGGTGCTCGACCAAGCACCCGAGTATAATGGAAGTCAATGGGAGAACCCGAGTATTAAACCAGGCACCCCCTGGGACGGTGCCTGGTTCATAGGAAAATCTCAGAAATTTATGGAAACACCACCGAAATGGTTCTGTAACAGCATGGGGAGGATGTCTGGATGCATCTTGGACTCGCAGGTCGCTGCTGGGAACGATGTTGTCCGAGTAGTACGCCACTTTTACAGACTGACAATAATACGCACAAAACCGAAGAAAAAAAACGATTTTAGAGGAAAAATTTATAGGAAACATTCTTTCCTGTATATTTACTTGTATATAAAGTGCAAGTGCTGGCAAAAATTACAAGGAAGAGGCACTCCGATACAACCTGTATATCACATAAAGGAGGGCCTCAATCACATTGTGGTACAATTGTTCAGGTAGTGGGACTCCTACACTCATAAAGCCTATGCACTAAGTGAAAGGGCTGCCAAAAATTACAAGGAACCGACACTCCAATACACCCTTTGTTACAAATAAAAGAGGGCATCATACACAGCCTTGAAAAATTATGATTGATGGCCTGCTGGTGACCCTCAAAAACATTTGGATCAAGGGCCTGCTGGTCTGACCATCTAAAACATTATGGGTGAGGGCCTGCTGCCACTTTGGTGACTCTAGTTAACCTGGGGCCAATTGCATGTCCCCGTGATGGCGACGATCCATTCGGATGTCTGGCCTATCAACTTTCAATGTTATTGTCAGCACAAACAATAGTAACTACAGTTAACGGGGAATCAGTGTTTGATTCAGGAGAGGGAACCTGAGAAACGGCTACGACTACCACATCCAAGCAAGGCAGCATGCGTGCAAATTACCTATTAGGTATAATTAGGTGAGGACAGGCAGATGAGCTGACGAAGTAAAAGATTATAGGTGCGGGCCTGCTGGTGAGCTGACCCTGTAAAACATTATATGCGAGGGCCTGCAGGTGAGGTGACCCTGTAAAACATTATATGCAAGGGCCTGCAGGTGAGCTGACCCTCTAAAAAATTATATGCGATGGGCTAAAGGTGAGCTGACCCTTTAAAAGATTTGAGGTGCGGGCCTGCAGGTGAGCTGACCCTCTAAAAAATTTAATGTGAGGGCCTTCAGGTGAGCTGACCTTGTAAAAGATTTGAGTTGCGGGCCTGCTGGTGAACTCACCCTGTAAAAGATTTGAGGTGCCAGCCTGCTGCTGAGCTGACCCTGTAAAAGATTTGAGGTGCGGGCCTGCTGGTGAGCTGACCCTGTAAAATAATTTATGTGCAGGCCTGCTGGTGAGCTGACCCAGTAAAGGATTGTAGGTGAAGGCCTTCTGGTGAGCTGACCCTCTAAAATATTTCATGCGCGGGCCTTCAGGTGAGCTGACCCTGTAAAAGATTTGAGATGCGGGCCTGCTGGTTAGCTGACCCTGTAAAACATTATATGTAAGGGCCTGCAGGTGAGCTGACCCTCTAAAAAATTCTATGCGAGGGCCTTAACCACTTCAGCCCCCCTAGCTTAAACACCCTTAATGACCAGGCCACTGTCACGAGGGTGTCAAGCGCCACGTCTGACTCCGTTATACCCGGGGTCAGGAAGTCGCAGCGGGTGGCTGCGTGTTCGATGTACAAAGACAGTGCTGTTTCGTAATGGTAGCTTTCTGGGTTTGCCTTGCAATCCTTTTTGGCTCACTCAGGGATCCATAGCTTCTCCTCCTCAGCTGTTTCTTGTCCAGCAATCCCAACCTCCTTATATTCCCATCTCCCACTTCTCTGGTTGCCAGATATAGAGCTTCCTGCCTGGACTTCTATACTGACCCACTGGAGCTGTGTAGTTGTGTTCCCTGGTTGTTGTTCCAGAACATTACCCTCCGGATCCCTGTTGGGCCTTGGTGGTCTGCTGTTGTCGCCCACCTGGGATTATATGTTTGTCTGTATTGTCTGTCCTCTCCTTGGTGTTTTCCTCTTAGTGTCAGTGGTGCGGACTAGTGATCCCACCGCCCTGTTCACTACACAGGGCTTATCTTAGGGAAAGCCAGGGTTTAGGCACGTGATCGGCGTACGGGTGAGGAACCCGTCTAGGGACGTCAGGGCAGTCAGGTGCCAGCCGCAAGGTCAGGGGTCACCACCTTTCCCTCTCCCTTGGTCAGGGCCTTCCCATTTCCCTCCCTTGGCGTGACGCCGGTCATTACATTATATCTGGCCCTTATTTTGTGTAGGTAAAAAAAAAAATTCTTTCTACCTACTTAGAATCCAGTATGGATCCAATTGCTGCTTTGTCAAAGCAACTTCAAGGCCTGTCTTTGGAGGTTGCAGGATTGAAGGCGTCGGTCCTCCAGCAACAGCAGCAATTGCAACAGACCGCAAGCCCAGCGGTTGCTACAGGTAACCAGGTTGTTGCGGAACCCAAGGTTGTTCTTCCTGACAGATTTTCTGGGGGAAGGGACAAATTTGTGACGTTCCGTGAGGCCTGTAAATTATATTTTAAACTGCGCCCTTACTCCTCTGGTAATGAAGAACAGCGGGTGGGGGTTGTTATTTCCCTGCTGCAGGGGGACCCGCAGTCCTGGGCGTTCTCTTTACCCACTGATTCCCAGGCTCTCCGGTCAGTGGATGAATTTTTTGGGGCCTTGGGTCTCATATATGACGACCCTGACCGAGTCGCACTGGCTGAATCAAAATTACGGAGACTCCTACAGGGAGAGAGGCCAGTAGAGGAGTATTGCGCAGAGTTCCGTAGGTGGGCTACGGATACCCAGTGGAACGACCCGGCTCTCAGGAGTCAGTTCTGCTCTGGGTTATCCGAAAGGATTAAGGATGCACTTGCGCTGTATGAGACTCCCTTTTCCCTTGATGCAGTGATGTCCCTTTCTATCAGAATAGATAGACGTCTTAGGGACAGATTGAAAAATCCGGAGCAATTGGTAACCCCTCTCAAGCAGCAGTTAGTCTGTACGGACTTAGACGAGCCTATGCAGCTAGGAGGAACCACTCGTCAGGTCCATCCTCCTGAGGCTCGCCGTAGGCGTGGGGTTTGTTTTTTCTGTGGGGAGAGGGGTCATTTTATTAATGTCTGTCCTTCCTTCCTCAAAAACTAAAGACCGTCGGAAAACTACTAACCCCAGGCTGTGTCAGCCGGGGGGTATACGTTTCCTCCATACGAACATCGCAATTTGTGTTGCCAGCGGTTGTTGTTTTTGGCGTTAAGACGGAGACTATTTCTTTTTTTCTAGACAGTGGAGCAGGAGTAAATTTGATAGATGCCCATTTTGCCCACACTATGGGTTTGTCTCTCTGTACGCTACAGAGACCTATTCCCATATTCGCTATTGATTCTGCTTTTCTGTCTCAGAGAAACCTCACTCACATTGTCCATAACTTACACCTATGGGTACGGGACCACCATAACGAGTTGCTTTCATGTTATATTCTGGAGGGGCTTCCCACTCCGGTGGTGTTGGGTCTTCCCTGGTTGGTAGCGCACAATCCAGTGGTGGATTGGCAGGCCAGGGAGATATTGGAGTGGAGTGAGCAGTGCAGAGAAAATTGCTTAAATAGCAATTGCTTAGTCGCCTCCATAGCTACCCTACCCACATTTGTTTTGGACTTTGAGGACGTTTTTTCTGAAAAGGGTTGTCAGAAGTTACCACCTCACGGTCCTTATGATTGCCCGGTTAACCTGATTCCCGGTGCAAAATTACCCAAGACCAGGTTATATAATCTTTCGGGTCCAGAGAGACAAGCCATGAAAGATTATATCTCCGAGAGCTTGACTAAGGGACACATCAGACCCTTTTCTTCACCCGTGGCTGCAGGGTTTTTCTTCGTTAAAAAGAAAGATGGGGGCCTGCGTCCTTGCCTAGATTTTCACAAATTAAACCAGATAACCATCCGAGACCCATACCCTCTTCCTCTCATTCCTGACCTGTTTAATCAGATTGCGGGTGCTAGGTGGTTCTCAAAACTTGATCTTAGGGGGGCCTACAATCTGATTCGTTTTAAGGAAGGGGATGAGTGGAAGACAGCCTTTAACACCCCTGAGGGGCATTATGAAAATCTAGTCATGCCTTTCGGTCTGACCAATGCCCCTGCTGTCTTCCAACATTTCGTTAGTGACATTTTTAGTCATCTTATCGGCAGGTTTGTGGTGATATAGCTAGATGATATTTTAATTTATTCGTCGGATCTGAAAACACATGAGGTGCATGTCAGACAGGTACTGCAGGTCCTACGGACGAATAAATTATATGCTAAAATTGAAAAGTGTGTTTTCGCCGTTCAGGAAATACAGTTCCTAGGGTATTTATTATCTGCTTCAGGTTTCCGTATGGATCCTAGAAAGGTCCAGGCAATTTTAGATTGGGATCTTCCTGAGAACCTCAAAGCACTGCAACGGTTCTTGGGCTTCGCAAATTTCTATAGAAAATTCATTAAAAATTATTCGGTGATTGTAAAACCCCTTACTGACATGACTAGGAAGGGGACTGATTTTTCTAAATGGTCTGACGCCGCTAAAATTGCTTTTTCCTCTCTAAAAGAGAGGTTTACCTCGGCACCTGTACTAATCCAACCTGATGTCTCCCAGCCTTTTATTGTTGAAGTAGATGCGTCAGAGGTGGGAGTGGGGGCTGTGCTGTCTCAGGGTCCGTCTCCTGGCAAATGGCGTCCTTGTGCGTTCTTTTCTAAAAAACTATCTGCAGCAGAGAAGAACTATGATGTTGGCAATAGGGAACTATTAGCTATTAAACTAGCGTTTAAAGAATGGCGTCACTTTTTAGAGGGGGCAATCCACCCCGTCACTGTGATTACGGACCACAAAAACCTTCTGTACCTCGAATCAGCTAAGTGTCTCACCCCCAGACAAGCTAGGTGGTCGCTATTTTTTACCAGGTTTAACTTTGTTATTACCTATCGTCCTGTGGCAAAAAATACCAAGGCAGATGCATTATCGCGTTGTTTCCCTGGAGGGGGTAATGTGAGTGATCCAGTACACATTCTACAAAGAGGAGTGGTTGTCTCTGCGGTACACTCTGTTCTGGAGGGGAAGGTGTTAGAGGCCCAGGGGGACGCCCCAGTCTCTTGCCCCTCAGAGAAATTGTTTGTACCGTTGAACCTGCGTCTCGAATTATTAAAGGAACATCATAATTCGGCACTTGCTGGGCAACCGGGTAGTAAAGCAACCTTGGAGCTATTGTCTCGTCGTTTTTGGTGGCCAAGGTTGCGTCAGGATGTAATGGATTTTGTGTCTTCTTGTTCTACTTGTGCGCGCGCGAAAGTCTCTCATACACGTCCTGCAGGGTCTTTATTGCCACTTGTCATTCCCAATAGGCCATGGACACATCTGTCAATGGATTTTATCACTGACTTACCTTTGTCTGCGGGTAAAACAGTTATCTTGGTAGTAGTGGACAGGTTTAGCAAAATGGTACACTTCATTGCGTTACCCGCACTACCTAATGCTAAGACTCTTGCTCAGGTATTCATCAGTGAAATCGTGAAGCTTCACGGGGTCCCTTCCGATGTTGTTTCGGATCGGGGAACCCAGTTTATTTCTAAGTTTTGGAAAGCTTTTTGTTCCCGTTTGGGGGTACACTTGTCCTTTTCCTCAGCTTTCCATCCTCAGTCGAATGGACAGACTGAGCGTACCAACCAAAACCTTGAGACATATCTAAGATGTTTCGTGTCTGAAAACCAAGAGGTGTGGTCATCATATTTACCGTTAGCCGAGTTTGCCATAAATAATCGCCGTCAGGAATCTACTGGCAAGTCACCATTTCTTGGTGCATATGGTTTTCATCCCCAATTCTGTATTTTCAAAGAGGGGGGGTCTTCTGGGGTTCCCGAAGAGGAACGGTTTTCGTCGTCTCTTTCATCTGTATGGCAGAAAGTGCAAGCTAATTTGAAAAATATGGGAGGTAAATATAAATGCATGGCTGATAAGAAAGGTCCAGACCTAGGAGTGAATGACTATGTGTGGTTGTCTACTAGGAATATTAAATTGAAGGTTCCCTCTTGGAAACTGGGTCCTAGGTTTATTGGTCCTTACAAAATAGTAGCCATCATTAACCCCGTGGCTTTTCGCCTGGAGCTACCTCAGACTTTTAAAATTCATAACGTCTTCCATAAATCGTTACTCAAAAAGTATGTTCCACCTCTAGAACCGTCACCGCTGCCACCCCCTCCTGTTGCTGTGGATGGTAATCTAGAGTTTCAAATATCCAAAATTGTTGATTCTCGTCGGGTCCGCCGTTCTCTTCAATATCTGGTGCATTGGAGGGGTTACGGTCCCGAGGAAAGAATGTGGGTTCCAGCGTCTGAGGTAAACGCCGACAGGTTAGTTCGGGTTTTTCATGCCTCTCATCCTGAGAGACCTAGTCCTGAGTGTCCGGAGGCCCCTCGTGGAAGGGGGGGTACTGTCACGAGGGTGTCAAGAGCCACGTCTGACTCCGTTATACCCGGGGTCAGGAAGTCGCAGCGGGTGGCTGCGCGTTCGATGTACAAAGACAGTGCTGTTTCGTAATGGTAGCTTTCTGGGTTTGCCTTGCAATCCTTTTTGGCTCACTCAGGGATCCGTAGCTTCTCCTCCTCAGCTGTTTCTTGTCCAGCAATCCCAACCTCCTTATATTCCCATCTCCCACTTCTCTGGTTGCCAGATATAGAACTTCCTGCCTGGACTTCTATACTGACCCACTGGAGCTGTGTAGCTGAGATCCCTGGTTGTTGTTCCAGAGTGTTACCCTCCGGATCCCTGTTGGGCCTTGGTGGTCTGCTGTTGTCGCCCACCTGGGATTATATGTTTGTCTGTATTGTCTGTCCTCTCCTTGGTGTTTTCCTCTTAGTGTCAGTGGTGCGGACTAGTGATCCCACCACCCTGTTCACTACACAGGGCTCATCTTAGGGAAAGCCAGGGTTTAGGCACATGATCGGCGTACGGGTGAGGAACCCGTCTAGGGACGTCAGGGCAGTCAGGTGCCAGCCGCAAGGTGAGTCAGGGGTCACCACCTTTCCCTCTCCCTTGGTCAGGGCCTTCCCATTTCCCTCCCTTGGCGTGACGCCGGTCATTACAGCCACTTTTTACCCTTCTGACCTACACTACTTTCACCATTTATTGCTCGGTCATTCAACTTACCACCCTAATGAATTTTACCTCCTCTTCTTCTCACTAATAGAGCTTTCATTTGGTGGTATTTCATTGCTGCTGACATTTTTACTTTTTTTGTTATTAATCGAAATTTAATGATTTTTTTGCAAAAAAATGACATTTTTCACTTTCAGTTGTAAAATTTTGCAAAATTTTTCTCTAAATTTATTGTTCTACATGTCTTTGATAAAAAAAAAAATGTTTTGGTAAAAAAAAATGGTTTTGGTAAAAGTTATAGTGTTTACAAACTATGGTACAAAAATGTGAATTTCCGCTTTTTGAAGCAGCTCTGACTTTCTGAGCACCTGTCATGTTTCCTGAGGTTCTACAATGCCCAGACAGTAGAAAAACCCCACAAATGACCCCATTTCGGAAAGTAGACACCCTAAGGTATTCGCTGATGGGCATAGTGAGTTCATAGAACTTTTTATTTTTTGTCACAAGTTAGCGGAAAATGATGATTTTTTATTTTTTTTTCTTACAAAGTCTCATATTCCACTAACTTGTGACAAAAAATAAAAACTTCCAGAACTCACTATGCCCATCACAAAATACCTTGGGGTGTCTTCTTTCCAAAATGGGGTCACTTGTGGGGTAGTTATACTGGCCTGGCATTTTAGGGGCCCAAATGCGTGCAAAGTAGTTTGAAATCAAAATCTGTAAAAAACTACCCCACAAGTGACCCCATTTTGGAAAGAAGACACCCCAAGATATTCCGTGAGGGGCATGGGGAGTACCTAGAATTTGAAATCAAAATCTGTTAAAAACGGCCTTTGAAATCCGAAAGGTGCTCTTTGGAATGTGGGCCCCTTTGCCCACCTAGGCTGCAAAAAAGTGTCACACATGTGGTATTGCCGTATTCAGGAGAAGTTGGGCAATGTTTTTTGGGGTGTCATTTTACATATACCCATGCTGGGTGAGAGAAATATCTTGGCAAAAGACAACTTTTGCCATTTTTTTATACAAAGTTGGCATTTGACCAAGATATTTATCTCACCCAGCATGGGTATATGTAAAATGACACCCCACATTGCCCAACTTCTCCTGAGTACGGCGATACCAGATGTGTGACACTTTTTTGCAGCCTAGGTGGGCAAAGGGGCCCACATTCCAAAGAGCACCTTTAGGATTTCACCGGCCATTTTTAACAGATTTTGATTTCAAATTCTAGGTACTCGCCATGCCCCTCACGGAATACCTTGGGGTGTCTTCTTTCCAAAATGGGGTCACTTGTGGGGTAGTTATACTGCCCTGGCATTCTAGGGGCCCTAATGTGTGGTAAGTAGGTAAATGACCTGTGAAATCCTAAATGTGCTCTTTGGAATGTGGGCCCCTTTGCCCATCTAGGCTGCAAAAAAGTGTCACACATCTGGTATCGCCGTATTCAGGAGAAGTTGGGCAATGTGTTTTGGAGTGTCTTTTTACATATACTCATGCTGGGTGAGAGAAATATCTCGGCAAAAGACAACTTTTCCCATTTTTTATACAAAGTTGGCATTTGACCAAGATATTTATCTCACCCAGCATGGGTATATGTAAAATGACACCCCAAAACACATTGCCCAACTTCTCCTGAGTACGGCGATACCAGATGTGTGACACTTTTTTGCAGCCTATATGCGCAAAGGGGCCCACATTCCTTTTATGAGGGCATTTTTAGACATTTGGATCCCAGACTTCTTCTCACGCTTTAGGGCCCCTAAAATGCCAGGGCAGTATAAATACCCCACATGTGACCCCATTTTGGAAAGAAGACACCCCAAGGTATTCAATGAGGGGCATGGCGAGTTCATATAAAAAAAAAATTTTTGGCACAAGTTAGCGGAAATTGATTTTTTATTTTTTTTTCTCACAAAGTCTCCCTTTCCGCTAACTTGGGACAAAAATTTCAATCTTTCATGGACTCAATATGCCCCTCACTGAATACCTTGGGGTGTCTTCTTTCCGAAATGGGGTCACATGTGGGCATTCTAGGGGCCCTAAAGCGTGAGAAGAAGTCTGGAATATAAATGTCTAAAAATTTTTATGCATTTGGATTCCGTGAGGGGTATGGTGAGTTCATGTGAGATTTTATTTTTTGACACAAGTTAGTGGAATATGAGACTTTGTAAGAAAAAAAAAAAATAATTCCGCTAACTTGGGCCAAAAAAATGTCTGAATGGAGCCTTACAGGGGGGTGATCAATGACAGGGGGGTGATCAGGGAGTCTATATGGGGTGATCACCCCCCTATAAGGCTCCATTCAGATGTCCGTATGTGTTTTGCGGATCCGATCCATGTATCGGTGGATCCGTAAAAAACATACGGACATCTGAATGCAGCCTTACAGGGGGGTGATCAATGACAGGGGGGTGATCAATGACAGGGGGGTGATCAGGGAGTCTATATGGGGTGATCACCCCCTGTCATTGATCACCCCCCTGTAAGGCTTCATTCAGACGTCCGTATGTGTTTTGCGGATCCGATCCATGTATCCGTGGATCCGTAAAAAACATACGGACATCTGAATGCAGCCTTACAGGGGGGTGATCAATGACAGGGGGGTGATCAATGACAGGGGGGTGATCAGGGAGTCTATATGGGGTGATCACCCCCCTGTCATTGATCACCCCCCTATAAGGCTCCATTCAGATGTCCGTATGTGTTTTGCGGATCCGATCCATGTATCCGTGGATCCGTAAAAAACATACGGACATCTGAATGGAGCCTTACAGGGGGGTGATCAATGACAGGGGGTGATCAGGGAGTCTATATGGGGTGATCACCCCCCTGTAAGGCTCCATTCAGATGTCCATATGTGTTTTGCGGATCCGATCCATGTATCCGTGGATCCGTAAAAAACATACGGACGTCTGAATGGAGCCTTACAGGGGAGTGATCAATGACAGGGGGGTGATCAATGACAGGGGGGTGATCAGGGAGTCTATATGGGGTGATCACCCCCTGTCATTGATCACCCCCTTGTAAGGCTCCATTCAGACGTCCGTATGTGTTTTGCGGATCCGATCCATGTATCAGTGGATCCGTAAAAATCATACGGACGTCTGAATGGAGCCTTACAAGGGGGTGATCAATGACAGGGGGGTGATCAGGGAGTCTATATGGGGTGATCAGGGGTTAATAAGGGGTTAATAATTGACAGGGGGGGTGTAGTGTAGTGTGGTGCTTGGTGCTACATATTACTGAGCTGCCTGTGTCCTCTGGTGGTCGATCCAAACAAAAGGGACCACCAGAGGACCAGGTAGCAGGTATATTAGACGCTGTTATCAAAATAGCGTCTAATATACCTGTTAGGGGTTAAAAAAATCGCATCTCCAGCCTGCCAGCGAACGATCGCCGCTGGCAGGTTGGAGATCCACTCGCTTACCTTCCGATCCTGTGAACGCGTGCGCCTGTGTGCGCGCGTTCACAGGAAATCTCGCGTCTCGCGAGAGGACGCGTATATGCGTCCACCCAGAATAGCAGGGCCGCCGCCAGGACGCAATCCTGCGTACTGCGGTCCTGAGGCGGTTAAGGTGAGCTGACCCTGTAAAAGATTTGAGGTGCGGTCCTGCAGGTGAGCTGACCCTCTAAAATATTTAATGCGTGGGCCTTCAGGTGAGCTGACCCTTTAAAAGATTTGAGTTGCGGGCCTGCTGGTGAGCTGACCCTGTAAAAGATTTGAGGTTAGGGCCTGCTGGTGAGCTGACCCTGTAAAATAATTTATGTGCGGGCCTGCTGGTGAGCTGACCCAGTAAAAGATTGTAGGCGAAGGCCTGCTGGTGAGCTGACCCTCTAAAAAATTCAATGCGAGGGCCTTCAGCTGAGCTGACCCTGTAAAAGATTTGAGGTGCGGGCCTGCTAGTGAGCTAACCCCGTAAAAGATTTGATGTCCGGCCCTGCTGGTGAGCTGACCCAGTAAAATATTGTAGGTGAAGGCCTGCTGGTGAGCTGACCTCTAAAAAATTATATGCGAGGGCCTGCAGCTGAGCTGACCCTCTAAAAAATTATATGTGAGGGCCTGCAACTTAGCTGACCCTCTAAAAAAATTATATGTGAGGGCCTGCAGCTGAGCTGACTCTCTAAATAAATTATATGTGAGGGCCTGCAACTGAGCTGAGCCTCTAAAAAATTATATGCGAGGGCCTGTAGTTGAGCTGACCCTGTAAAACATTATATTTGAAGGGCATATATGCAAGGGCATTATATGTGACGAATAAGCATGATGATATGATGGAAGAGGAGGAGGAGGATGAGAAAAGGAATTTCAAGCACATACCCTTGTTTGTGGTGGAAGAGGTGCATGGAAATACAGTGTATTTAGTACATTATAAACAACACATTTAAAGTGCCTTTATGTTCAGCCGCTTTCCTCTGGTGGAGTCGAGAAGTCATGGTCAATCTAGGCCTTGTTAATTTTTAAAAGAGTCAACCTGTCAGCATTTTCAGTTGACAGGCGGATACGCTTATCTGTTATAATGCCACCAGCAGCACTAAATACCCGCTCAGACAAAACACTGGCGGCAGGGTAGGCCAGCACCTCCAAGGCGTAGAGCGCCAGTTCGTGCCACGTGTCCAGCTTTGACACCTAGTAGTTGTAAGGCACTGTGGGATCATTGAGGACGCTGACACGGTCTGCTATGTACTCCTTCACCATCTTTCAAAATTTTTCTCTCCTTGTGACACTAGGCCGCGCATCAGGGTGAGGGTGCTGGCGGGGTGTCATGAAACTGTTCCAGGCTTTGGAGAGTGTTGCCCTGCCTCTGTTGGAACTGCTGTGTGTTCCCCTTGTCTCCCCTCCTCAGTTGGCCAAGGAACTACGGACTCTGCCGCCAGCGTTGTTGGATGGAAATTTTTGGAGCAATTTTTCAACAAGGAATGAGAGATGAGAAGTTCTCTTTGCTTTGTAGCAGGGGTTTGAGAAGGGTGAACAACCAGTAATCTGTGTTATCTAAAATGCGTATAACGCACCGGTCGTGGGAAAGGCAGCCTAACATGAAGTCAGCCAGGTGTTCCAGAGTACCAACAGGCAAGACTTCGCTGTCGTCATCAGGAGGATCACTCTTAATCTCCTCATCCTCTTTCTCCTCTTTTGCCCACACACGCTGAGCAGATGGAATTAAACTTCCATGTGTACTACCCTCTGTAATCGGAGGCAACCGTCTCCTGCTCCTCCTCCTCTTCATCGTCCAATTCGTGCTGAGAAGACGAACTGAGGGTGGTCTGGCTACAACCCTGTGTAATGTCTTCCCCCATTTCCACCTCTTCCATATGCAAAGGGTTGTTCTTAATTGTGAGCAGCGAGCGTTTGAGTAGACACAGAAATGGGATGGTTACATTAATAATAGTGTTATCGCCACTCACCATCTGTGTTGATTCCTCATAATTTCTTAAAACCTCACAGAGGTCAGACATCCATGCCCACTCCTCGCTTGTGAATAGCGGAAGCTGACTGGAAAGGCGACGACCATGTTGCAGCTGGTATTCCACTACTGCCCTCTGCTGCTCACAAAGCCTGGCCAACATGTGGAAGGTGGAGTTCCAGCACGTGCTCACGTCGCACAACAGCCGGTCAGCTGGCAATTTCAAGCGCTGCTGCAACATTGACAGACCGGCTGAAGCTGTTGGTGACTTGTGGAAATGTGCACACAAGCAGCGCACCATCACCAGTAGCTCAGGCAAATTGGGGTAGGTTTTGAGAAACCGCTGAACCACAAGGTTGAAGACGTGGGCTAGGAATGGGATGTGTCTAAGCATGCCGAGCTCCAAAGTTGCCACCAAGTTACGGACATTATCAGACACAACCATGCCTGGTTCTAGGTTGAGTGGCGAGAGCCACAACTCAGTCTGGACTCTTATTCCCTGCCACAGCTCTGCGACGGTGTGCTGTTTGTCCTCTAAGCATATCAGGTTCAGCATGGCCTGTTGCTTCCCCACTGCAGTTTTGCACTTTCTTCAAAAAAGCACCAGACTGCAGAACATCTACCCCTTGGCAAGGGAGATTTCCACAAGGGGGTGTCTGTGGAACAGTTGCGGGCCTGTTTGGTGTGGCCCGCCTTCTCCCTTTTGCCACCCACTGCCTCTTCCAGCCTGTTGCGGTGCTGAAGATCCCTCCACCTCTGTACTGCTCTCCTCGCTCGGCTTGCCACCTTCCCAGGTTGGGTCAGTGAGATCATCTTCCACCACCTCCTCTTCCACTTCCTCATTCTGATCATACTCCTGATTTGTTGACTTAACCACAACCTCAATGATTGCCAACTGTGTCTCATGCTCTTCATCAACCTCTTGAGACAGTAATTGCGGTTGACTCATTGGCAACTGTGTCTCATTATCATCCACCTCATTAAACACTTAGGGCTCATGCACACGACAGTATGGCTTTTTCAGTGTTTTGCGGTCCGTTTTTTATGGATCCGTTGTTCCGTTTTTTGTTTCCGATGTGTTTCCGTTTCCTTTCCGTTTTTCCGTTCCGTTTTTCAGCATGCCATATACAGTATACAGTAATTACATAGAAAAAATTGGGCTGGGCATAACATTTTCAATAGATGGTTCAGCAAAAACGGAACGGATACGGAAGACATACGGATGCATTTCCGTATGTGTTCCATTTTTTTTGCGGACCTATTGACTTGAATGGAGCCAAGCACCGTGATTTGCGGACAAGAATAGGACATGTTCTATCTTTTCACGGTACGGAAATACGGAAATACTGAAACGGAATGCACACGGAGACACTTCAGTTTATTTTGCTGAACCATTGAAATGAATGGTTCAGTATAAGTACCGCATACTGAACTAAGAAAACGGCCAGTATACTGAACGCAAAATACTGTCGTGTGCATGAGCCCTTATTGCCGTTCACCACTGTCATGTTCTTGTGACTGTGGATGCTCAAGAGGTTGGGAATCAGGGCACAAGATCTCATCTCCCTCTTCAAGCGTGCTTGGCGAGAGGGCCAAATCAAGTAATGGCGCTGAAAAGAGCTCCTCGGAATATCCGAGTGTGGGATCACTTGTTTGGCCACACTGTAAATGGTGGGAGGAAGGAGGATCAGGGTGACGATTATGTTAATCAGACTCCTGGCTACTGAGACTAGACTTGGTGGAAGACAGGGTGGTGCTAAACCGACTGGAAGCATTATCTGCTGCAATCCAACCGACCACCTGCTTGTACTAGGCTGACTTCAAAATCAAGAGTGGTGTCCTGCACCACCCTGAAAACTGGGACATGAAGCTAGGTATCTTGGATGATTGTTTTTCTTGTCGCAACAATGTAGAGAAAATAAATAAGGACGTGCGGCACTCACCAAAGTTGCAATTCAATTCTTCTTTATTGCTCCTTAATAGGAAACAGTTAACATACGGGATCCTGGGGCGGACACTCTATTGCAGGTGGTAGCGGCTACGGCCGTTTCGTGCGTGCAATTGCGCTTCCTCTGGCCGCTGTGGACGTCATCGCGCCTCCTTGCGCTTTATAGAGGCGGCGCTCTGCAGCCGGGACCATCAGCAACAGCTGCTCGCCGCAGGTGAGTGACAATAAAACCATCAGAATGCGGAAGGGGACGAACAGCATAAAAATGAGTACATAAGGTTGATACAGGAGTCATTATCATGATACATTATGCTATATATTGACGGATGATCGGTCATCCAACATTTACAGAGGAATGCTCAGCACTGGAGGAGCGAAAATCTCTATTAGATCACAAAAATCTAAAAGTCAAAAAATCTAAAAATCATTGTGGTAACGACACACATGTGTGAATCACTTTGTCCCCCTTAAAGGAAAACCGACATGTCGTTCCTGTCGTTCAGTCCCCCTGCTCCCATGGCCCCAGTAAGCAAGATCCACCTTGCTTCTCTTTGCAGGAGCAGACGATGCCGATCCCCTCCCCTTGGGATGGGTCGGACATGTTCTACTCCTGCAAAGGAAAGACAACGCGGACGGGCGTCATGGGCAGTACCAATGTGCTCTATCAAGCGGGGACACCCTTTCCCTGAACATACAGAATTGACATGCTCACGGATTCGCTCAAAAAGGGGACTAATTGTTTTTCCAATATAAAATCTTTTGCAAGGGCAAAATACGACATACACAACATAAGGTGTGCGACAATTAATGAAATCGCGCACTACATGTTTCGTTCCTCCTATTTGCAACCATTTACTACATACATTTAGTGCACAGAAAGAACAATGCCGACACTTAAAATTCCCTCTGGATTTTCTGAGCCAGGTCTCCACCTGAGGTTTACTGAAAGCGCTATTCACCAACTTATCCTTGAGGGTTAGGCATTTTCTAAATGTGACCAAAGGTCGGTGACCAGAGAAATTGTTCAAAGAGGGATCTCCTCTCAATAGGTCCAAGTTCTCATTAATGACTCGCTTAATTACTTCTGCAGCGGGGCTGTACTTAAACTCGAAGGCGAAGTGAGGTGATGTCTTGTCTCTTCCTCCATCAGCAAGGAGTCGCGGTCAAGTTTGGCTGCCCTGCGAAGGGCTGCAGAGACAGTCCTCGGTGGGTAACCCCGGTCCAGAAGCCGATCCCTAAGTTCACGCGCTTGTCTGAAGAACCCGGCATCGGTATCATTGATCCTCCGCAGACGGACGAATTGTCCGTATGGGACGGCCCCTTTTACCGACGGCGGGAGAAAGCTGGCCTGGTGGAGCAGCGAGTTAGTCTCAGTGGGCTTGCGAAAGCCCGTGGTGTGTAATGCACCATCTATCGCTACAACGCGCACATCCAGAAAGTCAAGCGACGCACCCCCAAAATTGACGGTGAATCGCATGTTCATCTGGTTGCGCGTGTTAAGATACTCCACAAATGCGTGGCAAGACTCCTCGCTGCCCGACCAGACCAGAAAAATATCATCGATATAGCGCAAAAACAAATGTATAGACCGCAGGAAGGGGTTACCCACCGAGAATATGTACGTCTCTTCGAATACCGCCAGGTACAGGTTCGCAAACGTGCACGAGACCGGTGTGCCCATTGCGGTACCTAGTACCTGGCGGTACCACTGGCCGTCAAACTGAAACACATTGCTGGTGAGGACAAGATCTAATGCCTCAAGAATGAAGTTTTTAAACACCACATCCTTATCACTCCTACTAAGGACAAGGTTAATGGCCCGGAGTCCCAAATCATGGGGGATCCTGGTGTATAAACTTTCGACGTCCAAGGACACCAGGCTAAACTCACTCCGCCACTCAATAGATTTGAGTGCCCGGAGGAAGTCTCCTGTGTCCTTAAGGTACGTCGGGGTGCCTGCAAGGAGTGGTCTGAGGAGCCAGTGCACATAGCAGGAAAGTGGTTCCGTCACCGACCCGATCCCGGCGATGATAGGACGGCCTGGGGGTCGGGTCAGTGATTTGTGGATTTTTGGTACAAAGTACCAAATGGGGATTTTGGGATGAGCAGGAACAAGCCGACTAGCCATACCCTTAGGTAGAAAACCGGCTGCTATATATTGCTCTACTAATGCACAAAGTTTAGAAGAGATCCCCGAAACAGGGTCTCCTCTCAACTTCTGATAGACCATGCCATCTTTTAATTGTCTGCCTGCCTCCTCCACATAATATTCCCTGGTCATCAGGACCACATTCCCTCCCTTGTCGGCCGGCTTGATCACGATATTATCCATTTTTCTCAACCACAAGAGAGCCTGATACTCCTCCCCTGAAACATTAGGGGGTGCAGCTGGATAAATCAGCGCACGTATCTCCCTCAACACCCGCTTGTGAAACAGGTCTATCGCGGAGCCGGCCGGCATGGGAGGAAGGAAGGTGGACCTGACTCCCCCTACATATTTGTCAACCTGGCCTTCATTGCTACCTGCCTCCTCTGTCTCCATGCTGGCCAAAAACCGTATGCATTCTATTTCTTCCTCGCTAAAACGGCCCTTCAAATGGAAGTCGGTTTTCGTAATTGTCGCTGGGACCTCTCATGACAACGGACGTGTATCCCTAGGAGGGGATTCAGCGAACAAATTTTTCAAATGCAATTTACGGACAGACAGGAATAGGTCGATCTCAAAGTCAACTAGGTTGAACTGCTCTGGTAGGCTGAATCCCAGCCCTCGGTTGAGGAGTGGGATGCAGCCCAGGGGCAGTTCTAAACCCGTGAGGTTCACCACTATGTCCGTGGTGTGGGTGTTCAGAATAGGGTCTTCATTTTCAATTGTCACCAGGAGACCTGACGTCTCCGTCTCGTCGACTTGCAAACCTCTTTTGGTTTTTCTTGAGCGTCCGCCACGCCCCCTTCTCATGCTTTTTCTAAAGGGGAGGGGCTATTAGGGAGATTGGCTCCATTCCCCTCTGACAAACTCGATTCTGAGTCGGTTGCCCAGAAGTCATGACGTCCTCGACGTGGCATTCGCTTAGGGCGCATCCTTTTCTTTCCCCAATCAAACACACGATCAAGTTCATAGTCGTTCTTATCCCTTATGAACTTGTCTCTTTTTCTTTCTTTAATCTCCATTTGTGTCGATAAAAGCTTTTTATTCAAGCTTTTCTCAAAGTTAGTAAACTGAGACTCCAACAGTCTTTTGTGTAGCTCCTCTTGTGCTTTACTTAATTCATCCGTAACAGCTGCATATTCCTTCTCATCTTGGGCTAATACAAGCTCCATAATTTGTGTAGAGAATTGTTGATGAGCAGCCTTCCATTCCCCTACAAAAATGGGGTCATCGTCATATTGCATAATGTCCTTGAATAGACGCAGGCCTCTAGGGACTCGTCCACACTCTTTATAGGACTTCAAGGATTTGATAGTCCAAAAAATGCTCACTTCCTTATCAGCAAGCTGGAAGATTTTGGACTCCAAAGCTTTAGTACTTATCATCCGTCAATATATAGCATAATGTATCATGATAATGCCTCCTGTATCAACCTTATGTACTAATTTGTATGCTGTTCGCCCCCTTCCGCATTCTGATGGTTTTATTGTCACTCACCTGTGGCGAGCAGCTGTTGCTGATGGTCCTGGCTGCAGAGCGCCGCCTCTATAAAGCGCAAGGAGGCGCGATGACGTCCACAGCGGCCAGAGGAAGCGCAATTGCACGCGCGAAACGGCCGTAGCCGCTACCACCTGCAATAGAGTGTCCGCCCCAGGATCCCGTATGTTAACTGTTTCCTATTAAGGAGCAATAAAGAAGAATTGAATTGCAACTTTGGTGAGTGCCGCACGTCATTATTTATTTTCTCTACATTGTTGCGACCTGAATCAGCTCCCCCTCTCAGTGCTGAGAACCACATACAAAGTTTGATATACCGCAGCACCGGCGATCGACAGCTAGCAGCAGCGGGGTCGGAATTTGGATGTGAGCAGTGCCGCTACATTCATTTCTTACATTATATTGTTTTTCTTGTGCTCTGGCAGCAGGCACAGTTTCACCGCGCCCAGGGCCACAGCCTCTGCGTGCACCATCAGCATCACGGCCACTACCCCATCCCCTACTGCTCGCCTTCTTCATTTTAAATGTGATATATTCTTGAAAGTATGTCACACGTACAGTAGAGTAGAATTTGGAAGTGTATGTGCAAAAAAATTACAACAGTATTTGTGATGAGGATATACTGGACAGGTACCAAAGGTAATGTCACAGTTCGCAGTGTCTACAGAAAAACTCACTGGATGTCACTGACATTTTAGGGATGCGCACACTTTAGACAGGAGATGTGGTGCGGATAATTTAACTGTCCGCAGGGGACACAGTCTACGGAAAAAGTGTACTGAATGTCACTGATATTTTAGGGATGCGCACACTTTAAACAGGAGACGTGGTGCGGATATTTTAAAGGTCCACAGGGGACACCGTCTACAGAAAAACTGCACTGCATGTCACTGATATTTTTGTTATGCACACACTTTAAACAGGAGATGTGTCGCGGATAATTTAACTGTCTGCAGAGGACACCGTCTACTGAAAAACTGCACTGGTTGTCACTGATATTTTAGGGATGCGCACACTTTAAACAGGAGATGTGTCGCGGATAATTTAACTGTCTGCAGCGGACACCGTCTACTGAAAAACTGCACTGGTTGTCACTGATATTTTAGGGATGCGCACACTTTAAACAGGAGATGTGTCGCGGATAATTTAACTGTCTGCAGAGGACACCGTCTACTGAAAAACTGCACTGGTTGTCACTGATATTTTAGGGATGCGCACACTTTAAACAGGAGATGTGTCGCGGATAATTTAACTGTCTGCAGCGGACACCATCTACTGAAAAACTGCACTGGTTGTCACTGATATTTTAGGGATGCGCACACTTTAAACAGGAGATGTGTCGCGGATAATTTAACTGTCTGCAGGGGACACCATCTACGGAAAAACTGCACTGGATGTGACTGATATTTTAGGGATGCGCACACTTTGAAAAGGAGATGTGGCACAGATAATTTAACTATCCGCAGCGGACTATTACACGGTATTTAGCGCAGGATGCGCTAAAAATATGTATTGCTGCTGTCACACACAATAGTCCTTAAAAGGACTTTTGGGTCTCTGAAAAGTTTTTTGTATAAACATCATCCTATTACACTCCCTACACTGTCTGTCCCTTCCTATGCACAGCTCTCCCTAACACTGAGCAATTTAGCGCAGGTTTCACTACAAACATATATTGCTGCTGTCACACACAATAGTCCTTACAAGGACTTTTGAGTCTCTGAAACGTTTTTGGACACTTTTAATATTCGATTACACTCCCTACACTCTCTGTCTCTTCCTATCCTCAACTCTTCCTCTCAGCTATATAGCACCCGATGACGCGTTCCGACCAGCCAATCACTGTAATGCCAGTAGCCAACATGGCTACTGGCATTACAGTGAGAGCAGTACTTACTTGCCTGTTTATTGACTGCTTAGCAGCCGCAAAACGTGCTGGGAGGAGACTCGAGCATTGCGCTCGAGCACATGCAGTACTCGGCCGAGTACCGCCATGTGCCGAGCATAGCGATGCTCGAGCCGAACTGGTATTCAGCCGAGCATGCTCGCTCAACATTACTCATTATGATTGCGGCAATATCGAGTATTACATATTTGTATTTAATACTTTAAAGCAACAAATATTTTTTTATTAAAAAAGTGATTTTGATCACTTACATAATGCTTTGTAATTAGAGATGAGAGAAGTATTCAAAAATTCGATTTGGTTGCTTCGCCGAATTTTACTAAAATATTTGCTTTGTGACTAATTACTTTGTAATTTCAAAGACAGAGCGGAGATTGCAACGATCCCTGTCATTGTACCCCCCAGATGCTGCATTCATACATGATCGCAGCATCTGATAGCAATTATCGGGTATAAAATAAAATAAATCATATTTGCCTCATCCATTTGCTTGAGACGGGCCAGACGCCGCCATCTTGATTGAAGATCTAGCACGAAATCTCGCTAAGCCCGTGATGACTTTATCACGTCGGCCGGCATGGTAACATCATACGTTTTGTACACTATTTCAGAGAAAATCGATTTGCTACCACGAAGCTCGAGGAAATTCGGCTTTGTGGCAAATTGAATTTTCCCTGAAATTCATATTGGCTCGAAGTCCACTTCATGGAATTTGATTCGCTCAACACTATTTGTAATAAATGTTATTTCAAAGCAATATTGCCAGTTGATGTTACAGGCATGACAGACCTGGGGGCTTTAGCTAGACCTCTGGCTGCCATAGTAACTTATAGGCTCCCTCCCCCCCACCACATGTTATTGTGTCATGTTGGAACACGTCACTGCTGAGGCTAGTCCTTCCCCATAACAAAAAATACATAAACAATAAAAAAATAAACATCATAGGCACCGCTGCATCCCAAAATGCCTGTATCTGATGTTGAATACCATATTGGAAAAAAAAAAAAAAAAGGCAAATTTGCAGATATTTTTTTGTCCCTTCACCTCACCACAAAAATTAAATAAAAAGCGATCAAAAAGTCAAACACACCCCAGAATAGTATCACTGAAAACTAAAGATCACCCATATCCATATACAAAAATATTGGAAAAATATGTCATCTTGGACAACCCCTTTAAGACTGTGATTCGTATTCTTAGACAGTGCAAAGTTCCACAGTATTAGTAAATCTGACCCTTAGTTCTTAAGCTGTTTGAAGCTATATATCTGGATAAAAGCTAGACATGTTGAAGGCAAACGTAATGATATATTAGATTCCTTGTCTCATAGTCAGTGGGAGAAATTCCAAATTCTGGCACCAGATGTGGAGTTTTAGGGAAACCCTTTTCTGTGTAATTTATGGGACTTTATTTGGGATTTATTTCTGAAAACATTAGAAGATATGTTACCTCATGAACATGGGCGGATTACTCAGATGCATAGGGAATGTATTCTGTCTCCGATGTATGTGAGAAAAGTCTCTGACGAGTGTGAGTGGAAATCTCTTGTATAAGTAATGAAAGATAGTGAACTTGCTATAATCATTCCAGTTGCATGTAGAACTCCAGTGAGGGAGATGCATTAGATATGCCATTAGGTAATTTATTGAATTTACCATTAGAAATAATGATAGAGATTGAAGGAAAATCTTCTCTCCAGCTCTGTGAAGCATGTCTGACAAGTAGGAAAAGACTGGAGGAAACAGAATGTGAGCTAAAAGAAGAGGATGAGTTACAAGATGAATGACATAATGAATTACAACCATGGATAACTTACATAAAACCATATCTAACAATGGCCACAAGATGGTAGCAAAGCACACTAAGTATATTGGATAATAGATCTAACACAAAAAACAATTATGATGGATTCTAAATGAGAGCAATAGCTGGGACAGCACAGAATGGATACGTTTTTGTAACACAATTGAGGCTGATGATTTGCCTCATGAAGTAGATCTTCTGTTTATATGCAATTTAATGCAAAAGAATTTGGCTTGGTCTTCTATTTCCACAACTTTATCTTGCATAAAAATTTTTCTCAAGTTAAAAGAGGTTTCCCAAAATTTTGATATTAATGACCTAGAGATTTAGATATTGAGAACCTATCCTAAGGATAGGTCATCAATATCAGTTTGGTGGAGGTCCCCTACCAATCAGCTGTTTGAGAAGGCAGTTCTGGTGAGCACCGCCGCCTCCTTGCTGCTTACCAAGCACAGCTCTGTCCATTAGATAGCGCCTGTGCTTGCTATTGCAGCTGAGCCCTATTCACTTGAATGGGACTGAGCTACACCTAGGCCATGTGACCAGTGAATGTGATGTCACTGGCCTAGGAAGAGGCCGTGACATTCACTGGAGCCCCACAGCCTCTTCAAAAAGCTGATTGGTGGGCATGCTGGGAGTCAGACCCCTCCGCCAATGGGGTATGGATGACCTTTACTGAGGATAGGTCATCAATATCTAGATTTAGAAAAAAAACTTTAAGGGGAGAACGGACTTTATCTACCAAATGTTGAAAGGATGTTGTAAGACTGGACCAGTGTTTCATAGAAGAAAGACCTATTTCCATTTCCTTGTTGGTAGCAGGGGGTAAGGCTATGTTCATAATAACATTGTGAACTGACAGGTTGGTGAAGGTCCCCCACCAATCAGCTGTTTGAGTGACATCATGAATTACAACCATAGATAACTTACATAAAAACAAATCTAACAATGGCCACAAGATGGTAGCAAAGCACACTAAGTATATTGGATAATAGATCTAACACAAAAAAAACTATAATGATGGATTCTAAATGAGAGCAATAGCTGGGACAGTAGAGGATACATGGTGCTTATATATATAATTAATTATCCTAATAATACAGGTTAGGCAATCCGGATCGGCAACAGGAAAGTCAAGGCAAACAGGCAGGGATCAGACGAGAAGAAGAATCCAGGAACAAAGTCAAGAGCACATGTGAGTATCAGGAACTTAGCAAACACAAGGACCTTAACACTGAGGCATCTGGGAAGGGGGCTGAGCATCTTTAGTACCTGCAGGAGAGCCTGGATTGGTCATTGAGGTCACATGACCCAACCCAAGCAGCCCAAGGACCAGAAACCAGCAGCAAGCATGCTGTGGCCAGGACTGAGTAAAACCTGTGGAGCGGAATCCTCAGCACCACAGCACTTACATTGACAGAGCCCAGGACTGCAGCAGTGGACGGAAGGATCACCGGTGAGCACGGCACCCAGGTCCACGGTGGAAAGCGGGGGAACAGCGGCGTACAGCAGCCGCTGTTACAGTACACCATCCCCTCCCCCCTTACGCCCCCTCTTCTTGAATCCACAACATGACAAAAAAACGTTTTATCAAGTCCGGCGCATGAATATTCTCCTCTTGCTCCCAAGACCTCTCGTGAGGACTGAAGCCCTTCCAGTTTGGGGGAAATGCGGCGTACAGCAGCCGCTGTTACAAAACCATATATTCAGTTGAGTCATGTGTCTTGTTTGTCTTTACAGCAATAATTGTGGTTTCCTCTATTAAGAAACACTGCATTGCAATGTCATTGTATTTGATTACACAGTGTTGCGCTATGACTCTTTTCGCCATTTTTATGCCTTTTTTCCAGTTTATTCAGCTGTATTCATAGTATGCTTTCATCTATTTTTGGTGCATGCACTGGGAAAGTTCCCAGTGCATAAGCCAAAGTATCCATTGGGTCATTTACCAATCGTATAGCTGAAGAATGCCCTTTTGGCACCTGGGTTTATTATTTTTGGATATTTTTCCTAAACATTTACAGTATATACCCAGCTGATCTGTACCACTGTAATACTGTGTGTCTTCTAAGTCTGGTGTCAGACTACCAGCAAGATTGTAGCACCAGCATCCAGATGGATCAGGTGAGCTGCCTGTGTGTTTTTAAATTAGGATGTTTTTGCTAACAGCCCAGCTCCCTTAGCTTGGGGTAGGCAGAGAGAACAGACAGAGGACACCACCTACAGTAACAGGAACCCTTGCTGATGTCCGTGTAGTGAACTTTGGAGTATAGACTATTGCGGACATTTTCCCCTATTGCTGCTATGTAAAGCCATCAAATCTCTACTTTATTGCACTGTGAAGGGTTAAGGCTAGTTTCACACTAGCAGCAGGGGAGTCCGGCAGGTTGTTCTGGCGGGTGAAAAGCCTGTCGGATCCATCCTGCCGCTAGTTCACGTGTGCCCCCGGACTGCCGCTCCGTCCCCATTGACTATAATGGGGGTGGGGGCGGAGTTCCGGCAGCGCAGGGCGAGAGGCAGTCAGACTAAAAGTGGCCCCGTGTTGTAGTGGGGTTCCAAATTGACAGAAGGTGGGGTAACACAAGTAGGCAGGGACAACAGAAGTAGGTGGGGATAGCCATACTGTAGTGCAGCGCAAAACTCCCCTGCAGAACCAGATACCACAGTGCAGCACAAAATACCGCCCCTGCAGAACCAAATAACTAAGTCCAGCACAAAACACTGCCTTAAAGGGATTCTGACACCAGGTTTCACCTCTGTCAGCTAAACATATGCTGATGTTCAGGGCCTCATCAGGATTCCTAATGTGGGCTTCTAAATGTGATCCGTAGCCTTATTTTGCTAAAAAAAACTGGTTTTACTAACCTGTCACTCAAAGAAATAAGGTGCCCAAGGGGATGTCAAGGGATGCAAGGTGCCCGCCGCACCCACCGCCGCCTTTCCAGACTTCTGCGCCGCCTCCTAATCCTCTGTGCAGCCTCTCGCTCTCCCTCCATCCCCCCTCCTCCCTCCTCCTGCTGTAAGATCTCGCGCGTGCGCACAGAGCTCTGCCTGATGCGCCCGTGCGGACTTCTCCATTTGGCTTCTTGAAGCGAAGTGCGCATGCGCCGGCACTTCGCTCAACCCAGGTATGACCTGCACTCTGGCGCCAGCCTCTCAGAGCCCTGTGCGCAGAGCGAGATCTTACAGCTGGAGGAGGGGGGAGGGAGAGCGAGAGGCGGCACAGAGGATTAGGAGGCGGTGCAGAAGTCTGGAAAGGCGGCGCTGGGCACGAACGGCGGTGGGTGCGGCGGGCACCTTGCATCCCTTGACATCTCCTTGGGCACCTTATTTCTTTGAGTGACAGGTTAGTAAAACCAGTTTTTTTTTTAGCAAAATAAGGCTACGGATCACATTTAGAAGCCCACATTAGGAATCCTGATGAGGCCCTGAACATCAGCATATGTTTAGCTGACAGGGGTGAAACCTGGTGACAGAATCCCTTTAATAGTACCCAATACCACAGTGCAGCACAAAATACCGCCCCTGCAGAACCAAATACCACAGTGCAGCACAAAACACTGCCACCCTCGCCACAGTATATAACTGTATCACCGTCCTGAGGATAGTGATACAGTTGAATTCAGGAGAGCGACTGCTGGCCAGGTGAATAAGTATCTGCTGCTCCAGACATTAATTCTCAGAGCATCAGATCATTGTGTACTCAGCCGGCGGCCATGAGAAAGGCTTGGGTAATTTCCCTGTAGGGTCTGTGGCCAGTCCGCCCCTGAAGCCTCCACTCTTGTTGGTGCTGGGAACCCACTTGCATGAATCCAAACTAAGAAGAAAACCTTCCGTTTTGGGAAACCTTTTAGGAAAACCCGTTATATAGGGGCATCAGATCCATAGTCTGCTCAGTTTTGGATTATTTTACCCTCTATAGGAGTTTTTTTTATTATTTTTTTGTGACCCAGTGACTAGTGACTCCATAGAGTTTAAATGAAGGTGAGGACCATCAATAGTTAATGACCATTCAATTATTCATCCCTGACATTATAAATTTATATACGGCACCACGTAGACTCGCTTCTCCCTCTAGTTCTCAGATTTAATGCTAGCGTTGCACCAGGTGTATTTTTCCTGTAGGTTTTTCTATAGGACTTGATAATCAGCATACATATTTTTTTTTTTTAAACTGCAAACTGAACATGTAAAGTTTTGCACAGAAAAACAGGATCTGCAGGGTCCCGGACACAAGAATGTTGGGGCATAGCCTAGCACAGGGATCAGCAACCTTCGACTACAATTCCCAGCATGCAAACATGCTTGGCTGTTCTTCTAAGGGCCCTTGTACACGAGCGTATGCCCTCCGAGATATACAGTCCGTGAGCGGCCATATGTCCGGAGCGGCATTGAGGAGGGGAGCACACAGCATGATAGATTACAATGATACTGTGTCCTGCACTTATATGATCTTATGAGTGCGGGACAATAACCCCGTGGGCTGCCTGACGTCATATGAGTGCGGGACAATAACCCCGCGGGCTGCCTGACGTCATATGAGTGCGGGACAATAACCCCGCGGACGGCCTGACGTCATATGAGTGCGGGACAATAACCCCGCGGACGGCCTGACGTCATATGAGTGCGGAACAATTAACCCTATGGGCTGCCTGACGTCATATGAGTGCGGAACAATTAACCCCGCGGACGGCCTGACGTCATATGAGTGCGGGACAATAACCCAGTGGGCGGCCTGACGTCATATGAGTGCGGGACAATAACCCTATGGGCTGCCTGACGTCATATGAGTGCGGAACAATTAACCCCGTGGGCTGCCTGACGTCATATGAGTGCGGGACAATAACCCCGTGGGCTGCCTGACGTCATATGAGTGCGGGACAATAACCCTGTGGGCTGCCTGACGTCATATGAGTGCGGAACAATTAACCCCGTGGGCTGCCTGACGTCATATGAGTGCGGAACAATTAACCCCGTGGGCTGCCTGACGTCATATGAGTGTGGGACAATAACCCCGTGGGCTGCCTGACGTCATATGAGTGCGGGACAATAACCCTGTGGGCTGCCTGACGTCATATGAGTGCGGGACAATAACCCCGCGGACGGCCTGACGTCATATGAGTGCGGGACAATAACCCCGCGGACGGCCTGACGTCATATGAGTGCGGAACAATTAACCCTATGGGCTGCCTGACGTCATATGAGTGCGGAACAATTAACCCCGCGGACGGCCTGACGTCATATGAGTGCGGGACAATAACCCCGTGGGCTGCCTGACGTCATATGAGTGCGGGACAATAACCCCGTGGGCGGCCTGACGTCATATGAGTGCGGGACAATAACCCTGTGGGCTGCCTGACGTCATATGAGTGCGGAACAATTAACCCCGTGGGCTGCCTGACGTCATATGAGTGCGGGACAATAACCCCGTGGGCTGCCTGACGTCATATGAGTGCGGGACAATAACCCTGTGGGCTGCCTGACGTCATATGAGTGCGGGACAATTAACCCCGTGGGCTGCCTGACGTCATATGAGTGCGGAACAATTAACCCCGTGGGCTGCCTGACGTCATATGAGTGTGGGACAATAACCCCGTGGGCTGCCTGACGTCATATGAGTGCCGGACAATAACCCCGCGGACGGCCTGACGTCATATGAGTGCGGGACAATAACCCTGTGGGCTGCCTGACGTCATATGAGTGCGGGACAATTAACCCTATGGGCTGCCTGACGTCATATGAGTGCGGGACAATTAACCCTATGGGCTGCCTGACGTCATATGAGTGCGGGACAATTAACCCCGTGGGCTGCCTGACGTCATATGAGTGCGGGACAATTAACCCTGTGGGCTGCCTGACGTCATATGAGTGCGGGAAAATAACCCCGCGGACGGCCTGACGTCATATGAGTGTGGGACAATAACCCTGTGGGCTGCCTGACGTCATATGAGTGCGGGACAATTAACCCCGTGGGCTGCCTGACGTCATATGAGTGCGGGACAATTAACCCTGTGGGCTGCCTGACGTCATATGAGTGCTGGAAAATAACCCCGCGGACGGCCTGACGTCATATGAGTGCGGAACAATTAACCCTATGGGCTGCCTGACGTCATATGAGTGCGGAACAATTAACCCCGCGGACGGCCTGACGTCATATGAGTGCGGGACAATAACCCCGTGGGCTGCCTGACGTCATATGAGTGCGGGACAATAACCCCGTGGGCGGCCTGACGTCATATGAGTGCGGGACAATAACCCTGTGGGCTGCCTGACGTCATATGAGTGCGGAACAATTAACCCCGTGGGCTGCCTGACGTCATATGAGTGCGGGACAATAACCCCGTGGGCTGCCTGACGTCATATGAGTGCGGGACAATAACCCTGTGGGCTGCCTGACGTCATATGAGTGCGGAACAATTAACCCCGTGGGCTGCCTGACGTCATATGAGTGCGGAACAATTAACCCCGTGGGCTGCCTGACGTCATATGAGTGTGGGACAATAACCCCGTGGGCTGCCTGACGTCATATGAGTGCGGGACAATAACCCTGTGGGCTGCCTGACGTCATATGAGTGCGGGACAATAACCCCGCGGACGGCCTGACGTCATATGAGTGCGGGACAATAACCCCGCGGACGGCCTGACGTCATATGAGTGCGGAACAATTAACCCTATGGGCTGCCTGACGTCATATGAGTGCGGAACAATTAACCCCGCGGACGGCCTGACGTCATATGAGTGCGGGACAATAACCCCGTGGGCTGCCTGACGTCATATGAGTGCGGGACAATAACCCCGTGGGCGGCCTGACGTCATATGAGTGCGGGACAATAACCCTGTGGGCTGCCTGACGTCATATGAGTGCGGAACAATTAACCCCGTGGGCTGCCTGACGTCATATGAGTGCGGGACAATAACCCCGTGGGCTGCCTGACGTCATATGAGTGCGGGACAATAACCCTGTGGGCTGCCTGACGTCATATGAGTGCGGAACAATTAACCCCGTGGGCTGCCTGACGTCATATGAGTGCGGAACAATTAACCCCGTGGGCTGCCTGACGTCATATGAGTGTGGGACAATAACCCCGTGGGCTGCCTGACGTCATATGAGTGCCGGACAATAACCCCGCGGACGGCCTGACGTCATATGAGTGCGGGACAATAACCCTGTGGGCTGCCTGACGTCATATGAGTGCGGGACAATTAACCCTATGGGCTGCCTGACGTCATATGAGTGCGGGACAATTAACCCTATGGGCTGCCTGACGTCATATGAGTGCGGGACAATTAACCCCGTGGGCTGCCTGACGTCATATGAGTGCGGGACAATTAACCCTGTGGGCTGCCTGACGTCATATGAGTGCGGGAAAATAACCCCGCGGACGGCCTGACGTCATATGAGTGTGGGACAATAACCCCGTGGGCTGCCTGACGTCATATGAGTGCGGGACAATTAACCCTATGGGCTGCCTGACGTCATATGAGTGCGGGACAATTAACCCCGTGGGCTGCCTGACGTCATATGAGTGCGGGACAATTAACCCTGTGGGCTGCCTGACGTCATATGAGTGCGGGAAAATAACCCCGCGGACGGCCTGACGTCATATGAGTGCGGAACAATTAACCCTATGGGCTGCCTGACGTCATATGAGTGCGGAACAATTAACCCCGCGGACGGCCTGACGTCATATGAGTGCGGGACAATAACCCCGTGGGCTGCCTGACATCATATGAGTGCGGGACAATAACCCCGTGGGCGGCCTGACGTCATATGAGTGCGGGACAATAACCCTGTGGGCTGCCTGACGTCATATGAGTGCGGAACAATTAACCCCGTGGGCTGCCTGACGTCATATGAGTGCGGGACAATAACCCCGTGGGCTGCCTGACGTCATATGAGTGCGGGACAATAACCCTGTGGGCTGCCTGACGTCATATGAGTGCGGAACAATTAACCCCGTGGGCTGCCTGACGTCATATGAGTGCGGAACAATTAACCCCGTGGGCTGCCTGACGTCATATGAGTGTGGGACAATAACCCCGTGGGCTGCCTGACGTCATATGAGTGCGGGACAATAACCCCGCGGACGGCCTGACGTCATATGAGTGCGGGACAATAACCCTGTGGGCTGCCTGACGTCATATGAGTGCGGGACAATTAACCCTATGGGCTGCCTGACGTCATATGAGTGCGGGACAATTAACCCTATGGGCTGCCTGACGTCATATGAGTGCGGGACAATTAACCCCGTGGGCTGCCTGACGTCATATGAGTGCGGGACAATTAACCCTGTGGGCTGCCTGACGTCATATGAGTGCGGGAAAATAACCCCGCGGACGGCCTGACGTCATATGAGTGTGGGACAATAACCCCGTGGGCTGCCTGACGTCATATGAGTGCGGGACAATTAACCCTATGGGCTGCCTGACGTCATATGAGTGCGGGACAATTAACCCCGTGGGCTGCCTGACGTCATATGAGTGCGGGACAATTAACCCTGTGGGCTGCCTGACGTCATATGAGTGCGGGAAAATAACCCCGCGGACGGCCTGACGTCATATGAGTGTGGGACAATAACCCCGTGGGCGGCCTGACGTCATATGAGTGCGGGACAATAACCCTGTGGGCTGCCTGACGTCATATGAGTGCGGGACAATTAACCCTATGGGCTGCCTGACGTCATATGAGTGCGGGACAATTAACCCTGTGGGCTGCCTGACATCATATGAGTGCGGGAAAATAACCCCGCGGACGGCCTGACGTCATATGAGTGCGGGAAAATAACCCCGCGGACGGCCTGACGTCATATGAGTGTGGGACAATAACCCCGTGGGCGGCCTGACGTCATATGAGTGTGGGACAATAAACCCGCGGGCGGCCTGACGTCATATGAGTGCGGGAAAATAACCCCGTGGGCTGCCTGACGTCATATGAGTGCGGGACAATTAACCCCGCGGACGGCCTGACGTCATATGAGTGCGGGAAAATAACCCCGTGGGCTGCCTGACGTCATATGAGTGCGGGACAATTAACCCCGCGGGCGGCCTGTCGTCATATGAGTGCGGGACAATTAACCCCGCGGGCGGCCTGTCGTCATATGAGTGCGGAACAATAACCCCGTGGGCGGCCCCACGTCCACAGTATCACTGTAATCTATGACGCTGTGTGCTCCCGTGCGCACGATGAATGCCGTCCGGGACACATGGCCGCTCACGGACTGTATATCTCGGAGGGCATACGCTGGTGTGTCCCTAACTCCCACAGAAGAGAATGGAGCATGCTGGGAGTTGTAGTGTCTGAATAGCTGCAGTGCCGGAGGCTGCTGATTGACACAGGCTCTCCTGACATGTAAATCTGGGTATTTTCCATTGTGCCCTTCCTCTGTTATTCCTCCTGCAAATATATAAAACAAAAACACAATTGGGCGTCACCATTGCCTTTGGGGTGTGACCTTTAGTCAGGCTTCCAGTGTCAGATGATGTGGACATAGCTTATTGATAGCATTAGCTATATATTTCCAGGATGAATTCTCAATCCTTTACTCTAATGACATGGCAGGAGAGCGGATGTCACCGGTGATGCCACATGTCCTGTCCCCACTCATTTCCCTCCAGTTTTCTTCACAGAAAACATTGTGACAAACAGCAGCCGTATAACCCGCCGGCACCCAGCTTTCCCGGAGCCCCGAGCTCCCCTCCCCCCACAGCGCTGAGGCCGGGGACAGTCAGGAAGGTGTCTCCATCGTGGTCCAGCCCTTCACTGCCGCAGAGCACAGCGCCGTCTACACCCGCAGCCCCGACATGCGGCTCCGCGCCCTGCACCCCGTCCTGGTGCCCGTCTTCTGCGGGATCCTCTGCGTGGCCTCCCCGGGCATCTCCTCCAACACAGCAGGTAAGTGTCCTTGTGGGAAGGTCAGAGCTGAGGAGGAGGAGGAGGACGTCCATGGAGGGCAGAGATAACGCTGCACTGTGACGTCTGCAAGGGACCCGTGTGTACAGGGGCTGACGGGCTGCGGGATCGCAGCTGTGTCCTGCAATATCTGTCTATGGATAGTTTTCTTTCTAATATCTATGTATCAGTCTGTCTTTCTCTAATTATCTATCTATTATCTATCTATCTATCTATCTATCTATCTATTATCTATCTATTTATTATCTATCTATCTATCTATCTATCTATCTATTATCTATCTATCTATCTATCTATCTATCTATCTATCATCTATCTATTATCTATCTATCTATCTATCTATCTATCTATCTATCATCTATCATCTATCTATCTATCATCTATTATCTATCTATCTATCTATCTATCTATCTATCTATCTATCTATCTATCTATCTATCATCTATCATCTATTATCTATCTATTATCTATCTATCTATCTATCTATCATCTATCATCTATCTATCTATTATCTATCTATCTATCTATCTATCTATCTATCTATCTATCTATCTATCTATCTATCTATCATCTATCATCTATTATCTATCTATCTATCTATCTATTATCTATTATCTATCATCTATTATCTATCTATTATCTATCTATCTATCTATCTATCTATCTATCTATCATCTATTATCTATTATCTATCTATTATCTATCATCTATCTATCTATCTATCTATTATCTATCTATCTATTATCTATCTATCTATCTATCTATCTATCTATCCATCCCATATTTATCTATCTATCTATCTATCTATCATCTATTATCTATCTATTATCTATCATCTATCTATTATCTATCTATCTATCTATCTATTATCTATCTATCTATCTATCTATCATCTATCTATCTATCTATCTATCATCTATCTATTATCTATCTATCTATCTATTATCTATCATCTATTATCTATCTATCTATCTATCTATCTATCTATCTATCTATCTATCATCTATTATCTATCTATCTATCTATCTATCTATCTATCTATCTATCTATCATCTATTATCTATCTATCTATCTATCTATCTATCTATCTATCATCTATTATCTATCTATCTATCTATCTATCATCTATCTATTATCTATCTATCTATCTATTATCTATCATCTATTATTTATCTATCTATCTATCTATCTATCTATCTATCTATCTATCTATCTATCTATTATCTATCTATCTATCTATCTATCTATCTATCTATCTATCTATCATCTATTATCTATCTATCTATCTATCTATCATCTCCCCCATATCTCTCTCGCTGGTTGCTGGGCTCGGTGAGAGGCAGGGAAGGCCCCATCTCACAGTAAATAATAATAAGGGGCTCAGTGTCACCAGCGCCCACCCCCCATAGCTGTCCATATAGCTTTTTGTCACCTTGTAATCTTTTATGTTGTCACTGTGCACAAACTGAATACCAGATTCAAGATAGCACCAGTTTAACCCTTTCACTACCGGAGTTTTTTAATTTTATTTTATTTTTTTAGTTTTTTGTGTTTTCATTTTTCTTCCCCATCTTCCTTGAGCCATAATTTTTTTTTATATTTCCGGTCACATAGCTGTACGAGGGCTTTTTTTTTCGCAGAACAAGTTGTACTTTTTAATCCCACCATTAATTATGGCATAAAATGTAGTGGGAAGCAGTAAAAAAATTCCAAATGGGGTGGAATTGGAAAAAAACAACACAATTCCTCCACCATTTTACGGGTTTTGTTCCTGTGGAGTTTCGTTTGTGGAAAAACTGACTCATGCCCTTCATTCTCTGGGTCAGTATGATTAAAACGATACCCCATATGTATAGGTTTTTTTATATCTAAATTGTGTAAAATTTAATTTAAACTTTGATAAAAAAAAATCTTTTTTTACATCACTATATTCTGACCCCCATAACGTTTTTACACTTATGTCTACTGAGCTGTTTAGGGGCTCAATTTTTGCAGGACAATCCGTAGTTTTTATTGATACCATTTTGGAGTGTGCATGACTTTTTGATCACATTTTATTAAAAAAAATTGTGTAAGAGAAGCAATAAAAAAAAATATCGGCCATTTTGACCCTTTTTTCCGTTACACCATTCGCCGTATTGGAATTTTTAAAAAATATTTTAATATGGGCGTTTTCAGTTGCGGTGATACCCATGATGTGTATATTTATTGTTATTTAGGTATTTATTTTTGAATTATACAGAAAGTTTTATATTTTTTTTATTATTCATAATTTTTTTAACATAGTTTTTTTATTTTTTGTGATGATTTTGAAGCTCATACATGAGCTTATAAATTATGTTTTTTTAATTTTGTACTATTAGGGATTTTTAAAATGGGGTTTGGACTGAAAATTGCTAATTTCTTATCCTGGCCTGCCATCTGGTGGCCAAAATAAGAATTGTCAGTGAGGCTCATAGTGTCCAGCACAACTACCGGTGCCCTCATTGGCCGCAGGGGTTGTCGCTAGGAAGCTCGGAAGCACGATCTTCCGGTTTTTGAGCATTTAGATGCCGTGATCTCACTTGATCACGAGATCTAAAGCCTACATGCACAACTACACTGCTACATGCATGGGGGGCAGGGGCCACTATTAAACGGACAGGCGCTGTGGAGTTCGCTGTTAAAGGGGCGGTCACTGTTAAAGTCACTGTTACAGGGGAGGTCACTGTTAAAGGGGCAGTCACTGTTAAAGGGGCGGTCACTGTTAAAGGGGTGGCCACTGTGAAAGTCACTGTTAAAGGGGCTGTCACTGTTAATGGGGCGGCCTCTGTGAAAGTCACTGTTAATGGGGCGGCCTCTGTGAAAGTCACTGTTAATGGGGCGGCCTCTGTGAAAGTCACTGTTAAAGGGGTGGCCATTGTGAAAGTCACTGTTATCTATACTAATAAAAGCCCTGTGTACTTGCTCAAGGCTGTTGTCCGTGCGTGTGTGCCGAATATTGAAGTGCGCATGCGCGGCGCACCAGCCAATCAACACACGGCGCACCACACACAGCCCGCACCGCCCACACTAAAAGGCAGGGAAAATGGCAAAAGGCAGGAACCGAGACCGAGCTACACAGTGGCGTACTAAGGGGGGGGGGGGGGGGCAACAGGGAGCTGATGTCTTGTCACTCACCGCTCAGCTCCCCGCGCTCCTCCCCTCCTTCAAGCCAGCGGCGCTCTGAATGGTGACTTTATCAGTGTGGAGGGGGCAATAGAGGACTTTATCACAGTGGAAGGGGCAACAGAGGACTTTATCAGTGTGGAGGGGTCAACAGAGGACTTTATCACTGTGGAGGGGGCAACAGAGGACTTTATCACTGTGGAGGGGGCAATAGAGGACTTTATCAGTGTGGAGGGGGCAACAGAGGACTTTATCAGTGTGGAAAGGGGAACAGAGGACGTTATCAGTGTGGAAAGGGGAACAGAGGACTTTATCACTGTGGAAGGGGCAACAGAGGACTTTATCACTATGGAGGGGGCAACAAAGGACTATCAGTGTGGAGGGGTCAACAGAGGACTTTATCACGGTGGAAGGGGCAACAGAGGACTTTATCAGTGTGGAAGGGGCAACAGAGGACTTTATCACGGTGGAAGGGGCAACAGAGGACTTTATCACGGTAGAAGGGGCAACAGAGGACTTTATCACGGTGGAAGGGGCAACAGAGGACTTTATCACTGTGGAAGGGGCAACAGAGGACTTTATCACAGTGGAAGGGGCAACAGAGGACTTTATCAGTGTGGAGGGGGCAACAGAGGACTTTATCAGTGTGGAGGGGTCAACAGAGGACTTTATCACTGTGGAGGGGGCAACAGAGGACTTTATTACTGTGGAGGGGGCAACAGAGGACTTTATCAGTGTGGAGGGGGCAACAGAGGACTTTATCAGTGTGGAGGGGGCAACAGAGGACTTTATCACTGTGGAAGGGGCAACAGAGGACTTTATCACAGTGGAAGGGGCAACAGAGGACTTTATCAGTGTGGAGGGGGCAACAGAGGACTTTATCAGTGTGGAGGGGTCAACAGAGGACTTTATCACTGTGGAGGGGGCAACAGAGGACTTTATCACTGTGGAGGGGGCAACAGAGGACTTTATCAGTGTGGAGGGGGCAACAGAGGACTTTATCAGTGTGGAGGGGTCAACAGAGGACTTTATCAGTGTGGAAAGGGCAACAGAGGACTTTATCACTGTGGAAGGGGCAACAGAGGACTTTATCACTATGGAGGGGGCAACAAAGGACTATCAGTGTGGAGGGGTCAACAGAGGACTTTATCACGGTGGAAGGGGCAACAGAGGACTTTATCAGTGTGGAAGGGGCAACAGAGGACTTTATCAGTGTGGAGGGGGCAACAGAGGACTTTATCAGTGTGGAGGGGGCAACAGAGGACTTTATCACTGTGGAGGGGTCAACAGAGGACTTTATCACTGTGGAGGGGGCAACAGAGGACTTTATCACTGTGGAGGGGGCAACAGAGGACTTTATCACGGTGGAAGGTGCAACAGAGGACTTTATCACTGTGGAAGGGGCAACAGAGGACTTTATTACAGTGGAAGGGGCAACAGAGGACTTTATCAGTGTGGAGGGGGCAACAGAGGACTTTATCAGTGTGGAGGGGGCAACAGAGGACTTTATCACTGTGGAGGGGGCAACAGAGGACTTTATCAGTGTGGAGGGGGCAACAGAGGACTTTATCAGTGTGGAGGGGTCAACAGAGGACTTTATCAGTGTGGAAAGGGCAACAGAGGACTTTATCAGTGTGGAGGGGTCAACAGAGGACTTTATCAGTGTGGAGGGGTCAACAGAGGACTTTATCACGGTGGAAGGGGCAACAGAGGACTTTATCAGTGTGGAAGGGGCAACAGAGGACTTTATCACGGTGGAAGGGGCAACAGAGGACTTTATCACGGTGGAAGGGGCAACAGAGGACTTTATCAGTGTGGAGGGGGCAACAGAGGACTTTATCACAGTGGAAGGGGCAACAGAGGACTTTATCAGTGTGGGAGGGGCAACAAAGGACTTTATCACAGTGGAGGGGCAACAGAGGACTTTATCACTGTGGAAGGGGGCAACAGAGGACTTTATCACCGTGGAGGGGGCAACAGAGGACTTTATCACCGTGGAGGGGGCAACAGAGGACTTTATCACTGTGGAGGGGGCAACAGAGGACTTTATCTATTAAGCGGGCACAAAGAGGGCATTACAACTGTGAAAGGGGCACAGAGAGGGCATCGCTACTGTGAGGGGACACACAGCTGTGCAAAACTACTGTGAGGGGGTACAATTTTTTTAAAGTAGGGGGGTGCCAGAGAAAGGACCCGCCCCAGGTGCCAGACACCCTAGGCACGCCACTGGCGCTACAGCCCGACGAAAATAACCTGACAAGTATTCATAAACAAGACAGTAAAACATGATAATATACCAACTGATGTCAGTATAACACTCAGGGCTGCGTGTCCGTGCGTGTGTGCCGATAATTATACTGCGCATGCGTGGCGCGCTTACCAATCAACACACGACGTTCCACTTGCAACCGTGCTGCCCACACCAGTGCCAGACAGTGCCAGCAGTCTCAGCCATCAGTCAGTGCCACCAGCCACAGCCACCAGTCAGTGCCAGCCGTCTCAGCCATGAGTTGCAGCCAGCAGTCTCAGCCAGTCAACGCTCAGTGCCAGCAGTCTCAGCCACAGCCACCAGTCAGTGCCAACAGTCTCAGCCGCAGTCAGCAGTCTTAGCCACAGCCAGCAGTCTCAGCCACCAGTCAGTGCCAGCAGTCTCAGCCACAGCCACCAGTCAGTTCCCTTGCCATTTAATAAAGACTGTTCCTACTAATGTTTATGCACTACTGTTCTAGCGCCTGTTATTTGTAACGGGCTTAATGTCTAGTTTAATATAAAATTGCAATAAATAAATAGCCAAGCAACGCCGGGGCATCAGCTAGTTTTAAGATAAATTAAGGCAACTTTTAAAAGTGATAAGGTGCAGATATCAACGTATTCTTTCTGCTAGCAGTAGCTGTAAAAGTCTCCTGGGAGAAGTCAGTACCAGACCAGAACACAGCAAGTAATGCATAGGCCTCATGCACACGACCGTTGTTTTATTCCGTGTCCGTTGTTCCGTTTTTCGCGATTTTCTGCGGACCCATTGACTTTCAATGGGTCAGTTGAAAACTCGGCTAATACACCGTTTGTCATCCGCGTCCGTGATCCGTGGTTCCAGTCCGTCAAAAAAATATAACCTGTCCTATTTTTTTCACGGAAAATGGTTCGCGGACCCATTCAAGTCAATGGGACCGTGAAAAAATGCGGAGGCACACAAGATTGTCATCCGCGTCCGCGTCCGTTTTTTTCCTATCATTTGCATGGCAAACTTGACTTAGACTTTTTTTTACTTTCCTTCATGTCTGGTGATCCTCCAAAAATAAAGGAAGACACACGTAAACAAAAACGGGAACGGATCACGGAACAACGGAACCCCATTTTGCGGAACGGAACACAACAACGGTCGTGTGCATGAGGCCTTACTTACATAGCTGTATGGAAAGCAAAATTTCTACTAATCGAGCATGAGTCAGGAAATCAGCGGTCTAGGTTAGTGCCAAACAGGAAGCAGAAACACCTACAGCAGTACAGGTCACAGCATCAAGCAAGACCAAAAATGTCGTTCTGATGCTCATGCCATTAAAGGGGTTCTCCAGGAATTAAGAAAATGAAAATACTTAAATATTACTTTATTATAAATTTATTCCCAAATATCTTTTATTAGTTATAATGGCTCCTCTTGTCTGGAGAGCAATCAGGGGAAATAAAATGGCCGCTATCCTATTAGTACACACAGAACCTGTCCTAATCACACAGGAGGACAAATTACTTCACAACACTGAGGTAAAGAGCTGCCTCATTCTCCTCTCAACTCTGCTTGTCGGAGATTATGATTCTGAATACTGCTGATAAAATCTTCAGCTGAATCTCTGTAGGAATGGAGTCCATGAGGAGACATGAAGTACAGAGATGATGGACAGGACAGACTGTGATAATGTGGGGCTGTGGTAATGGAGATTGCATACAAGTGCTGCTGCTCATTATCCACACCCCCACCTCCTCTCTGTACTTCATGTCTCCTCATGAACTCCATTCCTACAGAGATCATCTGTATTCAGGATTATAACCTCTAACAAGTAGAGCAGAGAGAAGGATGAGGCAGCTCTTTATCTCAGTGTTCTGAAGTAACTTGTCCTGCTGTGTGATTAGGACAGGTTTTGGGTATACTAATAGGACGACTGACATTTTATTTCCCATGATTGCTCCCCAGACAAGACAAGCCATTTTAACAAATGAAAGGTATTTGGGAACATATTTATAATAAAGTAATATTTAAGTATTTTTATTTTCTTAATTCCAGGTGCCGCAATTTGTGTTGATCACAACATCTGAGGGGTTAAATGATGGGGTTCGGCGGGATTGCTGTTCCCCGTCATTGTAGCCGGGTCCCTGCTGTATGATGCAGCCGGCACCTGCCGCGTATGGAGCTGGCTCACTACAGCAGCCCACTCCATACATAACCTCAACCACCATGACGTACGGGTATGTCATGGTGGTTGAAGGGGTTAAAAAAATAAACTGTTAATAAGTAATAAAATCAAATAATAAAAATACACACAACACACATATGTAGTATCTCCAGGTTAATCACCACCCGTGTAATAAAGATAGAATTTTCAAACAGCCTGGTGAACAACATACAAAAAACACAAAAAAGAGCAATAGAATTGTTTATTTCACCATTTCCCCCTAAAAAATATACTGTAAATGTTAATAAGTCACATGTACCCCAAAATGGTATCAATGAAAACTACATTTCATAACGCAAAAACAAGCCACATACGGCTACGTTAACGGAAAAAAAACAATATGTTCTGGTTCTTGGAATGTGACAACATAAAATACATGCCATTACTGTTCAAAAGTAGTAAAAACAAATAAAAATACACGTATTTGGTATGGCCCTCATTGTAGTGATCCACAGAATAATTGTAACGTGATAGCATGCTGCTGCACAGTGAACATCATACATTTAAAGGAAATGATGGAATTACTTTTTTGTCCATTACTGCCACAAAAAAAGTTAGTAAAAAAAAGACAAGCGGCTATGTCAATGCGAAAAATAAAAAAGTTATGGCTGGCTGAGTGAGACCATGCAAAAATTAAAAATTTCTGGGGTCTGAATGCCAAAATAGTACTTTAGGTGTTAAGTTAACCCCTATCCACATGATGAGGATAACTATTTGATCAGTGGGGGTCTGAATGCAGGGACCCCCACTGATCTAGAAAATGGGAGTTCTATTTCCCTAATCATAATGCACACTGCTGCTCCCTGCTGCTTGGTTCTACCTCCTTCACTTCATCGCTGTGTTTGCCACCCAGTGTTCCATAAGTGTACAAGCAGACAGGGCCACATCTGTCGTGAGGTGAGATGAGCATCTTGCCTCAGGAGACGGCTAACCTGCGTTTGAGGGCGTGCCAGTTTGCAGCGGAGCAGGAGAGCCTATGACTCCTGTCCCCGCAATTCAGCCTTATAGAGGTTGCAATGACATCACAAATGCCAGAACTGGAACATGGTAACTGCCTGCATATCAGACAGTGAAAGAGACAAAGAGTCAGGTTGTTTGTTTATTTTTATATATACACATGGTAAAACTGGGGGAACTACGGGGGGTAGCACTACAGCACTAAAGGGGGCAGTATAGTACAGATGACACTACAGGGGCAGTATAATACAGGGGGCCTTATAATACAGACAGCACTACAGGGGGAATAATAATAAGGGACCACTACAGGGGGCACTATGGGGGGCACTACACGGGGAACTACAGCACTACAGGGGTGCTTTATGATACAGGCCAGTGAACCACAGGGGGCATTATAATACAGGGGCACAGGGGAGCCATTATTATACAGGATGGAGGACTTCAGGGGTATTATAATAATGGTGGCACTTCAGAGAGGGCATTATAATACAGTGTGGGCCACTACGGGGGGGGGGGGGCATTATAATACAGGGAGCTTTACAGGGGGGTATTATAATACAGGTGGCACTACAGAGTGGGCATTATAATATCAGCTGGTGCTCTACTGAAGACATTACAAGGGGGCACTGCAGGCAGGCTTTAAAAAACTGGGGCCACAATAGGGGACATTATAACTACTGAGGACATTATAGGGGCCCTTATTACTACTGCACTCTTCAGGCTCTGTAGGTGTACCTTATAGAGGGGTGTTGAGACTGCTGGGGCACTACAATAGGGCCTTATTTCTACTGGGAGCACTGTAGGGCATTAATACTACTGGAGGTACTGTAGGAACATTATTATTGGGCACAAGATGAAGGGGAATTCTACTAATGGCAGCAGTCTTGGGGAGCATAATCACTATTGGGGGTACTGTAGGGAGCACTGTTACTATTGTGGGCAGTCTAGGAGCAGATATCTATATGGCACTGTTATTTCTGCAATATAGTATTTGGGGCCGTTGAGAAGCACATCATGAACAGTACTGGGGTACCAGCAGAATAACAAAATTAGAGCACCGGGTTGTGGTAGGAAGTGAGAACCGAAGGTCCAAAAAAAGAAGATGAGAACAGAGAACATCACTGGATATAAAACACATGTGGTACTATATTTTCCTGTTTGTTTCGTAGCACTGTTATGCTTTCCAAATACAGTGGCATGCAAGTGTTTGGGCAACCCTGGTCAAAATGACTGTTACTGTGAACATTTAAGCAAGTTGAAGATGAAATGATCTCCAAAAAGGAATAAAGTTAAAGATGACACATTCCATTTGTATTTTAATCAAACATTTATATTTTATTTTAAATAACTAAAAGAAAAAAAGACCTGAAGCAAAAGTTTGGGCACCCTGTATGGTTAGTACCTAGTAGCACACCCTTTGGTAAGTATCACAGGTTTTTGTAGCCAGCCAAAAGTTTATCAGTTCTTGTTTGAGGGATTTTCATCCATTCTTCCTTGCAAAATTCTTCCAGTTCTGTGAGATTCCTGGGCAGTCTTGCAAGCACTGCTCTTTGGAGGTCTATCCACAGATTTTCAATGGTGTTTAGATCATGGGACTGTGAGAGCCATGGTAAAACCTTCAGCTTGTGCCTTTTGAGGTAGTCTAGTGTGGAATTTGAGTTGCGTTTAGGATCATTATCCATTTGTTGAAGCCATCTTCATTGCACCTTCATTTTTTTACAATTAGTGTTATGTCTGCTTCCAGAATTAGCTAGAATTTTATTGAATCAATTTTTTCCTCTACCCATGAAATGTTCCCTGTGCCGCTGGCTGCAACACAACCCCAAAGCATGATTCATCCACCCCTAAGCTTAATGGTTGGAGAGGTGTTCTTTTCATGAAATGTTGTGCCCTCTGTGGCCAAAGAGTTGTATTTTGAGTTAACGGTACACAGGTCTTGTTTCCAAAATGCATCAGGCTTTTTAGTTGTCCTTTTGCAAATATCTGACGCTGAATTTTGTTGTGGGGACGCAGGAGAGACTTTCTCTGATGACTCTTCTATGATGGCCATATTTGTGCAGGTGTTGCTAAACAGTAGAACAATTTACCACAACTCTGTCTTCCGCATTTGCGGAGCGCGGCACCGATCTTTGGGTCCGCAGCTTCGCAAAAGATAGAACATGTCCTATACTTGTCGGACAAGAATAGGCATTTCTATAGGGGTGCCGGGCGGGTGTGTTGCGGATCGGCAATTTGCGGGTCTGCAACACACCACGGACGTGTGAATGGAGCCTTACAGTACATTTTAAGTTGGAAAAAAAAAATAGATTTTAATTTTAAGTAATATCACCCTATCACCCAGCCCCAAAATCCGGGGATCACAGCAGCATCAGTAGTAATGCAGTGGAGGACGATTTAACAGGTGAATATTGTGATTTTTAATATTTTTTTTGCTTTTTTATTACATATTTTCTCAATCCCTCTAATTATATGTTTGGAAATGCAATTTTTTTTTTTCATGTTCTTTGCATCAACCTATTAAAGAAAAAGCAAAAAAGACAAGCAACTACATTATCCCATAGAATCAGACAGAAAATGATTTGGTCCTGTGATGTAGCGAAATGAAATGCAGTATGACAGGTTGTACCGGGCTGCTGGAACAGAAGGTCACCACAGCTGGTCAAGGAAGCAAAAACATACTTTGTATCTGCCTGAAATGACTGCGGTTTTTGAATTGTGATACATAACTGTAATCTCGAAGCAAAACAGCAAAGTAAAGCAAAGAAACAAAAAAGTACATCTACATGTAATTACCAGTGCGTAACATGCGATTCACAGTCAAATTCTCCTTCAGATACCAAAGCGTTCAGAATGTAACAGTAATGTCTAGCAGCACATTATTTCTATGCATTTCTGCTGGAATGGTACAGTATCAGTGATCACAACCTCATGATGATTCTTGTGACCCCAATATCTGATAGGTGTGGTTCCCCATCATAGAAGTGAATGGAGTGGTAGTGCGCCTGCACGGCCACCCGCCATTCATTTCTATGGGAGTGTTGAAAATAACCAAGCGGTGCGCTTGGCTATTTTCAGAAGTCCCATTCAAATTAATAGGAAGCGCACCCACGCAAGCGAGGCCACTGCTCCATTCACCTTTCTGATGGGGCTCACGGAAATAGGTAGCCGGCTAATTTCGGCAGTCCCATAGAAAGGAATGGAGGGCGTCCGCGCATGCACAGTGCTTTGCTGGCTCCGTTCTGTGACCCGCATCCATCAGACATTGGGGGCATATTCTAGCGATATAGTCTCCCAATGTCCAAGATGGGACAACCCCTTCAAATTAGTTTTTGGGGAGCTGTCAATCAGCCAAGTGGACATGTTGTCAGATGCCATAAAATTCTGTGCCCCTTTCACTGTAAACTCAAGCATATGGGTTTGACCAGTAGCTATTCCTGGTATTGGAGCTGCAGTACCAGGCACAGTCACAAGTCAATGTACAGCACTATATGTGGGCAAACGGTAGAAGGACCTCGCACCCTGGCCTATGTGCCTGAGTCCCGTACCCTGAACCCAAGGGTCCAAGTTACCCTGTATTACAACTGTCACATGGAAGGTGGACGTTGCTGTTGCAGATTATATTATTATTATTGGGGTTCATTCCCTGCTGGGGGTGCACACCAAGTAGGCCCTGCTGGGGCAGCCGCTGCTGATGCAGAGCTTGCTTCTCAGCCAAGGAGGGACAGCGAGATGGTTACCTCAGCCACAATGATAATTAAGTATGGCTGAAGATGCGAATCAACCAGGGCAGAAATGGTCACTTATACCAGGGACAAACATAACAAGAGGACCCAGTGCCCACCAGAGCCTCAGCCCAGTGCAAAACAGCGGAGCAGATCAGCCCCAACAGATATATAGGCTTCAGACCTGGGGCTAATGATCAGGGGAACTGGGGGAGACCAAGTGATGAAAGACCTTGTCAGAGTAAATAGTCCCTGAAGAACTATGAATAAGAGCCATGTAAATATGTTACACTGCCAACTTGAGACTCTTAACCCTTTGTGGCTCAATGATCTGTAAGACTGTGAAGCTGTTATGCAACATGTAGCTGTGAAGTAACCTTCATTTACAGTGAGTGCAGAATTATTAGGCAAATGAGTATTTTGACCACATCATCCTCTTTATGCATGTTGTCTTACTCCAAGCTGTATAGGCTCGAAAGCCTACTACCAATTAAGCATATTAGGTGATGTGCATCTCTGTAATGAGAAGTGGTGTGGTCTAATGACATCAACACCCTATATTAGGTGTGCATAATTATTAGGCAACTTCCTTTCCTTTGGCAAAATGAGTCAAAAGAACGACTTGACAGGCTCAGAAAAGTCAAAAATAGTGAGATATCTTGCAGAGGGATGCAGCACTCTTAAAATTGCAAAGCTTCTGAAGCGTGATCATCAAACAATCAAGCGTTTCATTCAAAATAGTCAACAGGGTCGCAAGAAGCGTGTGGAAAAACCAAGGCGCAAAATAACTGCCCATGAACTGAGAAAAGTCAAGCGTGCAGCTGCCAAGATGCCACTTGCCACCAGTTTGGCCATATTTCAGAGCTGCAACATCACTGGAGTGCCCAAAAGCACAAGGTGTGCAATACTCAGAGACGACCACCACTGAACAAGACACACAAGCTGAAACGTCAAGACTGGGCCAAGAAATATCTCAAGACTGATTTTTCTAAGGTTTTATGGACTGATGAAATGAGAGTGAGTCTTGATGGGCCAGATGGATGGGCCCGTGGCTGGATTGGTAAAGGGCAGAGAGCTCCAGTCCGACTCAGACGCCAGCAAGGTGGAGGTGGAGTACTGGTTTGGGCTGGTATCCTCAAAGATGAGCTTGTAGGGCCTTTTCGGGTTGAGGATGGAGTCAAGCTCAACTCCCAGTCCTACTGCCAGTTTCTGGAAGACACCTTCTTCAAGCAGTGGTACAGGAAGAAGTCTTCATCCTTCAAGAAAAACATGATTTTCATGCAGGACAATGCTCCATCACACGCGTCCAAGTACTCCACAGCGTGGCTGGCAAGAAAGGGTATAAAAGAAGAAAATCTAATGACATGGCCTCCTTGTTCACCTGATCTGAACCCCATTGAGAACCTGTGGTCCATCATCAAATGTGAGATTTACAAGGAGGGAAAACAGTACACCTCTCTGAACAGTGTCTGGGAGGCTGTGGTTGCTGCTGCACGCAATGTTGATGGTGAACAGATCAAAACACTGACAGAATCCATGGATGGCAGGCTTTTGAGTGTCCTTGCAAAGAAAGGTGGCTATATTGGTCACTGATTTGTTTTTGTTTTGTTTTTGAATGTCAGAAATGTATATTTGTGAATGTTGAGATGTTATATTGGTTTCACTGGTAAAAATAAATAATTGAAATGGGTATATATTTGTTTTTTGTTAAGTTGCCTAATAATTATGCACAGTAATAGTCACCTGCACACACAGATATCCCCCTAAAATAGCTAAAACTAAAAACAAACTAAAAACTACTTCCAAAAATATTCAGCTTTGATATTAATGAGTTTTTTGGGTTCATTGAGAACATGGTTGTTGTTCAATAATAAAATTAATCCTCAAAAATACAACTTGCCTAATAATTCTGCACTCCCTGTAATAATCATATATGGCTGCTGCTTCAGAACTTAACCTAAGGCTACATGCACATGACCGTAGTGTTCTGCGGTCCGCAAAAAAAAACGGATGACATCCTTATGCCATCCATTGTTTTTGCGGATCCATTGTAACAATGCCTAAAACGGACAAGAATAGGACATGTTCTATTTTTTTTGCGGGGCTACGGAACGGACATACTGATGCGGACAACACACGATGTGCTGTCCGCATTTTTTGCGGACCCATTGAAATGAAGGGATCCGCCTCCTATCCGCAAAAAAAACGGAACGGACACGGAAACAAACAACGATCGTGTGCATGTAGCCTAAACCTGACTTTATTTAAAGGCAACAACCTGCATACCCCGGCCATTACAAATAGTAGCCTAATACTTAATTCTGACACCTCCACCACCATTACTGTTCTTCTTCAGGTAAGAAGGTTCTACTTAGTCTTCATGAACAAAGCCCAAGTTATTGCTCCATACGTCTGCTTTTTCTGTTGGATTTTGTAATACAGCCTCATATGTAGTACAGTATGGCGGCACACAGAGTAGAGGGAACTGCTCCACTCACTTTTATAGTACTCCTGGAGAGCTGTCTATGTCAGTCTAATAGAAGTGAAAGGACAGACATGTTCTTACTCCATTCAGATAAGCCAATCCGGAATCCCTGGTCCCAGCAGCAGGGGATTTATCATCTGTGGATAGGTGATAAATTCTATTTGTGGGATAACCCCTTGATAGATAAGATAGGTAAATTGTAAGCACATATTCCTGCCAAAGCCCACCTCCGTTAACCCTGTCAACATACAAAACTACCAGGACTATCAAGTGTTAACTGGGCTTGTCAAGTGTCCATATAGTCCTGTACAGTTGATATAATGGGGGGTGTCTCCATTATTTGAACTTGGAACCCTAGCTCCCCCTGAGATGGCTAAGCACAGGGCCAGAGGGTCTGTGCCTTACTTCTATCTTTGGTGTTCTTGAATCCCAGTGCCATGCTGCACCCCCTCAGACCCCACAAAAGGTATAATATATCAGTTTTGTCTGGAGTGTTCCTTTCACCTCCCTGGCGGTATTCCCGAGCGTGACTCAGGGTTAATTTTCGCAGCCAGGAGCGGTAACCCCGAGTCACGCTCGGGGTAACATTGCAGAGTCCCTTCACCTTCTGCCGGCGATCCGGCAATGTCCTCCGCTGAGAGCGCCGGTGTTCTGCCAGATCTCTATACCTTGCGAAAAGTCTATACCGGAAGTGATGCGGCCCGCACAGGAATCAGCTGGAGGAGGGTGTGCGCGGCGCTGCACATGCGCACATCCACTGGCTTAGGAAAGAATCGTTGCAACTCCGAGAAAGAAGTACTTTGTGCACCGCGCGTGCGCACTTAGGGGTATAGAGATTTTGCAGCGCACAATGTTGCATCAGATCTCCCTACCCCTGAGTGTGCACGCACGCACAAATCAGGCATTTCATCCTGATTTGATCTGATGATTTGTGCACACATGCGCACTCAGGGGTAGGGAGATCTGATGCAACATTTTGCGCTGCAAAATCTCTATACCCCTAAGTGGTCACGCACAGTGCACGAAGTAATTCTATCGCGGCGCTACAATGATTCTTTTCTAAGCCAGTGGATGTGCGCTTGCGCACACCCTCCTCCAGCTGATTCCTGTGCGGCCGCGTCACTTCCGGTATAGACTTTTCGCAAGGTATAGAGATCTGGCAGAACACCGGCCGGCATTTGACTTCCTGGTTCCGTTCCCTGCGAGCAGCAGCTGCGCATGGGAGCGGAACTGGGCGGGAAATTCAAATAAATATAAACATAAAAAGTGACAAGCACACATAAAAGAGGTTATACATTGTAATCTGAGAGGATTACACTGTATAACCTCAGATCTGACATTTGATGACTGTACAGTGCCCCTTGCTTGCCATTTTACTGTCATTTGTGGCCATAAAATATTTATGCAAAAAATTGTACCACTTTTGGTACAAAATTCCTGACATAATCATACCGCCAGGGAGGTTAAAGGGATTGTGCCACGAAACACATTCTGCATTTTCAAACCCTTACCTGGATCTGAATACTTTTTGTAATTGCATGTAATTAAAAATGTATAACCACTGAGTTATTCAATAAAATGTACAATGCACCAAAAACCTTTCCACATTTTTTCATGTTACACCCAAAAACTTAAATGTGTTTTATTTGGATTTTATGTGATAGACTAACACAAAGTAGCAAGTATGTGTGAAGCGAAAAAATTGCGAAATTGCGAAAAAAGTATTTTCGATATTTTTTATAAATAAAAATCTGAAAATTGTGGAGTGCATTTGTATTCAGCCCCCTGTACTCTGATACCCCTAAATAAAATCTTGTGTGACCAGTTGCTTTCAGAAGTCACCTAATTAGTAAATAGAGTCCACTTGTGTATAATTTGTTCTCAGTATAACTACAGCTGTTCTGTTAAGGCCTCAGAGTTTTGTTATCGAACATTTGTGATCAAACAGCATAATGAAAACTAAGGAACACGCCAGACAGGTCAGGAATAACGTTGTGGAGAAGTGTAAAGCAGGGTTAGGTTATAAAAATATATCCAAAGCTCTGAACATCTCATGGAGCACTGTTCAAAACGGAAGGAGTACGGCACAACTGTAAACCGCCCAAGGCATGATCATCCACCTAAATTGACAGGCAAAGAGAGCACTAATTAAAAAAGCAGCCAAGAGGTCCATGGTCACTCAGGTGGAAGAATCTGTCCAGGGGACAACTATTAGTCGTGTACTCCACAAATCTGGCCTTTATAGAAGGGTGGCAAGACGAAAGACATTTTTTAAAGCAAGTTATAAAAGTCCTGTTTGCAGCTTGCCACAAGTCATGTAGGGGACACAGCAAACATGTGGAAGAAGGTTCTCTGGTCAGACCAAAGTTAAACTTTTTAGTCTAAATGCAAAATGCTATGTGTGGCAGAAAACTAACACTGCATATCACACTAAACACACCATCCCCACCATGAAACATGTTGGTGGCAGCATTATGCTGTGGGGATGCTTTTCTTCAGCAGGGACAGGGAAGCTGGTCAGAGTTGATGGGAAGATAGATGGAGCTAATGTAAGGGGTAGCTCTCTTTCACTGGGGTTGCAACCACACACTTCTTCACGGACACCAGGATTTAGGGGCCAAACTGTGCTTTATTGTGGCACACGGCATAAAGAAAAACATACAAAGCCAAAATAAAACACCTTGCCCGTCTGGGCTCTACCTAAACACATAAGTTTCCCTGACTCACCTCTAAGTACCGCTTAGAGTCGGGGTCTCAGGCTCCAAGCCTTAGCAGGTTCCGCTCTTCAAGCTCCAGTTCACACAGGGGAGAGATCAAGCTTCGCATAGCCTTGTGGCCCCTCAGCCCTACTGACTAAGACCACATACAGAGCCTCTGCTACAGGTTCACAGACACTCCCCCCAGACTGACACACTGAGGGTGGATTTATGCTAGCCTGATTAGGGTACGCTTCACCTGCGATCACCTTCCTGCTAGGGAAAAACCTGCCCCGGACTTGGTGGGTGGATTGGGAGGTCCCACTGCCAAAACCTACCATCCCAATCCAAGTAAAATCCAGCCCGGAATAAATAAAGAAAATAGCTCCAGCAACTATATTTACTGAAGCCAGCGTCATTCTGGATTTCACCCACCTCAGCCAGTTGAGGAACCTGGGAGAGATATACTCCCCTTCCGGGACTTTGCCATGCATTTTACAGTTCACATCGCCAAACTAAATACAGGGCAATCGTGGAGGAAAACCTGGTAGAGGCTGCAAAAGACTTGAGACTGGGGAAGAGGTCCACAGACGCTCTCCCAATCTGACTGAGCTTGAGCTATTTTGAAAAGAAGAATGGGCAAAAATGTCAGCCTCTAGATGTACAAAGCTGGTAGAGACATACCCCAAAAGACTTGCAGCTGTAATTGTAGCGAAAGGTGGTGATACAAAGTATTGACTCAAGGAGTCTGAATATAGATGCACTCCATGCTTTCCAGATTTTTATTTGTAAAAGTTTTTTAAAACCATGTATTATTTTCTTTACACTTCACACATACTTGCTACTTTGTGTTGGTCTATCACATAAAATCCAAATAAAATACATTTAAGTTTGTGGTTGTAACATGAAAAAATGAAGAAAAGTTCAAGGGGTATAAATGCTTTTTCAAGGCACTGTATCTGTGTAGCACCAACTGCTGTTTGTTCTTTTCCGTATTACTTACTCTGTCCACCTCATTGTGGTGGTCGCACATGCTCAGTTTAAATCCTCAACTGTTACCAGCCCTATCTACTGTTAGAAGCTGTGGCAGTTTCAGGGAAAGAGCTATAGCACGAAGGACACACCTTCTGGGAAAGGACACGTCCCCTGAGCTTCCAGCATGAAGAGAATCCAGCAGAGTAATTGGAGCAATAAATTGGGGAACTCACTGGATCCATGTGAGGTACAGGGCTGTTTCTAGCTTTGCGAGAAAGAGATTGTCATGTACTAAATGATGTATAATATTCATTTTTTTTACATCAGTCCATTGCATAACCCCTTTAAGGTGCTGGGAAAATATATAATATAAAAACAAAGTCAGTAGAATTTATGTTTAGGAATAAAAAGAGTGGCCAGAGCTCTGCTTGCCTCCCATGAAGACTCCAAAACTAGGCATATAATTAGAACTGCTCCACTTTTTGCACGGAAGGCGAATCCCTGGAGCTGTGCAGAACACAGGTTTCCTTATTTCTACACCTTAGCAATCTGCAGCTTCTATTTTCCACACTTGAAGAAGGAGGGTTAAACCCGAGGAGGACTGTGCACATAAATCAAGCTTTAAGACACCATATTGATTCCTCAGACTAGGGCTGAAGGTCAAACTGTGAACGCGATGGCATTAAACCAACATAATGTACATTGAAGCCAATATTGTTTCTTCTCTCCCAGGTCCAAATATGACACCAGAGGCTGCGGTGCGTACTGAAGACAGCTGGTATAATCACAGCATAGCAGAACACAGCATAATGATACCAGGTAAGGCCGTCTAGCTGCAGATAGGATAGTCAGCTATAGGAAGGAGCGAAATATTGATCCATTGAACCATTGTCGTTCTGATTTGCGCATGCTGCCTGTATATGATTGGCGCATGCTGCCTGTATACTGTATGACTGGTACATGCCACCTGTATATGATTGGTGTGTGCTGCCTGTATATGATTGGCGTGTGCTGCCTGTATATGATTGGCGTGTGCTGCCTGTATATGATTGGCGCATGCTGCCTGTATACTGTATGACTGGCACGTGCTGACTGTATATGATTGGCGTGTGCTGCCTGTATATGATTGGCGCATGCTGCCTGTATATGATTGGTGCATGCTGCCCGTGTATGATTGGTACATGCTGCCTGTATATGATTGGCGCATGCTGCCTGTATATGATTGGTATATGCTGCCTGTATATATGATTAGTGAGTGCTGCCTGTATATGATTGGCGTGTGCTGCCTGTATATGATTGGCATGTGCTGCCTGTATATGATTGGTGCGTGCTGCCTGTATATGATTGGTGTATGCTGCCTTTATATGACTGGTACATGCTACCTGTATATGATTGGTGCATGCTGCCTGTATATGACTGGTACATGCTGCCTGTATATGATTGGTGCGTGCTGCCTGTATATGACTGGTACATGCTGCCTGTATATGATTGGTGCGTGCTGCCTGTATATGACTGGTACATGCTGCCTGTATAAGATTGGTACATGCTGCCTGTATATGATTGGTGCGTGCTGCCTGTTTATGACTGTTGCATGCTGCCTGTATATGACTGGTACGTGCTGCCTGTATATGACTGGTACATGCTGCCTGTATATGATTGGTGCGTGCTGCCTGTATATGATTGGTGCATGCTGCCTGTATATGACTGGTACGGGCAGCCTGTATATGACTGGTACGTGCTGCCTGTATATGACTGGTACATGCTGCCTGTATATGATTGGTGCGTGCTGCCTGTATATGATTGGTGCGTGCTGCCTGTATATGACTGGTACGTGCTGCCTGTATATGACTGGTACGGGCTGCCTGTATATGACTGGTACGTGCTGCCTGTATATGACTGGTACATGCTGCCTGTATATGATTGGTGCGTGCTGCCTGTATATGATTGGTGCGTGCTGCCTGTATATGACTGGTACGTGCTGCCTGTATATGACTGGTACATGCTGCCTGTATATGATTAGTGCATGCTGCCTGTATATGATTGGTGCGTGCTGCCTGTATATGATTGGTGCATGCTGCCTGTATATGACTGGTACGTGCTGCCTGTATATGACTGGTACGTGCTGCCTGTATATGACTGGTACGTGCTGCCTGTATATGATTGGTACGTGCTGCCTGTTTATGACTGGTGCATGTTGCCTGTATATGATTGATGCGTGCTGCCTGTATATGATTGCTGCCTGCTGCCTGTATATGATTAGTGCATGCTGCCTGTATATGATTAGTGCATGCTGCCTGTATATGACTGGTACGTGCTGCCTGTATATGACTGGTACATGCTGCCTGTATATGATTGGCACGTGCTGCCCATATATGATTAGTGCGTGCTGCCTGTATATGATTGCTGCGTGCCTGCTGTATATGATTAGTGCATGCTGCCTGTTTATGACTGGTGCATGTTGCCTGTATATGACTGGTACATGCTGCCTGTATATGATTGGCACGTGCTGCCTATATATGATTAGTGCATGCTGCCTGTATATGACTGGTGCATGTTGCCTGTATATGATTGGTGCTTGCTGCCTGTATATGATTGCTGCGTGCTGCTTGTATATAATTAGTGCATGCTGCCTGTATATAATTAGTGCATGCTGCTTGTATATAATTAGTGCATGCTGCTTGTATATAATTAGTGCATGCTGCCTGTATATAATTAGTGCATGCTGCTTGTATATAATTAGTGCATGCTGCTTGTATATGCAGTGCTCTGTCCTTACATTTTATTTAGCATATTTTTTCTAGACTGTAAAATACAACAGAAACATAGAAACATAGAATATGTCGGCAGATAAGAACCATTTGGCCCATCTAGTCTATAGGTCATCAGTGGTGGTCATGATCAGTGGAAACCCCACGATCATCTGTTTGAGAAGCACACTTGTAGTAGCTCCACAGCCTTCTCTCAGCTTTCCCTAGCCCAATGAGATCACGTTCATCGGTCACATGACCTAGACGCAACCCAGCCCCATTGAAATGAATGGGGTTGAGCTGTGATACTAAGCATAGCTGCTGCACAATGTCCAGTGTTGTGCTTGGTGGGCAGGGAGATGGCCGTAGCACTCACAGGAGCACCGGTGCCTTCTCAAACAGCTGAATGGCGGGGGTCCCAGGTGTCAGACCACAACGGATTAGATAGGTCAGAGGATAAGTCATCAGTATATACGCCTCCAAAAACCCTTTTAATTATTATGCAAGTCATGTCTCAAGGCCTGTTTGAAAGGTCAATCATTGACTTATAGGATAGCAGCCTTACATCTGGTGGCATCAGAGGCAGAGCTTGCTAAGAGCTCATTTGTATACCTTCCTCCCAGAATTCCAGAGGAGCATTGCCTGGCCTGTAAGACTCCCTGTCTTCCACGAAACATAACTTTTGGGTATTTCCACTGACATGGCTACGTGGATTGTTTCTACCATATCATGTATTGTAAAAAAAAAAAAATCTTTATGGGGTGAAAATGAAAAAATAAATACGCCAATCCCCCATGGGTTTTGTTTTCACACTGTTCACTGTGCTTTATTGTGCGAGTCTGATTACAGTGACACCAGATTTACATAATTTACATAATTTTTACATAATTAATATTTACATAATTTTTTTCTGAATAAAAGTCTTCAAACACCCCTAACATTTTATATTTCCATCTAGAGAGATTTATGTTTTTTTTTTTTTTTGCAGGACAAAAAATAGTTTTTATACCTTTGCTCTCAGCCCAGTATATCCAGGAATGTTTTTCAAGAGATGATAAACATTTTCAAAAATAGAAAAAAAAAAACATGATTTAGCGATTCCTTGTTGGTCTCTATCCTATATATGTTCTTGTGTGGCCACCCAGTGGTTGTCTTGTGAGTTTTGCAGGCATGCTGCAATATTTTATATAACTGGTTTCAGTGGAGATTGCAGGTGAGGGCGGACACATCTGTATAACACTCTGTTTCTTTAAAGGCTTATCCTCCAGTGACAACGAGAAGAATGTAGTCATCAACGACACGCGCCGTGTGAAGCTTGAATGTAACCTTACTGTTGACGCCAAGGATTTACAAATCAATGTTACATGGAGACATGAAAAGGAACAAATTAGCAGCAACCTGTATACATATGATAACACAGATAATCAATGGCGCACAACGTATGAGTAAGTGTATTATATTATAATATATAAGTGTATTAGGCCGAATGCACACGGCCGCGGAACACGGACGTGAGCGGTTCGTGGTATTCCGGCCTGGCATCCTGCTGAGAGCAGGAGCGCATGGCGTCATTGGTTGCTATGACGCTGTGCGCTTCATGCTGCGGCTGCACTACAGTAATACACTGGTATGATCTATACGAGTGTATTACTGTAGTGCAGCGGTGGCATGAAGCGCACAGCGTCATAGCAACCAATGATGCCGTGCGCTCCTGCTCTCAGCACGAATCCAGGCCAGGATACCACGAACCGCTCACGTCCGTGTGCATTCAGCCTTATACTGATATCAACTCTGACCATGAAAAGTTCCTGGGGCTCCAGATAGGTCGTCAATATCAGATCAGTAGGTGTCCGACCATCAGGGCTCTCACCGATCAGCTGTTTCAGGTAGCCACTGGTTCCGGAAACTATACCGTGGACTGAAGACTTCATCCACTATGCAGGGTCCGGTGCTGAAGCACTGCAGCGCCATTCAATTAAATGATGCAGTACCCCAACCTAGCCGCTACACAGTGGACAGAGCCTTCTGCTTCAGGCTCCATTCTCTGCCCGAAACAGCTCTTGTTCCTAAATATATTGTCTTTGATTTAAAGGGGTCCTCCGGGATTTAGATATTGATGACCTATCCTCAATAGGCAAAGTGGTTTAAAGAGGACCTGTCACCTCTCCTGACATGGCAGTTTCAGTAACTACATTTATTCCCCATGTAATACCAATTACATGCATCTATTCTTATGACTGTACAGTATGTTGTAAGGCTGCAACGAGTACTCGATTAAATCGAGTAATTCGACACAAAAAAATTGCTTGCTATTACTCCCGCTCCATGGTCTTTCCAGCAGGGGACCTTCGGACACTCCACGGCACGTCCATGGTCCCGCGTTGCACTGACGTACGCACGCCGTGACCTGACGCGCTGTGTGACGTCAGGCCCAGAGCAGCATCAAACGATGGAGTGTCGGTGGCGCACCTGCTGGAAACATAATTTGGTGACACTGAGGGGATGGGGGCACGACTAAGACCGGGCGCCCGGAGTGCACAGTGTCATAGCAACCAATGACGCTGTGCAATCCGGGTGTCAGGAGGAGGGCAGGCTTGGCTTTCACTGAAGTGTGACCCAGCCTTAAGGGAGAGATGGCACAAGGGGAGCAGAGACTATGACACAAAGGGGCGAGATGATGGTACAAGGGGGGAAGAGAAGATGGCACAAGGGGGAGTGGAGCTGATGGCACTGGGTGGGGAGAGCTGAAGGCACCGGGGTGGGGGAGAGCTGAAGGCACTGGGTGGGGAGAGCTGAAGGCACTGGGGTGAGGAACAGCTGATGGCTCTGGGGTGGGGGAGAGCTGATGGCTCTGGGGTGGGGGAGAGCTCATGGCACTGGGGTGGGGGAGAGCTGATGGCACTTGGGTGGGAGAGAGCTGATGGCTCTGGGGTGAGGAACAGCTGATGGCTCTGGGGTGGGGGAGAGCTGATGTCTCTGGGGTGGGGGAGAGCTGATGTCTCTGGGGTGGGGGAGAGCTGATGGCACTGGGGTGGGAGAGAGCTGATGGCACTGGGGTGGGGGAGAGCTGATGGCACTGGGGTGGGAGAGAGCTGATGTCTCTGGGGTGGGGGAGAGCTGATGGCACTGGGGTGGGAGAGAGCTGATGGCACTGGGGTGGGGGAGAGCTGAAGGCACTGGGTGGGGACAGCTGAAGGCACTGGGGTGAGGAACAGCTGATGGCTCTGGGGTGGGGGAGAGCTGATGGCTCTGGGGTGGGGGAGAGCTCATGGCACTGGGGTGGGGGAGAGCTGATGGCACTTGGGTGGGAGAGAGCTGATGGCTCTGGGGTGAGGAACAGCTGATGGCTCTGGGGTGGGGGAGAGCTGATGTCTCTGGGGTGGGGGAGAGCTGATGTCTCTGGGGTGGGGGAGAGCTGATGGCACTGGGGTGGGAGAGAGCTGATGGCACTGGGGTGGGGGAGAGCTGATGGCACTGGGGTGGGAGAGAGCTGATGTCTCTGGGGTGGGGGAGAGCTGATGGCACTGGGGTGGGAGAGAGCTGATGGCACTGGGGTGGGGGAGAGCTAATGGCTCTGGGGTGGGGGAGAGCTGATGGCTCTGGGGTGGGGGAGAGCTGATGTCTCTGGGGTGGGGGAGAGCTGATGGCACTGGGGTGGGAGAGAGCTGATGGCACTGGGGTGGGGGAGAGCTGATGGCACTGGGGTGGGGGAGAGCTGATGGCACTGGGGTGGGAGAGAGCTGATGGCACTGGGGTGGGGGAGAGCTCATGGCACTGGGGGGAAGCTGATGGCACTGGGGGATAGTGGAGATGATGGCTCTGGGGGGAATAGAGCTGATGGCACTGGGGGGAACAAAGGTGTTGGGGACTGATGGCAGGGGGTCTGATGAGTTTTTATAAAGGAAAACAGTCTATTAATTTATTTTTTCTTATTAGAGTACTTGATTAATTGTAAAAATAATCAGTAGAATACTCGATTGCTAAAATAATCGTTAGCTGCAGCCCTGGTATGTTGTGTCATTTCTTTATTGCCATAAATAAATTGCCAGCAGTCTGCAGTAAAGGTACTGCTGTGTGTTACCAGTATCAGGTATGTCTGTCTCTTCCCAATCAGTGCTGCTGGTGTCAGACTATGCAGGGACCCCCCCACCCCCCACCCCATGGTAACACCCATCTGTACCTTTATTGCAAGCTGCTGGCATTCATTCATAAACTTCTGGTAGAAATAATAAATGAATGGCACAACATAGAGCCCTAAGAATAGATGTTATTACATGGGGAATGCAAGTAGTTACTAAGACGTGTCAGGAGAAATGACAGGTCCTCTTTTTAGGCCCCTTTACACTGCTCAATTGAGCAGGCGATTGACGAGAAGGAAGCATTCCTGTCTGGCAAGCACCTGCTCGTCAGTCAAGTAGACCAGTGCATTTACATGCAGCAATCTCCTCCACAGTATGGGGAGTAGTGATCGCTAACGCCATTGCTCGTCCCCATACAGATACGTTGTTTGCTGGCATGGCATATGATAATTTAGGTGTCCACACCAACGATCCTATTACCTGATGAACGAGTGTTTTGCTTATTCATCAGGTAATCGGTGGCACCTTTACACCAGCAGATTATGACTAATGAGCGTCCGTACGGATGCTTGTTAGTGATAATCTTCCCAATGTTCGGGCAGTGTAAAGAGGCCTTCATTGACTCCCCTTGTGCCCCCAGGGCACAGCAGAACCCTTCCAGCACCCTCTCCCTAAAGCTACACCCGATATTGTAACCTTTTATCCTGATGTTTTTCTTCCAGATTTGTCGTAACAGACATGAACATGACCGGGAACTATACCTGTAGTTTTAGCTCCATGACAAATGGAACATTTAGTTTACAAGGTGAGACAAAAACATGATCATTTATTCTACTCCATTCTGTCCACTGTGGTTGTGTAAGACTATTTCTTGTGGATTTTTTGCGAAGATTATATAGCAAAAATTTGCAACAAGGTACAGCATACGAGTGAAAGACCAGTGATGGTAAAGTCAAATTAGACATTACGTAAAGGTGGCTAGATAACATTTGGTTGTTCAGTGTTATTTCGAGGTCACAAGACCACTGTATTATGAGGTGTCAGGGGTAGAGATGAGCAAATTTCTTGAAATTAGTTTTGTTCCATGTTCAAATTTTTTTATTCTTGGCAGAATCGATTCTACATTAATCAAAGGTGCTTTAACTGGCCTGAAAATTGGCATATGACATTTTTTTTTTTTTACGAATGTTAGCTGAACCCGGATATAAGCTCCCCTTCTCTCCTTTACCATGTAGAAGTGGTGCATCGGAGCATTTCCTGTCTCCGATGTTCCCCTCACCTTGAGCTGTATCTCACAGAGCAAGGTCTGTTTGTTGTGAGCCGGTGACGTATCAGGCTTTACATGAGTATGCTAGGCGGAGACGTCACTGGCACAAATGGGTGGTGTATAGCACTGTTCTGGGCGGTTTTAGAGGTGGGCATCACTAGGACAGCACAGGGAAAGTCTCCACCTAGCATACTAATGTGAAGCCCGATACGTTACCAGTTCACAACAAACAGACCTGGCACTGCGCAATGCAGCGCAAGTCAAAGGGAGCATCGGAGCACGGACATGCTCCGATGCTCCTCTCATACATGGTAAAGGTGTGAAGGGGAGCTTATGTCCGTGTTTATCCCTGAACCCAGACAACCACTTTAAGCTCTTGAATGCAAAGACAGCAATAGCAAATAATTTCAGAGTGACACTGACATATAAAGCTATAGGTAAAAACGCATATTTGATGGTGTTGGCAAACAGCACACTAAAAAACAAACCACTGCACTTTAGCATTTGTTTTCCTTTTTCATATTAGAACCTTTCAAAAATTGTCCCTTATTTTAGGGCTGATGCTGATTAAACAAATATGGTGTCATTAGAACAAAAAAACAGTGGCTTGTTGCAACCAATCATCCAAAAATTATGTCTTAACGGAGACAGATCCCTGCCCCTGTTTATACACACATGTTAATAAGAAACAGTAACTTGTTTTGCACAATCCTTTAAAAATTTTGCGTTAACAGGGGCAAAATGCCTGCCCATATTTATACACACACAAGTGTTAATTGTCAGAAGAAATAACAGCTTGTTTTGAACTTGAACAAGCCTGGAATAATTGTTCCGTTTATTTGGGAGCAGCAGCAGTACAGTATGGATGTGGAAAGGGTAAGTTGTATAGGGGCAATAGTGGCAACAGTAACAGAACAGCATGGAACAAACAAGGCAGTAGATGTGTGTGCGGATGTGTTGGGTAGTAGTAGTGGCAGCAGCTGTGTAAGGGTAATGGTAATGGCAGCAGGGATAATGGAAGTAACAGTAGGAGGATCCATGCCTCATTCATTTCGAAAAAAGTATTTTATACACTGACAAAGGACAACTTTGCCCTTGTCAAAGATCCTTGTGTGTGCCCATTTTTCCTGCACCCAACACGTCAACTTCAAAACCTGGCAGATCACTTGCTGCCTTATATATCCCTCCCCTTCACAGGTACCATTGTAATGAGATAACCAATGTGAGCCACTTCACCAGTTTTAATGTTATAGCTGATCGGTGTACATAGTGAGGGTCTTCTGATTTTCATATACCCCATTAAGGACACTATAAAATTTGCTGAGTATGTAGTATACTTATTTGCTGTTGATTCAGTCAAGTTAAAGGGGTTTCAGTCAGAAGTATCTCTTGTTGCTCATTGAGGACTTTTTGTAATCTTCATATCCAACGATGAAGAAATCCCATACTTGGCAACTGTTCTGAATTTGGCTGGACTGTCCCTGATTTTCCGAGACAGTCATGGCAAATCTGCGATGTCCCATGCTGAAAATGGGTGGAGCTAACACAAATTCCACCCGTAAGTGTTCGTTCCCGTGTGGGGTTGGGAGTTCCCAGGGTTGGGGCTTAGATGCCCTGTTTTTACCAACTGAAACATTGGTAAGTATGAAATGATCCAGGCGTTAGTAAAATTTAACATTTCAGTCCTATAGACCTTCCTCACCAATTTCATTATCTGGATCACATGACCCCTGGACCTGGCTCGTTTAAATTAGTTGGGTAGCGAATAGGTGGCATCATCAGGTACTGGAGAATACACTATCCAGACATTAATTCCAGGTGATCCATGTTGTCAAGCAGTTGACTAATAACTGCAATGGTATGATTTTAGCTTCTTCTGAGTAAAATTTGTGGGTTTATTTTGTTATATTGCTTAAGTATTTTATGTTATCCCATTTTTTTAGTGCCTTCGGTCCATGGTGGGAAAAAGGTTTTAGTAAGCTATATTGGAGATTTCATAGTTCTAAAATGTGATGTCTCAACGAACCAACCCGATAAATGGTTATGGTACAAAGTCACTGAGAACGAGCAGGTAAATGATGATGCATGGCATTCCAGCTGTGATATTTCACCTGGTAGTACACTTCTGAAATACATATCTCAAGTTTCAATGTTCATGATAAAATAATTTAGTTTGAGTTACACAAAGAAGGTAGAACATGTCCTATTCTTGTTCATTTTGCAGACAAGGATAGGATATTTCTCCAAGATTAAAAAAAAAATTGTCGGCCGGGACCCGCGTTTTGCAGATCCGTGATTTGTGGACTACAAAACGGATACGGTTGTGTACATTTGGCCTAAAGGATCTGAATACTTATGTCAATGCAATATTTTCATTTTTTTACTTTTAATTAATTACCAAACGTTTTGAGCATTCTGTTTTCACATTATTATTAATGGGTACTGAGTGCAAAATGATGAAGTAGACCCTAGTCATAAGTGATTGGCTCCCAATTACAGTTGGACCATTAGGTTCTATTATTGTGGTCAGAACCCAGGGCCACTGGAGGATCTTCTAAAACTATAATGGGCCAGTATGACCCTGAGAGTATGGTTATCTTTATTAAAAGCAATAGATATGTTTTTCATGTTTTACGTTTTCATTGTTACTCATCATCCATTTGTTCTTCTGTAGGTGCTACTAAATTTCTCCATGGATCCCAAAAAATATGAAGAACTTAGCGACAAAAGCAATGAAACAAAGCTGCGAATTACAGATCTGTCTGAAAGTGATAATGGCAGCTATGTGTGCAAGGCCTTTTTTAAAAATGTAGAAAGTGAAGGCCTAGTGTATATTAAAGTTCTCAGTTACTGGGTTCCTCTGAAGGTCTTCCTTGTGATTGCAGGTGAAGTTGTAGTCATAGTGACCGTAATATTGGTCTATGAGGCAATAAGCAAGAAGAAACGGGTTCAAGAAGGTAAGAAATCACAATTTTTATGCACTCCACTATTCTAAAATGTTCATATAAATTAAACATAAGTCGTCAATATCAGATTGGTGGTGGTTCGACGCCTGGCATCCCCACTGATCAGCTGTTTCGGGCTGCCAATGGCTAAAACTATACAGTGTATGGAACTTAAGGCAGAGAGGGCCATATGCTGTACATTGTATTGGTTCTTTAGGGGGGCTGCAGCTCATCTCTCATTCATGTAAATGGGAGCCGAGCATCAATACACCAGCACCAGAAATGACAGAGTGTACAGAGTCTTCTGCTTCCATGCCATACACAGTAAGCTTCCAGCGCCACAGCAGCCTGAAACAGCTGATCAGAAGGGGTGCCCGATGTTGGACCCCCACCTATCTGATATTGACCTATCCTACGCTGTACAAAATAGAAAAACTCAATTTCCGGTGCTTCCTGGGTTCCTCCACGGTTTCAACAGTGGTTCAACATTGAAATGTGACCACTCAGCTAGTCACAGATCATGGCAATGATTGGCTGAATGGTCCCATTTCCACGTCAAGAGGCACTGGGAAATACAGAGATCAGCAGGAAACCCTAGAAGCGTTGGTGCACGGATGAGGTATTCATTTTTTTATTATTTTAAAAGCTATGTACACCTTTTGGGGCATTTTTTTAATTATTGCATTGTACTCATTTTGAGCTTAAAATTAAAAAAAATTCCATTGGTCTTTATTAAAATTTGGAGCCTTTTTCTCTGTACATGGCCGAGTAGAAGGTCTGAATTTTCTCTCTTCTGCTCAGGGCTGGGCTCCTTATCTCTGACCATATAAACACATAGCTCAATCCTTATCTTAATGATAAGAATGTACCTCTTAGTACCTCTTAGTAATTTAGAGGTAAGGGTTACAAGATGACGACTACATCGCACTTAATGATGTAGGACATACTTTGACTGTTTTGCTGTCTGATATTCACATACCATACACATACCATCATTAAGTGCAATGTAGTGGCATGTATTTTTTGTATTCCCTACTTGTATATCATTTTCCTTTCTTTTTATCATGATGTATTAAATAAAAATGTATTAATTATTAAGAAACTTTGGTGACTCCTATTTATATTGAAGTATACTGCTATTTTGGAGTGTTCCTGTGGAGGTATAAAATAACTTGGTTATAGGATCTATTTGGATGATAAACGACACAAAGTGAAAGTAGCATTTACACAGCTAGAAAAATAATGAATCCTTTGTCACAGAATGGCTGAATATTTTTAATAAAGACCAATTGAAAAAATGATTTTTAGCCCAAAATGAGTAAAATGCAATCATAAAAAGAAATTGCCCCTGAAGATGTACATAGCCATTAAAGCATTCTGAGCACTTTTTTTTATAGTAAATAATGTACTGGCTGGAGTAAGTGGAGTCGTCTCAGGCAGTTAACTGTGTACAAACCATTTTATTTCGAGTAGCTATTGATATACACTGATTTTCCATATCTTCCTCCTACAGACGATAAAAAAGACTATGAACCAATGGCACAACTGTAAGAATTCGCTTCCAGTATTTTCTTATATACATGCCGCAGCTCTTCCTGGACTCATTGCATTTTGTCCTTTTGCTTTCCACTTCAGAAAACCTGAGGATGGCAGCACTGACGAAACCAGCACCACCCGGCAGAGGAAGGTCTAATACTCAAGGTGAAGTCATTTAAAGGGGATTTTATATCTTCACAGAGAGTAGTGAAGGCAAAAATGTCTAACCTGTGATTTGTAGAAGTTGTTGGAAAAACGTATTCATCATACCAAATAAGTGTTATTATCAAAATGTGGCCATTATTGTCATACCTCACAGTCAAACCAGTTCCAGGGGGACAGTCCCTTATATTGGCAGCTGTCCAACAGTCCTTGGAGGGCTGTGGCATGTCCTGATTTCAGCTGAAAGGCGCAGATACAGTCGAATACATTGGTGAGGCACAGAACCGTCAGCTCCCTGCTCCACCGTTCTCTGGCTCGTCCACATTTTTTTTAAGGGAAAAAAATTGCAAATGTTTGGTCGCAGCACCGTCCCACAAACACTACATAATGGCCAGTATTGCAGCAGGGTTGCAGAAGAGACAGTTGGTAGTGCAGCCCCTCGCAAAGCTCCTGAAAACCAGGTCAAGAGCGGGATGACAGAGCCGATCTGCTTGAGGACAACTCGCCTATCCTTGGGTTGCACAAAATTGCAGCAATCGCCTCTCTCCATACTCCATACCATACTTAAAGCGAGTATAATACACCAGAAATATTTGGAAAAAATTTATATTGTGGCAACGTCTTCCCCATTGACAGACGCACCCATTAACCAACCACTCCCCAATAGACCATAGAGTCACAACACAATCAGGTGACGTCAGTGCATGTTTAATACCGACTTCAACCTGGTCCATCTGGCAGGATTAAGGTAAGTGAACCATACTGAAACCTTCTGACACGTCTTCTGCCGCATTATACAAATTTGCCCGGTTAATGCATTAGGAAGGAGATATAAGAATCTCCAATGCCAGTCCTAACCTCCTGGGTGTTGGAGCGAGATGTGCCTAGTTTATTAACCCCAGAGGTTTTTTCTTTTTGCGTTTTCGTTTTGCGCTTCCTGCTTTTCCAGAGCCATAACATTTTTATTTGTCTGTTCACATAGCCATATGAGGGCTTGTTTTTTGCAGGACAAGTTATACTTTGCAACACCACCATTTAATATTGCACATGATGTAGTCGGAAGCGGGAAAAAAATTCCAAATGGGGTGAAATAAAAAAAAAAAAAGCAATTCCACCACAGTTTTACGTTTTTTTAGTTATTTACGACGTTCAATGTGCGATAAAACTGACCAGTTACTTTTATTCTACAGTACGAATCCGGCGATACCTTATATGTATAGTTTTTCTTGCATTTTAATAGTGTTCAAATAACAAAAAAGTGGGAAAAAAAATCAGTTTTATTTTTTTGTCGCCATATTTTGACCATGTGTGGGGGCTCATTTTTTGCGGGGCGATCTGAACTTTTCATTGATATCATTCTGGGGTGTGCATGACTTTTTGATCACTTTGTAGATACTGAAGCGACCAAAAACGGCGAATCGGACATTTTGACGCTTTTTTCCATTTTGCTGTTTGCCGTATGGGAAATATATTTTTATACTATAGGCGTTTTCACACATGGCAATACCCATGATGTGTATTTTTTTTGTTCTTTTAGTTTTTAATTTTTTACACTTTTTTATAGTTCCCATAGAGAACTATAACAAGCAATCATAGGTAACTAGTCTCATAGACCCCAATGCATTAGCATTGGAGTCTGAGAAAATTGCTACTTTCCTATGGAGCCCTATTACAGGCAAAGGCTCCATAGGAAATACTATTGACAACGGCATCTGAGGAGTCAAATATCCGCGATCAGCATTACTGCCGGTTGCGGACATTAGCCGCGGGTGTCTGCTATAAGAAACAGCAGGGCAACCGCGGTTTTGGCACCCACTCTACTCAGGAGCTGCTCAGGAAAGGGTTAAAGAGGTCGTCCAGGCTTTTTGTATGTATATGGGACTGCAACAGCGGACAGGAAGAGAGATGGGAGACGGCACGTGCACACTCTTACATCTGATTGGCGGGGGTGCTGGGTTTCAGACCACCACCAATCCACCACTATCCTGAGAATAGGTCATCAATAGAAAAAGCCTGGACAAGCCCTTTAAGAGACAGATGCTAGTGTCACGGTCCCGCCTGTGTCAGGGACTAGAAGATCGAGGAGACTGGCTGCACCTGATTGACAGCCTCTTTGGTTTCACCTTTCTGTGTTGTTGCCGGGGATGACCACACCTCTTGTCTCAGGTGTAGCTTAAGTGGTCATTCCTTCTCCTCTATTTAGTCTTGCCTCACCCATCATGCTATGTGTTTGATAGCTCCTTGTTTGTGGAAGTCCTGGTGTTGGTTCTCTCTGAGTTCCTGCTCGCCCGCATACTTCTGGAAGTTAAGTTTATCTTTTTTGTTGTTTGTTGTTTTCCCCTCCCTCCTGATATTAGGCCTGAGGGGGTCTCCTATTCCTTCATCTGGGAAGGAATAGGCCATCCGTGTCCTGATACTATCTGCAGGGCCCTGTCAGGGTGAGATTGGGCTTAGGTTCCTGTGTATGAACACTGTTCATACTGATAGCAGTCAGGGCTCGGCGTAGGGACTCACTAGGTGTGACCATTTCACTTTCCCTAGGCCTAATATCTTTTCCCTTCCCTTCTGTGTTCAGTGTGGAGTGTATTTATCACACTGCGCCGTGACAGCTAGGGCTGGTGTAAACTTAATTTACGCCAGTTTCTAGTGTAAATTTATAGTAAATACCGAGAGGCTCCGCGCAATACCGCTAAGCCTGTCCTTCTTCCCGCTACTTCATAAAAGTGGTGAGAAGCAAAAAAAGTTAAAAATGATGCTGCAAATATGGCGTGTTTCTTAATTTGTGACTTTTTAATGCTTCTTTTGTAGCATAAATTCCTTAATGAATCTCCTCCTAAGAGTGCATTCACACGGCTGTATTTTTGTTCCACATCGGATCCGCATTTTTTTATTTTAATTTCAAGTTAATGGGGCCGCAAAAGAAACGGACAGCACAACGTACGCTGTTGGCATCCATATATGAATAGAATAAAAAAAAATAGAACATGTCCTATGCTTGTCTGCGGACAAGAATAGGTATTTGTCACATATTACGGGACCTGCGGAAGGGGAAAATGCAGGATACACACAGCATTCACCTTGGTCTATATAATGTTGCCCATGGAGAGCTCATGTCTTCTCTTTTTTCTCCTATATACTGCTCTCACTCTGGTGCATACATAACTCAAAAACATTATTATAAAAAAAATACCGCCAGTAAGTTCTAATTTGCTTGGCTGTATGAGAAAGTGTAGCATCCTGCGCATATGCTTAAACCGTACCAGCACGATGGATATCAGAATGACCTCCGTTAGGCCTATAGGGGTATACAGACACATGTGGCGTACGTGCCAGGAGCATTACCCAACGGATACAATGAGGAAGACTGGCCATTTCTACACCAGGGCTCAGCAACATTCAGCACCCCAGCTGTTATGAAACTACAACTCCCAGCATACAAACATGCTCGGTTGTACTTCTTACTCCTACAGAAGTTAATGAAGCATTCTGAGAGTAGTAGTTTCTGAACAGCTGGAGTGTCGGAGGTTGCTGATCCCTGATCTACACCAATCTTCTGAGCTGCCGGAGGATGCACCTATTTTATAACGAGACACAGGCCTCACAAATTAGGTACATGTTACGGCACCCGGTGCACCTAAACAGAAATCTACGATAGCTCAGAGGTGGCTTACATTTCTGGCTTCATTTGGGCCAGAAAACTGGTGTAAATTAAGATAAATCTGTCTTGGGTGTTGGACACGCCCCTTACCTGCACTTACCACGCCCCCTGTTGAGTGCGGTGTAAAAAGAAACATTTGCGACTTTTATTTTCAAAAAGTTGCATTTAAAAAGTAAAAAACACACTGCTTGCGACCAGGGCCGTCTTTAATATTGATTGGACCCTGGGCAAGAATTTACTTGGGCCCCCTGGATCCCGCCTTCCCACACCCTAGCATGCAATCATGCCCTCCACCACAACACGAGTGAGTGGCCACTAGAGGTGTTCCTTGGCAGTAATTTAAATACTGCCTTTTTTTCTGAAAAGACAGTGTTTACATTAAAAAGCTTGCAGAGACATGCTATAGACACCAGAACTACTACGTTTAGCTGTTGTGGTTCTGGTGACTATAGTGTCCCTTAATATATATTAAAAAAATGAATTAGCACAAAAGTATCAAATTAAATGGCTGTATCATTATTCTAAAAATTAAAAAAGCACAACTTCTGACACAGATATATAGTATTTTGCAGAGAACTTTTTTTATTTTTTTTTACAATGTGCAGATAGTAGTGTACTACTAACCCCTCCATCCACCCCTACATACAGGGTAATACAGCGCCACATACCTCTTACATCCAGTGACGTCTCTTTGATGTAGATGTTCTATTTCCTCATCTTCTCCTTTCAGACCTTCACACCAGACCACCATTTTTCAGCCATTTCTCGTCTCTGCAGTTTGACAACAAACAAAATCTTAGTTTAGGGTACTTTCACACTAGCGGCAGGACAGATCTGACAGGCTGTTCACCCTGTCGGATCCGTCCTGCCACTATTTTGCCGTGCCGCCGGACCGCCGCTCCGTCCCCATTGACTATAATGGGGACAGGGCAGAGCTCCGGCACAGCACGGCAGTGCACAGTGAGAGGCCACCGGACTAAAAAGTCGGACATGCAGTACTTTTAGTCTGGCGGCCTCTCGCCGTGCCCTGCCGTGCTGTGCCGGAGCTCCGCCCCCGTCCCCATTATAGTCAATGGGTATGGAGCGGTGGCACGGCAAAATAGCGGGAGGACGGATCCGACAGCCTGTCGGATCCGTCCTGCCGCTAGTGTTAAAGTAGCCTTACTACTTTTCCATCATCCTCCCATCTTCTGGACAAATCATCCTACCACCCCCAGTACTGTGCCGCTGTGCTCCCCAATACTATACTGCAGAAACAGATAAACCCCATGATAATGGTAGTACCATGCAGATAGTGCCCTTCAATAATTATTGGCACACAGTGCCCTAAAATAACTGCGCCCAGCAAATAGTGCCCCAGACACATAACGTCCCCCAAAAATAATTGTGGTAAGCTGATACTGTGCCAAGGTGCCCCCACAGAAATAGTGCTCCCAAAAATCCCACCAATAGGAATAATTCTCTGCTAGAGCACACATGGTAGTAATAGTGCTCCTACAGTGCCCCCAACATGTCCCCACTGTTCCCCAGAAGTAATTATGCTCCCATAGTGTCCATACTAGTAATCATGTTCCCCATAGACCCCCAGTAGTAATAAACTCCATAATAATGCCCCCCAGTAGTAATAATTCTCCTTATAATTTGTCAGTTGAAAAAATACCCCCTTTTAACCCCTTTAGGACACATGATGTACCAGTACGGCATGTTGTCCCGGTACTTAAGGACACATGACGTACCGTTACGTCATGTGTATTTCCGATCACCGCCGCCCGGTCCTGTGACCCCCCTTCCCGTGTCGGCGATCGCCGCAAACCGCAGGTTAATTCAGACCTGCGGTTTGCGGCTTTTTATGGTGCGGCGGGCGGTGATGCCATCGGGTCCCCATGGGGCTGTAGGGGGGACCTGATGGCATGGAAGGCAGCGCGATGCCTTCCTGAGGCATCGCCGCTGCCTTCCTGTGACGTGCCTGTAAGCCCCCTGGATCTCACAGGCCGGAAGCTGTATGAGTAATACTCACTGTATTACTCATACAGCCAATGCATTCCAATACAGAAGTATTGGAATGCATTGTAAAGGATTAGACCCCCAAAAGTTGAAGTCCCAAAGTGGGACAAAAAATAAAGTGAAAAAAATAAAGTTTTACCCCCAAAAAAATTAAGTTTCAAGTAAAAATAAACAAAAACTTCATTTTCCCCTAAACATATCACATGACCTAACCCCTCAGATGAACACCGTAAAAAATAAAAACTGTGCTAAATAAACAATTTTTTGTCACCTTACATCACAAAAAGTGTAATAGCAAGCGATCAAAAAGTCACACGCAACCCAAAATAGTGCCAATCAAACAGTCATCTCATCCCGTAAAAATCATACCCTACCCAAGATAATCTCCCAAAAACTGAAAAAACTATGTCTCTCAGACAATGGAAACACTAAAACATGATTTTTTTTGTTTCAAAAATGAAATCATTGTTTAAAACTTACATAAATATAACAAATATATACATATTAGGTATCGCCGCATCCGTGACAACCTGGTCTATAAAAATACCACATCTAAACTGTCAGATGAATGTTGTAAATAACAAAAAATAAAAAAAACTGTGCCAATTTCTTGTTACCTTGCCTCAAAAAAAGTGTAATATAGAGCAACCAAAAATCATATGTACCCTAAAATAGTACCAACAAAACTGCCACCCTATATCGTAGTTTCTAAAATGGGGTCACTTTTTTGGAGTTTCTACACTAGGGGTGCATCAGGGGGGCTTCAAATGGGACATGGTGTCAAAAACCAGTCCAGCAAAATTTGCCTTCCAAAAACCATATGGCATTCCTTTCCTTCTGCGCCCTGCCGTGTGCCCGTACTGCAGTTTACGACCACAAAATGGAAAATCTGCCAAAAAAGTGAAATTTTGAAATTGTATCTCTATTTTCTATTAATTCTTGTGGAACACCTAAAGGCCCCTTTCACACAGGCGTGTATTCCGCGCGGATGCGATGCGTCAGGTGAACGCATTGCACCCGCACTGAATATCGACCCATTTATTTCAATGGGGCTGTTCACATGAGCGGTGATTTTCACGCATCACTTGTGCGTTGCGTGAAAATCGCAGCATGCTCTATATTCTGCATTTTTCACGCAACGCAGGCCCCATAGAAGTGAATGGGGTTGCGTGAAAATCGCAAGCATCCGCAAGCAAGTGCGGATGCGGTGCGATTTTCACGCACGGTTGCTAGGAGACGATCGGGATGGAGACCCGATCATTATTATTTTCCCTTATAACATGGTTATAAGGGAAAATAATAGCATTCTGAATACAGAATGCATAGTAAAACAGCGCTGGAGGGGTTAAAAAATAAATAAAAATAATTTAACCCACCTTAGTCCACTTGATCGCGTAGCCCGGCATCTCCTTCTGTCTCCTTTGTTGAATAGGACCTGTGGTGAGCATTAATTACAGGAACAGGACCTTTGATGACGTCACTCCGGTCATCACATGGTATGTCACATGATCTTTTACCATGGTGATGGATCATGTGATGACCGGAGTGATGTCATCAAAGGTCCTGTTCCTGTAATTAATGCTCACCACAGGTCCTGTTCAACAAAGGAGACAGAAGGAGATGCCGGGCTACGCGATCAAGTGGACTAAGGTGAGTTAAATTTTTTTTTTTTTTTTTAACCCCTCCAGCGCTGTTTTACTATGCATTCTGTATTCAGAATGCTATTATTTTCCCTTATAACCATGTTATAAGGGGAAATAATACAATCTACAGAACACCGATCCCAAGCCCGAACTTCTGTGAAGAAGTTCGGGTTTGGGTACCAAACATGCGCAATTTTTCTCACGCGAGTTCCAAACGCATTACAATGTTTTGCACTCGCGCGGAAAAATCGCGGGTGTTCCCGCAACGCACCCGCACATTTTTCCGCAACGCCCGTGTGAAAGAGGCCAAAGGGTTAACAAAGTTTGTAAAATCAGTTTTGAATACCGTGAGGGGTGTAGTTTCTAGAATGGGGTCATTTTTGGGTGGTTTCTGTTATGTAATCCTCACAAAGTGACTTCAGACCTGAACTGGTCCATGAAAAGTGGGTTTTTGAAAATTTCGGAAAAATTTAAAGATTTGCTTCTAAACTTAAGCCTTGTAACGTCCCCAAAAAATAAAATGTCATTCCCAAAATGATCCAAACATGAAGTAGACATATGGGGAATGTAAAATAGTAATACCTACAAAAATAGTTATTATGTATTATAGAAGTAGAGAAATTGAAACTTTGAAATTTGCAATTTTGTAAAAAAAATTGGTAAATAAAAATTAATTTTTTTGACTTCATTTTACCAGTGTCATGAAGTACAATATGTGACGAAAAAATAATCTCAGAATGGCTTGGATAAGTCAAAGCGTTTTAAAGTTATCACCACTTAAAGTGACACTGGTCAGATTTGCAAAAAATGGCCTGGCCCTTAAGGTAATAATGAGCCCAGTCCCTAAGGGTTTAATGCCCCCAGTTGATCTAATGTCCCTATAGTGCCCCCATAATGTGCCAGTATAAAATACCACTATATAGTGCCCCCAGTAAATGCCACCATAGTCCTCCTCTCCCCCCTTCTTCCTAGTGCCCCTCATAATGTACCAGTATAAAATGCCCCATATATAGTGCCCTAGTAGATGCCCTCAGTGTCCCCCATAATTTGAAAGTATAAAATACCCCTTCTTAGTGCCCCCATATATGAGCCCATAGTACTCCTCTCTCCCCTTCCCCGTAGTACCCACCATAATGTGCCCCAGTATAAAATTCCCCTATACAGTGCTCCCCATATAAAATACCCCTTCTTTGTGGCCCCCATAGTGGCCCCAAAAATGTGCCTATAAGAAGTGCCCCCATAGATGCCCCAATAATGTGCTAGTAAAAAGTGCCACCAATAATGTGCCAGTAAGAAGTGCCCCCACAGTGCCCCCCAATAATGTGCCAGTAAAATGTGCCCCCATAGATTCCCCCCAATCTTGTGTCAGTAACAAGTGCCCCCATAGATGCCCCCCAATCATGTGCCAGTAACAGGTGCCCCCATAGATGCCCCCCAAACATATGCCAGTAACAGGTACCCCCATAGATGCCCCCTAATCATGTGCCAGTAGTAGTACCATATAAAAAAAATACACACTTATACTTACCATCAGGCTGGCAGCGGTGTGATGCAGGCCTCTTCCGGCCTGTGTCCCGTGTCATTGCGTTGCCTGCATTGGCCTCTGATAGGCTGCAGGCCTAGTGTCTGCAGCCTATCAGAGGAACGGGTAAGGGAGACGCCTCTCTCTCCCCTGCCCCGCTGCAGCACTTCCATCTGTATCGCTGTCTGAAGACGGCGATACAGAGGACTATGGAGATGAGCACTTCCACAATGGAAGCGCTCATCTCCCTGTGCCCTGATGCGGCCCCCACGTCACCAGTGGCCAGCGGGGCTCAAGAGGTAGGGCCTCCTTGGGGCCCCCAGGAGCAACTGGGCCCTGGGCAGCTGCCCCTTTTGCCCCGCATTAAAGATGGCCCTGCTTGCGACTTTTTAAAGCCACTTTTCTGGCACAAAGGAGATGATAAATTTCCCTCAATGTACAGAGTGTAAATGCATTGCTGTAGACCCTAGCAAGTGTGTAATGTGGATGACATTTGTGTATGTGGATCGACGTACCTCCAATGGGTGGGTGTCACACATCTGATGTGTGCTGATCATACAGGTGTGTCCTATATGTATGGGTCCGATATGTACGGTGACTGAGGTGCGCTCTGATGCAGGTGGTGGCCACCCGTAACAAGAAACAGAGCAGTGACGAAGAAAGATGTGAAATGTGGAGACGAGAGATAAGGACGACCCAAGGCTGGAACGGGAGCGGTGGAGTTATAATTAGCAGCAGCATTAATAATGGATTCACCTCTTCCCTCTCCAGCTGCATTTTGATATTTTCATTTCATTGCTTTTATTCATCTCTTTAATCAATATTTCCTCTCCCGCACTAACGACATCAGATACAATTTATGTCAAGCTGAAGTCCAGGTTTTCGTTAAGAAAAAGCAGTTATTCTGTGAAAAGATAGACTTTAGTGCAAGGGAATAATAAGCAGGAATGTCAAAAGTTTTAATAAATAAGGGCTCATGCACAAGAACGTTTTTTGTGTTCCGTATACGGGCCGTATTTTGAATTCTGTATACGGTCCATATACGGAACCATTCATTTCAATGGGTCTTCAAAAGATTCAGACAGCACACTGTGTGCTGTCCGCATCTGTTGCTCCGTTCCGTGGCCTCACAAAAATTATGAGGCATGTCCTATTCTTGTCGGTTTTGCAGACAAGAATAGGCATTTCTATAATGGGCCTTCTGTTCCGTTCCGCAAATTGCAGAAGGCACACGGGCAGCATCCGTTTTTTGTGGATCCGCAATTTGCGGACCGCAAAAAACAGCACAGTTGTGTGCATGAGCCCTAAGGCTACTTTCACACTAGTGTTTTTGCTGGATCCGGCAACTATCTGCATCCGTTATGAACGATTCCGCTTGTATTATCTTTAACATAGCCAAGACGGATCAGTCATGAACTCCATTGAAAGTCAATGGGGGACGGATCAGTTTTTTATTGTGTCAGGGAAAACGGATCCGCCCCCATTGACTTGCATTGTGGGTCATGACGGATGCGTCTTGCTCCGCATCCAAGGACGGAAAGCAAACCACAGAATACTGCGGTCTGCTCTCCCGCGTGAGAACGGAACGGAATGCATTTTGGAGCATTCCGTTCTCTTCAGTTACGTTTTGTCCCCAGTGACAATGAATGGGGACAAAACGGAAGCATTTTTTTCCGGTACTGAGACCCTATGATGGATCTCAAAACCGGAAAATATTAACGCTAGTGTGAAAGTAGCCTAAAGTTGTTTTGTCATGAAATAAATAGACTAAATAGAAAAATGGTGGCATCCTCAGACCGCTATAGATTTTTATTGTGATGATGCTATTTGTTTTTATGTCTTTATTAGAAAAATATATCTGCATACTTAAAGGGGTTGTCTGGTTTAGAAAAACGAAATAATTTTTTTTCTCAGAAACAGCCCCACCCTTTCTCTTGGCATTGCCTGGTATTGTAGCTGATCCCCATGCAAGTTTCATGTATAGATCATATGAATGTATTTCTGTACATCGGCGGCGGCACGAAGCGCACAGCATCATAGCAACCAATGGCCCCACCTCACAACATAAAGAAGTTGTCTCTTTAAACAACGTATCCCCTATCCACTCTGATCGGCTCCAGTCCAGGGCCCCCAGCCATCACAAGAATAAAGTGGTGGACACGCAAGTGCTCTCTCGGTACATACTCTATGGGGATGCTGGCGATAGCTGATTGCTTGTACTTGGCTGTCTCTGGCAGTCCTATAGAGCTGAAACAAGTGTTGTACACGTATGTATGTGCAGTGGGCCCCGGCAGGACAGTAGTAGTGGTAGTAGATATGATGGTGGTAGTTGTACCCACAGTGGCAGTCCTCCTTCTGGGAGGTTGCATCCTGATCCCCTTGGGACACACTGAACCTTTAGGGGCTCCTGCCTAGTGGTGGCTGGCGTGCCTTTGGTGTTAGGTGGATGAGTAGTAGGTTGCAAGCCAGGAGGACAAGGAGTAACATTATAAAGACATGCAGCAGGCACAGTATTTCACAGAGTAGGCTTTTTCCAAAAGGCTGTATATGGAAGGTGGCAATGATGGTAGTAGTACTCACTGAGTCTCTCAATAAAAAAAAACAGCAATCTTGCCTAGTCTGCAAGGTGTAGTCCTAGATCGGATGTCCAGTCCGTGTCAGAAGTGTGGTGGGCGCCATAAGCAATAAACCCAGACCACAGGCAGTAAAGTTCAAAACCATAAGTGGGTGTTGCCTTTACTGACTCCCGGCATGGCCCTTACGATCCTCAACCATCTGTAAAATTCAATGCTTCTTTCTCTCAGAGGTAGTTCTTAAGAAAATGCCTCTTTCTGGCAGCTTTTACTCTCAGGAGCGGTGTTCTCCTGGAGAAGAGTTCTCTTTCATGGCCTACTTGGCAGAGCACACCAAAGCAGGTCTTTACTCTAGCTTGGCTTGCTAGGAACTCCCTACAGCCAGCCAGGGAAAATGGGACCAGCCCATGACCCGCCTGTTGTAACAAAGGCTGCCGGTTTAACTGTTTTCTACCTATGCACAGCCTTTTTGGGTTAAATAGTACATAGATGATATTCAGTATCACACTGAAAACTTTAACCACTTTAGTAATGAACTATAACATTAATCCTTTAGCAGTGAATCACTACATTACCAATGTCTTGGTGCTAAGCCGCTTTCAGGGGGTTTTGTGGAGTCCATACTTTGACGGGTCAGAGCTGTTTTAGTAGCACGATGAGGGACCTACACAATTTTCGGCATGTTATGGTTGATCAGTGTAATGGGTATTGTCAGTTTACTCTCTCTAATCCATTATATCTTTATCTTGTCTTCCTTATACAGTGAAGTGAACTCTAATGCAACGGTTCAGCTATTCTGCGTCCAATATCTTGATATCAGATTAGGTCACCATGACCCAACCAACAGATCTTCAGAGGCCTTTCTGCAGCGCTGCTGACCTATGGAGATACCCCAAACCATATTCATTATTGTCATTAATGTATCCTCCTACACAGAGGCGTATATTTCCCTCAATGAAGTCTTTAAATGGTCCCCTACCAACCATGTGCCACTTATAGCAAGCACCGTCTATCCAGATGGCACACTGCTGTATGTGAGTGTCGCACCATGGGGCGTATTGAAATGGGTAGCACGCCATCTGTACAGATCCTACTTTTTTCTATTGGTATCTGCTTTTTTTTTTTTGCAAGAGGGCTTTTGGAACCCTTTAGATCCAGGGTTTGAGTGTAGCCGCCACCTCTGCACCTTCTATAAGGTCTCATGCACACGACCATGGTTTTGTCCACATCCGTATGTCCGTTCCGCGGCCCCGCAAAAAAAATAGAACATGTCCTATTCTTGTCCGTTGCAGACAAGGATAGGACAGTACTACAGAGGGCAAGACGTTCAGTTCCGCTCCGCAAAATGGGAACGCACAGGTTGGTATCCGTGTTTTGTGGATCCGTAATTTGTGGCCTGGAAAAAAGGCAACAGCCGCGTGCATGAGCCCTGTGATCCTGTTTCAACAAGATGTGCAATGGTAAAAATAAATGTCAAAGACAGATCTGACAGTTTTTTTTCTACAAAATACTTGCATTCCCAAAAAATTTGCATCTTTTTTAGAACTCTGTTGTGCCATTCCTCTGTTACTCCTTCTTGAAATGTAGGACTATATTGACTATATTACATAGGAGTATATTGACCACTCTCCTTGTCAATGGCGTGTATCTCTACATAGACATGATCCAATAGGTGCTGACTATGTAGGGGCACACCTTTTTCATAAAGGGAATGGTGACACCCATTTTTTTTATGTTTTCATACATTACCAGGAAGAATACCAGAGGAATGGCACAACACAGGGTTCTACGAAAAGATGCTCCAGAATGATTAAAGGGTGATACAAGTATTTAGTTAGGCTATTTTCACACTTGCGGCAGAGTGATCCGGCAAGCAGTTCCGTCGCCGGAACTGCCTGCCGGATCTGGCAAAACGTATACCAACTGATGGCATTAGTAAGACTGATCAGGATCCTGATCAGTGTTAAAAATGCCTGATCAGTCAGAAAAATGCATTGAAATGCCGGATCCGTCTTTCCGGTGTCATCCAGCAAAACGGATCCGGCATTTATTTTTTTCACCTTTTTTTCGGTCTGCGCATTTCCTATGGAAAAAATGCCGGATCTGGCATTCAGGCAAGTCTTCAGTTTTTTTGGCCGGAGATAAAACCGTCACATGCTGCGATTTTCTCTTTTGCCTGATCAGTCAACATGACTGAACTGAAGACATCCTGAACGGATTATTCTCCATTCAGAATGCATGGAGATATGCCTGATCAGTTCTTTTCCGGCATTGAGCCCTTTTGACGGAACTCTATGCCGGAAAAGAAAAACGCTGGTGTGAAAGTACCCTAAGGGAGCATTCACACGACCGTGTTTTTCTTCCGTGTCCGTTCCGCGTCCGTTCCGCAATTTTGACGGACAATGCACAGACCCATTCATTTCTATGGGTCTGTGAAAATTGCGGTATGCCTTTTATTCTCATCCGTGTGCTGTCCGTTCCGTGTCCGTTCCGTGTCCGTTCCTTTTTTTTTTTAGAACATGTCCTATACTTGGCCGCAAATCACGGTCCGTGGCCCCATAGAAAGTCATTGGGTCCGTGAAAAACGGATAGCACACGGAAATGCATCCGTGTGTCATCCGTTTTTAACGGACCCATGGACTGGAAACATTCTAGGAAACCCCATTTCATTTTTTTGCGGACCGTGAAAAACGGATGACACACGGAAGCACCACGTCCGTATTATACGGACTTGCGGAACGGAAAAGGAAAGATAACTGAAGACATACGGAACACACGGATCCGTGATTTACGGACCGCAAAACCAACACGGTCGTGTGAATGCTCCCTAAGCTGGATGTCTTTGTTTTTCTCTCATGCTACAGATAAACATGAGCACATGTCCATCTGAATCAGACCTTCCTGGTAAAATATTAAAGGGGTATTCCATCTGAGGTATTGATGGTATATTGTATCACTAGGATATGCCATCAATGTCTTATAGGTGTGGATCTCACCTCTGGGATCTGCTCCTGTCTCCAGAACAGCACCCCCAAAGTGACATTACACTGCCCATTCATGCCAGGCCCTCCATTCACTGTGTGGGACTTCCGAAAGCAACCCTTTAAGTGCACTTTCAATATAAAATGCTCAGTGTGCAGCGTGGACTGCAGAAAGAATACACATCTAATACAACAGAAGGAAGAAACACTCAGTACAATACTCTGTAGGAAAGCAAAGAGATGGCCGCAGTGCTATTGCGAGCATCGTTTCCTTCTCAAACAGCTGATCAGAGGGGTTCCCGGGTGTCGGACCCCCGCCAATCAGATGCTGATGACCTATCCAAAGGATAGGATAGATCATCAGTAAGAAGAAAAACGTAGAGAACCCCTTTAAATTACAGTTGGCCAAATCTTCTTAAAGCATGAAAGGGTGTATTGACAATATTTCCTCTCACTGCAGCAAGGTCTCTTCCATTAATGAACACAATACCTCTCAGCATGGGTCTCTAGTGCATGGCCTTTCAGATTCTAGACCTTCTTATATTCCTCTCTTTCTGGAGCACTTTTGGATGAAGTAGCCTAAGCTGCAGATGTCTCAGAGATGGAGGTTCTATGAGCTTAGGCCTAATGCTGATGAGTAAACACATATAGGTCTGCCATCTTCCTCTGCTAGGCACACACTTTCTACTGACCGACTAATTAACTAGGGGGCGGACCCAGGTCTATCTCTTAGCAACCTAAAATGGGTTTTGTCAAGGTGTTAACCCTTACTAATCCACAGTGCTGTTGGGTGCACAAATACAGTGAATCAGAACACTTTTACTCAATTCAACATTTTAGCAGTTACCTTGTTCTGGGGTACTTCATATACACAGGACATGCAATACATTTCCAATAGGTGAGGGACCCACCCCTGGAACCTGCAGAAATGTCAAGAACAGGGCTCGGTCACCCAGCGCCATGATTGGAGAGGGGCAAGCTTACTCAGCTGTTTTGGAAGTCTCATAGCAGTGAATGGAGAGAGCCGAGACTGTTCTGGAGATAGGAGCAGGTCCCAGAGGGGGGATCCGTACCTATCAGGCATTTACAGCATATCCTGTGCATGTGCTATGTAGGGATCTGTACTCGCAGTAGGGTTGGCAATGACAGATTTTCACAGAGACAGCGGTTTCAAAGTCCAAACTGTGCTTTATTTGGTCACTTCAGCATAACAGAGTAGCATCCAAGTTATAGCGTCACTTGGTGCGGTGAAGTTATAGCACCAGCAAACATAACAAAACAAAAATAAACACCTGCCCATCTGGGCTCTAACTAATACACAGGCAATTCCTGTCTCACCTATAGAGTCCTATTCATACCAGGGAAGATCAGGCTTCGCTCAGCCAGTCACCAAGCTCTAACCATACAGGACAGCTCTCCAGACTTCATTCCCCCCAGACTGGCATTCTGGGGTCTGCTTTATTACTCCAGTGATGATCCCTACAGGCCTCACCTGGGATCACCTCGGGCTAGGGGAAAAACATGTAATGGAGGGGTGTGGACTGGGAAATCGCACCACCAAACCTATCTCCCAGTCCAAAGAAATCCAGCCCATATAAACCTAAATAAAGAGCTCCAGAAGACTATGTTCTGCTGAAGCAACTGCATCTTTCTGGATTTCTGCTATCTCACCCAGCTGAGGAACCTGGTTGAGATACACACTCCCTCCACTACTTTCCCATACACATTACCACAGCTACTATAAGGCCTCTTTCACACGGGCTTGGGATCGGTGTTCTGTAGATTGTATTATTTTCCCTTATAACCTGTTATAAGGGAAAATAATAGCATTCTGAATACAGAATGCATAGTAAAATGGTGCTGGAGGGGTTAAAAAATTAATAAATATATTTTAACTCACCTTAATCCACATGCTCGCGCAGCCCGGCATCTCCTTCTGTCTCCTTTCCTGAACAGGACCTGTGGTGACGTCACTCCGGTCATCACATGATCCATCACCATGGTAAAAGATCATGTGATGACCGGAGTGACGTCCCCACAGGTCCTGTTCAGCAAAGGAGACAGAAGGAGATGCCGGCTGCGCGAGCAAGTGGATTAAGGTGAGTTAAAATATATATATTTTTTTTTAACCCCTCCAGCACCATTTTACTCCGCATTCTGTATTCAGAATGCTATTATTTTCCCTTATAACCATGTTATAAGGGAAAATAATAATGATCGGGTCTCCATCCCGATCGTCTCCTAGCAACCGTGCGTAAAAATCGCACCGCATCCGCACTTGCTTGCGGATGCTTGCGATTTTCACGCAGCCCCATTCACTTCTACGGGGCCTGCGGTGCGTGAAAAACGCAGAATATAGAGCATGCTGCGATTTTCACGCAACGCACAAGTGATGTGTGAAAATCACCGCTCATGTAAACAGCCCCATAGAAATGAATGGGTCGGTATTCAGTGCGGGTGCCATGCGTTCAACTCACGCATCGCATCCGCACGGAATACTCGCCCGTGTGAAAGGGGCCTAAGTGTCCAGATGGGACAACCCCTTTAATTATATAACTCTATATCCCAGACATTACACATAGGGACCCCTATACAGCACGCTCAATGTGACTATGTTATCTGGATAAGAAGCTCAATGGTAAGACTGTTCATTTTAATGTTACCTCTGTGTGCAGAATTATGTGCAACTTATGCAAATACAATATAAATATAATATAGAAACTCAGTAATCAGTGGCTTTTTCACAGCAATGATGAATAATAATTTCAATGTCACGTAATATTCTGTATGGTGGTTGTATTATAACGGAATATGTTAAAGGAGATTTCCGGGATTATACATTGATGGCCCGGTCCTCTCGGGCTCAGCCGCAGGTCTGGCTTTGCAGGGTGCTTTAAATCAGCAATAATACTAGGACCCCCACTGATCACACATTAATGGCCTCGGTTACAGCATCAATGGTTTTTTTCTGGGAAAACCCCTTTAAAAATAGAAGCAATGCTTTATATTATACTGCTATATATCCATTGTAATATACTGTGTTTGATTACAGGGCTATAGGAGCTTTCTGCAGTATAATCTCACACTGTTTATAGGTGACACCAAGGCTATTGTAAATTAAATAATTGACACCGAATCTTATTATATATTTTTCTATTCCTTTGACTTTTCACTTTCATCTTTTTTTTATATACTGTATGCTATAGATAGGATACCAGTTGAGGAAAGTGTATATACGATATAATCAGTGCTGCCAGCAGCAGACTGTGCAGAGACCCCCCCCCAACTGGTAAGGCTAGTTTCACACTAGCGGCAGGGGACTCGGGCAGGCTGTTCCAGCGGGTGAACAGCCTGTCGGATCCGTCTGCCCCTAGTTCACGTGTGCCCCCGGACTTCCGCTCCGTTCCTATTGACTATAATGGGGGCGGGGTGGAGTTCCGGGGGCAGCACGGCAGCGCAGGCCGAGAGGCGGCCGGAGTAAAAGTACTGCATGCACCCTAACACCCAGATAGACCATTATTGACGACTGCCTGCAATTTATTTCATAAGTCCTAGTAGGAATAATAGAGGAATCGCACAACATAAAGTCATAAGAATAGATGCTCCAGAATTGTTATTATTTGAAAAATGCAAGTAGTTCCTAAAACAGACCTGTCAGGAGAGGTGAGGGCAAGAAAAGAGTTTGGTCGGCGCTCGGGGCTAGCAGTGCATGTGGGAAGATGTGTTACCGGCCCTCGCACCTCTCTGCTTCAATATACTTTTATTTCCACAACATAAACAGTTAGGACGCGTTTCGGTTGAAAAAGTCTCAGCACGGGCCGAAATGCGTCCTTATGTAATGGATTATGTTGTGGAGATAAAAGTATATTGAAGTGAAGGAGACGTGACAGGTCCTTTTTAGAGGGTTGTGTCATCACAGACAACCACACTCCTGGGAATTATGATGATCAGCTGATCACAGAGGGTCAGGCTCTTGACACCCTCAGCAAGCAGCTGATTTCTCCATAAGGATTGTCTCCATTGCTGGCTAGCTTCATTTTTCCATCACGTTATACACTGCTCGTTTCCATGGTTATGACCACCCTGCAAATCATCAGCAGTGGTCGTGCTTGTACACTATAGAAAAAAGCACCAACCTATGCGTACTCCCATGGCACCAGAGAGTCCAGGACCAGAGAGGAAGCAATATGGACAGTCACAATACATTAGTAGGTGGCTTGTATTAAATTTCTCTACATGGTAAATGCCACTTGCTGAAGAGAAGCAACCGCTTTAAGGCTAGTTTCACACTAATGACTTTGGATCCAGCAGGCCTACTTTTTCAGCATTCTGGCATTACCGAACGCTACCGTGTTGCCATCAGGCCCCAATAACTATAATGGGGACCAGTGGAGATCCGGCCACAACCCAGCAAATATGCAGAGAAGCTTACAGACTAAAACTGACCAAATCTTCGCCGATCTCCCATTAAAGTTAATGGAGCCGGCAGGTATCAGGTAGCGTCCGGCAGTGCCGGTTCCAGACATCTCCATCTAGGGCTCATGCACACGACCGTATGTATTTTGCGGTCTGCAAAAAATACGGATGATGTCCGTGTGCATTCCATATTTTGCGGAACAGAACAGCCGGCCCCTAATAGAACAGTCCTATCCTTGTCCATAATGCGGACAATAATAGGACATGTTCTATTTTTTTACGGAACGGACATATGGAAACGGAATGCACACAGAGCAACTTCAGTTTTTTTCGCGGACCCATTGAAATGAATGGTTCCGCATATGGTCTGCAAAAAAAACGGAACAGACACAAAAAGAAAACACGTTCATGAGCATGAGCCCTAAGGGTGGGTTCACATCATGTTTTATGCCTCTGTTTGACATATATGCTACAAAAAAAGGATACAAAAATGTAGCACACCACGTTCTTGTGTCCTGCACAGTCCAGTAAAAAAAATGTGTATATTTCTATTAAGAATGGTAAAAAAATATATATGTTTTTGTTTTTTTACAATGGAACTCTATGGTGAACAGATGCCACTGTATGGCATCAGTCTGAGGAATACATTTTACATATACGTTTTTTTATACATTGAAAGGATGAGAAAAAACGTCATGTGAACCCACCCTTAGGCTGGTGTGAAACTAGCCTAACCTGGGCATCTGAGAACGCATCCGTTTCCAACTGATCGCTCCCCCCCTCCTTGTCCATAACAACACATACAATAAAAGTACACTGCTCAAAAAAATAAAGGGAACACAAAAATAACACTTCCGAGATCTGAGTTAATTAAATATTCTTCTGAAATACTTTGTTCTTTACATAGTTGAATGTGCTGACAACAAAATCACACAAAAATGAAAAAAAAATGGAAATCACATTTTTCAACCCATGGAGGTCTGGATTTGGAGTCACACTCAAAATTAAAGTGGAAAAACACACTACAGGCTGATCCAACTTTGATGTAATGTCCTTAAAACAAGTCAAAATGAGGCTCAGTAGTGTTTGTGGCCTCCACGTGCCTGTTTGACCTCCCTACAATGCCTGTGCATGCTCCTGATGAGGTGGTGGACTGTCTCCTGAGGGATCTCCTCCCAGACCTGGACTAAAGCATCTGCCAACTCCTGGACAGTCTGTTGTGCAACGTGACGTTGGTGGATAGAGCGAGACACGATGTCCTAGATGTGCTCAATTGGATTCAGGTCTGGGGAACGAGCGGGCCAGTCCATAGCATCAATGCCTTCGTCTTGCAGGAACTGCTGACACACTCCAGCCACATGAGGTCTAGCATTGTCTTGCATTAGGAGGAACCCAGGGCCAACCCCACCAGCATATGGTCTCACAAGGGGTCTGAGGATCTCATCTCGGTACCTAATGGCAGTCAGGCTACCTCTGGCGAGCACATGGAGGGCTGTGCGGCCCTCCAAAGAAATGCCACCCCACACCATTACTGACCCAATGCCAAACCGGTCATGCTGGAGGATGTTGCAGGCAGCAGAACGTTCTCCACGGCGTCTCCAGACTCTGTCACGTCTGTCACATGTGCTCAGTGTGAACCTGCTTTCATCTGTGAAGAGCACAGGGCGCCAGTGGCGAATTTGCCAATCTTGGTGTTCTCTGGCAAATGCCAAACGTCCTGCACGGTGTTGGACTGTAAGCACAACCCCCACCTGTGGACGTCGGGCCCTCATATCACCCTCATGGAGTCTGTTTCTGACCGTTTGAGCAGACACATGCACATTTGTGGCCTGCTGGAGGTCATTTTGCTGGGTTCTGGCAGTGCTCCTCCTGTTCCTCCTTGCACAAAGGCGGAGGTAGCGGTCCTGCTGCTGGGTTGTTGCCCTCCTACGGCCTCCTCCACGTCTCCTGGTGTACTGGCCTGTCTCCTGGTAGCGCCTCCATGCTCTGGACACTACGCTGACAGACACAGCAAACCTTCTTGCCACAGCTCGCATTGATGTGCCATCCTGGATAAGCTGCACTACCTGAGCCACTTGTGTGGGTTGTAGACTCCGTCTCATGCTACCACTAGAGTGAAAGCACCACCAGCATTCAAAAGTGACCAAAACATCAGCCAGGAAGCATAGGAACTGAGAAGTGGTCTGTGGTCACCACCTGCAGAACCACTCCTTTATTGGGGGTGTCTTGCTAATTGCCTATAATTTCCACCTGTTGTCTATCCCATTTGCACGACAGCATGTGAAATTGATTGTCACTCAGTGTTGCTTCCTAAGTGGACAGTTTGATTTCACAGAAGTGTGATTGACTTGGAGTTACATTGTATTGTTTAAGTGTTCCCTTTATTTCTTTGAGCAGTGTACCTCATTTAAAAAAATCCCAAATTACTGGTTTTTTTTTTATTCATTCCGGTTCCCAATAATGCAATAACGAATAATAAAAATGTTGTATATATACCGCCAAATGGTACCAATAATGACTACAACCTGCCCGGCAAAAAACAAGCTCTGTCAATTAAAAATGTTATGGCTCTTAGAATTTGGCGTTTGAGTGCAAAGAGCCGGCCGCCACCATCTTGATTGAAGATCCAGCACGAAATCCTGTACGCGGTGATGTATGACATCACCACGCAAGCCGATGTCATCACGGGCTGCGCAAGATTTCGCACTGGATCTTCAATGAAGATGGCTGCGGCCGACTCGCCGCGATCACATGGATGAGCTAAGTATGATTTTTTTTTTACACTGTAATATTAATGTCAGATGCCACAATCAGCGATGAATGTGGATTCTGAGGGGTACAATGACGGGGGCGGCACCATTGCCATTCACTGTCATTGTGCCCGCTACTCAAAGAAATACAGGAACACATCAGGAACATAAAAAAGGGTTTAGAAACCCACAGCGTTTCATTCCATTTAAAAAAAAGAATGTGCAAGCAAGCCCTTTGGACACAAATTTGTAGGGCTAGAGCTAATGAAGACCAACTGGAGGGGAGAAGACCCTTTGGCCCCTTTCACACAAGCAAGTTCTACACATTGGGCTCACATCGTGTGTCAGCGAGAGCATCAGCCCTGATCTCCCAGCACTGACGGGTCGCGTAGTATTATATTTATTTATGCTGCTATGTAACCCTTAGGCCCCTTACAGACGAGCGTTCCTCCCGCAGCAAGTCCGCATCACAGCACCCGGCCTTACCTCCCATCGCTGCCGGGAGTCATATAGCATTATATTGATTTATGATGCTATATAACCCTTACAGTTCTGTATTATGGGGTCACCGTTGGACGCTTGGGGTGTGCAGTAGTACCGGGTGTTACGGAACGAACAGGGGGTAGTTGGGCTGTGGGTGCGGGGGCCAGCAGGTCATCGGGGGTGCCGTTACCAGGGTACGGATACGGATGGGGTCAGGGAAAGTGAGGGTGGTAAGGAAAAGGACGGGGGGAGCCGTGTTTAGATGACGCGGCGAGAGGGAAGGTGTATGTTTGCTTTGAGGGGCCTCTGGGGGCCCACTTGAAGATAGAGGTGAAAGAAAATATCTGGAACGGTTTAATTTGGATAGTGAGAGGACGGATGATAAAAATGAAGACGAGGATAGGCGGTGGTACCGTTTGATTCCACTGACTTTTTCCAACTGGATGCAGGCATTTGTGATCCTGGCCAGTGTCATTAGGGAGAAGGCGCCGGAGAATTGTTCCGTGCTTTTCTGTTATCTGGACGCGATAAGAGAGGCGTATAGGGTATATGGGGGGTTTGGGAGGTTGAGGTATGATGAGCAATTTCGGCAACAAAAAGCAGCTCGGTCTAGCATTTGGTGGGATCATAAGGATATAGGTTTGTGGATCCGGGTGATGGCTCCAGGCAGGGTGGGGCAGTCCTTTCCATGGGGCGCCGGAGGTTCTTGGCAATCGGAGCGCTCGGCGGCCTTGCAAAAGGGGTTATGTTTCCAGTTTAATGAGGGTGGATGCAGGAATGGGGATAAGTGCAAATTTAAGCATGAGTGTTCCTCATGTGGGGGGAATCATGGAGCGCAGCGGTGCTTCAAAGGTCATAAGGGAAGAGGTAGGGGCGATGGGTATGGAAAAGGGGCGGACGCCAATTTGGTTATCCGAGATGGTGCCCTTTCTAAATAGATACCCTAATGTGGAGGCGGCAGAGTTTTTGTTGGGAGGTTTTAGGGAGGGTTTTCGGATTTCGTTCTTTGAGGGCGAGTTTTGGCAAGGGAGAAAAAATTTGAAGTCAGCAAAGGAGCGTCCGCGGGTGGTTACTGAAAAATTGCGGAAAGAGGTGGAGTTAGGATGCATGGCAGGGCCCTTTTGGGACCTGCCGATGCAGGATCTGCGGGTGTCACCACTGGGGGTTGTTCTAAAGAGGGAGCTTAATAAATTTCGGCTTATACATAACAGTTAACGACGGGATTGCGCCGGAGTTGTGTTCGGTGGTGTATACATCGTTTGATGAGGCAGTTCGTTGGGTTCGGTCTTATGGGCGGGGAGCTTTGTTGTCTAAGGTGGATATTGAGGCTGCTTTTCGTCTTTTGCCAGTACACCCGGATTGTCAGCACTTGCTGGGTTATTTTTGGGACGTTTTTTTTTTTTGTTGATCAGTGTTTGTCCATGGGTTGTTCAGTGTTGTGTGCCTATTTTCAGACATTCAGCACATTTTTGGAATGGGTGGCACGTGAGTGGTCGGGTTGGGGTTCGATTATCCATTATTTGGATGATTTCTTGTTCATTGGGCCGCCAAGTTCTAATGGATGCTCCGTGATGTAGCATTCTTTTGAAGCCATGTCGGAACTTTTGGGCAGACTTTTTCTGAAATAGGAAGGTGCGATTCTATTGTGACAACTTGGAGGTGGTGGAGGCTATTAATCGCATTTCGGCTTTATCTCCGCCGGTTGTGTGCTTGCTTCAGCATTTGGTTTTGGGTTGTTTATCATTGAATGCTTGGATAGTCGCGACTCATGTGCCTGGGGTAAGTAACTCAATTGCGGATGCATTGTCTCGTTTTCAGTAGGACCGGTTTCGGGTGTTATCACCGGAGGTGGACGAGCAGGGAGCAAGCTCTCCACAGGAGATGTGGAATCTGCCATTTGGTCGGTTGGAGAGTTGGTGAGGGGATCCTTGTCGGCGGGGACCTGAGCGGCATATGATAAGGCATGGGGGTTATTGGAGGAATGGTGTCAGTTGGGGAGGTTAGGTTGATTCAGTTAGCTTTTTCTTTGGTAATTTTTTGGGCATTGCACATTGGGGAATTGGTCAGTCCGAGTAAGAGCCGTGGGGGTGGCCTTCAGAGAGAGGATGTGGAGTTACTGTATTTGCTGATAGGGTGGAATATTGTATTAGGAGGTCTAAAACTGATCAGTTGGGTCGGGTTGTGGGATCGGTCGTGTGCCTGGTTCAGTGTCTTAAAGAATTTTGGGGGGGAAAGATTGGGGGGTGATGGGCCGCTGTTAGTTCATGAGGATGGGTCTTCACAGTTCCAGTTTTTAGCAGTGCTACGGGCTTGTTTGGCAAGGTTGGATAGAGACCCCTCGCTGTTTGGAAGTCACTGTTTTCGGATTGGCGCGGCCACGGAGGCCGCTAGGAGGGGGTTGGGGGATGACTTCATTCGTCGCATTGGTCGATGGGAGTCTATCCGGTTCTGGTCCTATGTTAGGCCTGCGTTGCTATAAGAGGGGGGAATGGAGTTTGTGCATGATTAGGGGCATGTGCGCCCGATTTTGTTGATATGTTGAATGTTGTGTTCTCTGCAGGTGGTTCAGCGTGCCTGGTTTGGATCATGGGGCATTCTTACGTGTTCTGGGTAGCGTTGCGGGCAGCAGTTAGGCTGGATGGTAGACAACTGGGTTTTCCAAGAGAGGTGGCAGTGATTTGCTGGTTGGGGATGAGAGGAATGCTGTGGAGTCGGGTTCTTCCAGAATTCCATAGATTTGCAAGGTTAGATGTTGCCCCTGGGGTGTTTGTGTTACATGTGGGGGGGAACGATTTGGGGGTGCACCCCTTTAGGGAGCTCACAAAGGATATTAAATTTGATTTATTGAGTTTGTGGGCTCAGTTTCCAGGTTTGGTGACAGTCTGGTCGGACATGGTGCCGCAGAAGCAGTGGAGGGACGCTAGGTAAGTAGTGAGGGTTAACAAAGCCAGGATAAAAGTTAATAGGGTGGTAGGACGTTTTGTGGTGAGGAATGGTTGTATTGCAGTGCGTCATAGGGAGTTGGAAGCGGGTGAGGGGGCGTTTTGGAGGGGGGATGGAGTACACCTGAATGGGGTGGGGATTGATTTCTGGTGTTCGGGTTTACAGAACGGGATTGAGTTGGCTTTGCAGGAGTGGCGGGACGCAAGGAGGTGAGGTTTCACCACCTTGGTCGTGGGCGGTGGTGGGTCCTTGAAGTTGGTGGTTATGGTGGATCTGGCGTGGTGGGCAGGGAGCCAAGTGGGCTCTGGACTCCCCAGGTACTGGAATTTGGGGCGTGATATGGCGGGTATCTGCCCACGTTTGTTGCCCATGGTTAGCGTTTTCTGCCTCTGAGCTGGCGTTTATTGGCTAAAGGTAATTTAAAGGGGTTCTGCAGTTTTTTTAAACTGATGATCTATCCTCTGGATAGATCATCAGCACCTGATCGACGGGGGTCTGACACCCGGGACCCCTGCCGATCAGCTGTTTGATAAGGCAGCGGCGCTGGCAGTAGCGCCACGGCCTTCTCGCTGTTTAAAGCAAACACAGTGACGTCATGACTAGTATCAATGGTCTGGGCGGGGCTAAGCTCTGTTCATTTAAATGGTGCTGATGGTCTATCCAGAGGATAGATCATCAGTTTAAAAAATCTGCAGAACCCCATTTAATTTAATTGAGGGGCGGGGCAGTTGCCCGTCAGGTTGCGGGGCTCCAAGGATCCTCGCCGTGCTTTATGTGTTCCTTGGGCGGGCCTTCAGGTGGGAAGGTCTTTTGGGGTTGGTTATTTATGTTATTTATTGTATGTTTGTTATTTAATAAAATGGCTGCTTTAGCCAAAAAAATACACCTGTGGTGCTGTGTATTTATTTGGTTGGGAATGGGGGGAAATAGGGGAGAATGACTTGACAGTACGCTTGTCATGCGCATGACAGGGGAAGATTGGCCATATACCTTACAAGGACATTTCCCGGTGGGCCGATGCCCCAGGGGCCCACCCAAGCCCTGCTCACTGCCGCTGGACAGGTACATAATGAGCTCTCAGCGGCATAGGCGTCGCTACAGGGGGGCAAGGGGGAATAACCCCACTAGATTATTCCTTAGCCTATCCCCCCCCCCCCCGCTGATTCCCCTAGTACAGTACAGCGGCAATCTGTCAATTTTGCCAAACTGAAAAAACTGCCCATGCTGCCCACCCGCTTCCCTACGGGCTCGTCGGCAGCCAAGTGAATCTTCCCCCGCCCACCTCAGCTGCTATTGGCTGGGAGGGAGAGAGCAGAACTGCCATTGGCTGCCTGTGTATTTCAGCCTAGCAGGGCCTGCAGAGGCAGAAAAGAATGCGGCTTGGGGATTTATCATCAGGAAACATCATTGTGCACCCCTCCCCCTGCCACCACACCTAGAGGAAGAAGGCATGAGGACAGAGCAAATCAGAACTGTAGGTACCTTTTCTATCTGCGATGCACCCCTGACCAGCGCCCCCTTGTGTTACAAGCACCCCTGACTAGCGCACCTTGCGTTACACGCACCCCTGACTGCTGCACTCTGCGTTACATGCACCTCTGACCAGCGCCCCCTGGGTTACATGCACCCCTGACCAGCGCCCCCTGGGTTACATGCACCCCTGACCGCCGCACCCTTAGTTACACGCACCCCTGATCGCCGCATTCTGCGTTACAAGCAGATTAAGTAGTATTAGTTGCACACACCGACAACACCCACAGGGTTATTTCACAAAAGGGTGAAGAGTTTGGAGAAGTCAGGAGAAGAGGACAATATAGGACAACATACCGTAGCTGATTTGAAAAAATTCTCCAACTCAGCTCACTTTCCTATTCAGTTATGTTGTCCTAGATTGTTCCCTTCTCCAAACTCTTCACCCTCTTGTGAATAAGCCTGTGAGCGTCTGTTCATTGGTCTTCTTTAGTGACATGTTTAGCACATGGGATTATTTACACAGCCCTGGTGTTTGCTGAAACTCCTTTAAACTATAAAGAAAAGTTTTGGAGAGTTTCTCTCTTTCTCAGGTCTGAAGCAAAACCGAGGAACAAAGGAAAACTCTTGAAAGCTTCTCTTTTAAGTATTAGGTCAGTACAATAAAAAAGTATCCCTGCGTACCGCAATACTCTCGTATATCTCATTTATATATACTTTTTTTTTTTCAGTAGTATGATTAAGTGGTGAAAATTATTAGTGCCCCCCCATTTTTGACTGTGTTATCTTATGTGCCCCCCTATATATTGTTCCTAAAATCGCCACTGCTCAGCGGTAATTAACCCTGTGAGAATTAGAAACTCATGTACAGCAGCAGCAGCGACCGCACATGTCCTCTGAATTCAACTGCTGTGGCCCACATCTCACCTCCTAAGCCCTCTGCTCCATATCTTAAATAGAGACAACTGGAGGAAGAGGACATAAAATGGCATCTAATGATGGCCACAATAGAAGGACAGCTTTTGGGGCAGTATATTGTGCTGCGCTGTGGTATATGGTTCTGCTAGGACAGTATTTTACGCTATGGTATTGCCGGCACCGCCTATTTGGGTTGCCCCGCCTTCTGTTAATTTGGACACCCCTGCCACAAGCGGGTCACTTTTAGTTTTTTTTTCCAAGGGCCACTTTAAGTTCGCAGTCCGCCCCTGGCACATGAATTACAAACATCTCCTAACAACCATCAGTAAAAGACGCATTGCACCCGGATGTCTTCCGTTTTTCACATAAGCCCCATTCACTTCTATGGGACCAGGGCTGTGTGAAAAACACTGAATATAGAACATGCTGCGATTTTCTTGTAACACAGAACTGATGCGTGAAAAATAACGCTCCTGTGCCCAGACCCATAGGAATAAATGGATCAGGATTCAGTGCGCGTGCGGTGTTCACTTCACGCATTGCACCTATACGGAAAACTCGCTCGTCTAAAAGGGACCTTACTCAGCTGTTCTTGTAACTCCCATAGAAGTGAATGGAGGATTCTGGGAGTTGTAGTTTCAGAACTGCTGGAGTGCCCTATTATGCTCCTAGCACTGCCCGACATTCTGTGTTTCTAGTCAGATGTCTTGACTCTTCAGCGTTCCTGCCAGCTAGGGAATATGAATATGCACAATAATTCATAATATTAATAATTGTTTGTATTCATATTCCCTAGGGATCCTTTTCTGTGGTTATTTAATGCTGGTCACTCTTATTTGGTCTTGTGTTAATACCGCACCAGACACGGGGTGATTTAACAGTGAACACAATGGTTGTATTCAGGGTTAATTTGACCCGATATTTTATCTTGTAAACTTTTTGTGCCAGGTTTTAAACTAAGAATAAAAGTTAAGTTAATACACCCCTATTTTTGGATTCTGTGCATATGGGCTGTAGGGCTTTCATCACCCTACATCCCCACATGGCATTATAGACTTTTTTGGATATTCATTGAGGGTTTTAATTGGGCAAAAGCAGTAAAACGTAAAAAAATAAAAAAAAATAAACTTGGCACCGCTATAACTGTACTGACCTAGATAATTACGTTTTCATGTTATTTATGGTGCATAGTGAACATCCCAAAATTTAGTCAGAATAATTTTTATTGTTTTTTTCATTGGTAAAGAAAACAATTCCTACATACATATACAATAGAACAGTAAAAGCAAGTAAATTTGCGCTGTCGACAAGTCATTTGAATAACAGCTTCTACATGTATCATAGTTGACTGCATACAATAGGTCTCCGTTATATTGTTATAAATCAAGTATGCAAATTTGATTCAAGGAAGATGAAAACTAATACATAAAAGAAGAAATAAAGAAAAGTAAAACATGATGTAAAACTAACATCCCTCAAACATTTCACAGCACTAGGAAGCGTTGATACCTGGACGGACAGGGGCACCACATCCTCCAAGCAGATCATTAAAGACAACAAGATTCTGAATTTTGAAGACCTCCAAAAGAGCTTTAATCTAACCAACAGAGATAAACCTACCTATATTGCCCTAAAAAATATCTGGGAAAAATACCCTAATATAGAAATGTATTTACCACACAACCTAACAAACCTGTTAGACATGTCACCTAGCCGACAAACAACAAAAAATGGCAAAGTGGTCTATGATTCAGCAAATCATGATATATCACAAGACAAACTATCAGATCATCAAAAATGGGAAACAGACTTGAATAAACCCTTGAGCACGTACCAATGGAGTAAAGCAATTGTTCAAGAAAGCTACTACCTGCACCAACCATAGAGAACAATATTTTAAGATAATATCTAGATGGTACTATACACCAGTTAAGCTGCATACATTTTACAATACATGTTCAAATATGTGTTGGAGGAATTGCAACCAATGTGGTACCCGTCCCTATTCCATATCTTTTGGACATGTCCAAAGTTAGGAAAGTTAAAGAGGTACATACATGAACTAATCAACATGATAGCAGGCAAACACATTTTGCTCACTCCGGAAATAGCCTTATTAAATATAGGAATGGAAGCGATAGACCCATTAGTCCAAACACCCATAATGCATATTTTCATTACTTATCGCACATTGTTAGCAAAACGAACATAATTCCTAAAGTCAGTGACGCTACAGAATTGGTATCTAAAAACTACATAAATGAACAAATATATGCAACGATTAGGGGCAAAAGAGGCATCATGAAAAAAAAAAATGAACATCACAAAATTTGAAAGGTAAAACGCCAATGGCAGAATTGCTGTTTCTTTACATTTCCACCAATAAAAATTAATCAATGAGTTACGTGTACTCTAAAATGGTACCATTAAAAAATTATACATTTCCTGCAAAATACAAGCCCTTCTATGGATATACTGACATAATAATAAAAAATAAAAAAAATACACTGCTCAAAAAAATAAAGGGAACACTTAAACAACACAATGTAACTCCAAGTCAATCACACTTCTGTGAAATCAAACTGTCCACTTAGGAAGCAACACTGAGTGACAATCAATTTCACATGCTGTTGTGCAAATGGGATAGACAACAGGTGGAAATTATAGGCAATTAGCAAGACACCCCCAATAAAGGAGTGGTTCTGCAGGTGATAACCACAGACCACTTCTCAGTTCCTATGCTTCCTGGCTGATGTTTTGGTCACTTTTGAATGCTGGCGGTGCTTTCACTCTAGTGGTAGCATGAGACGGAGTCTACAACCCACACAAGTGGCTCAGGTAGTGCAGCTTATCCAGGATGGCACATCAATGCGAGCTGTGGCAAGAAGGTTTGCTGTGTCTGTCAGCGTAGTGTCCAGAGCATGGAGGCGCTACCAGAAGACAGGTGTCACGGCTGAGGATGGGGGAAATCCTCAGCCGTGCGATGCCAGATGCTGTTGGCCTACTCGGCCAGGAGAACAGGATAGGGAGCAGGTCACCTCCTAACAGCGTCCCTACCCTGACCCTAACTCCTAACTGCATGGGCCGACCTTAAAGGTAGGAGGACCCATGCGCAGGAACCTCGGATCCCTAACTCACCCTCCGTCCGGTCCCTGCGCTAGGAGTCAGGGTAAGACGACCTACTCCTCCTAGGCACGGAGGAGCAGGAGTCTCACTGGCCAAGCTGTTGGGAAAAAGGGGAACCAAAACAGACTAACGGAAATGGCAGGTGAACTAAGTAGTTCAACCAACCTGCCACAGCCTTGCTGACTGGATCCCTGAGAACACACAGAATCCAGAACCATTAGCTGCACAAACCAAATGAAGGAAGGACCCAACAGAACATCAGATGGACATCTCACACAACATGACATAAAACATAAAGTGACATTTTCTTTATGACCACAGGGGTGGCTCTCACAGGTCGGTAGAAACACAGGAGGCTGCTCCAGCAAGCATGACTGAAGCAACCTCCTGAGCCATGCAAAAGTGAGAGGCTTTATAGGCCAGGAAGCCACACCCACAGTCAGACACACCCAGTGCACACACACACTAGGAAGGAGGTTAACCCTTCCAACACCAGGGAAGGGAAAACATAAATAAAAAGGGAAAGTGTCCAACTCAGAAACACACTGTGGCTGTTGCCGCAGGCAACGACATGGGTGGCCACCATGTCCTGGGAGTCAGCCCGAAGGCCAGGACACTGCCACCACATGTACACCATGCAACCAAACGTTGCCACGGGCAACCACAGTGAGGAGAAGATGTAAGTGTACACCACACAAAACAGAGAGTGCACACCGACATACAAAAGTGCATACATACACACAACTCCTAGGAAACCGCACACATAGCTGTTGTCCGCGGCAACCGCACCTGAGGCCAACTACATTATGCCTCAAGCTGCGGTTGAAACTACAACACAAAACCGCGGGCAACAGTATGCGGCTCCCAAGGAGTCACGGCCAAAACCGTGGCCGTGACACTAGGCCAGTACATCAGGAGACGTGGAGGAGGCCGTAGGAGGGCAACAACCCAGCAGCAGGACCGCTACCTCCGCCTTTGTGCAAGGAGGAACAGGAGGAGCACTGCCAGAGCCCTGCAAAATGACCTCCAGCAGGCCACAAATGTGCATGTGTCTGCTCAAACGGTCAGAAACAGACTCCATGAGGGTGATATGAGGGCCCGAAGTCCACAGGTGGGGGTTGTGCTTACAGCCCAACACCGTGCAGGACGTTTGGCATTTGCCAGAGAACACCAAGATTGGGAAATTCGCCACTGGCGCCCTGTTCTCTTCACAGATGAAAGCAGGTTCACACTGAGCACATGTCACAGACGTGACAGAGTCTGGAAACACCGCGGAGAACGTTCTGCTGCCTGCAACATCCTCCAGCATGACCGGTTTGGCATTGGGTCAGTAATGGTGTGGGGTGGCATTTCTTTGGAGGGCCGCACAGCCCTCCATGTGCTCGCCAGAGGTAGCCTGACTGCCATTAGGTACCGAGATGAGATCCTCAGACCCCTTGTGAGACCATATGCTGGTGCGGTTGGCCCTGGGTTCCTCCTAATGAATGACAATGCTAGACCTCATGTGGCTGGAGTGTGTCAGCAGTTCCTGCAAGACGAAGGCATTGATGCTATGGACTGGCCCGCTCGTTCCCCAGACCTGAATCCAATTGAGCACATCTGGGACATCATGTCTCGCTCTATCCACCAACGTCACGTTGCACCACACACTGTCCAGGAGTTGGCAGATGCTTTAGTCCAGGTCTGGGAGGAGATCCCTCAGGAGACCGTCCGCCACCTCATCAGGAGCGTGCACAGGCGTTGTAGGGAGGTCATACAGGCACGTGGAGGCCACACACACTACTGAGCCTCATTTTGACTTGTTTTAAGGACATTACATCAAAGTTGGATCAGCCTGTAGTGTGTTTTTCCACTTTAATTTTGAGTGTGACTCCAAATCCAGACCTCCATGGGTTGAAAAATTTGATTTCCGTTTTTTTTATTTTTGTGTGATTTTGTTGTCAGCACATTCAACTATGTAAAGAACAAAGTATTTCAGAAGAATATTTAATTAACTCAGATCTCGGATGTGTTATTTTTGTGTTCCCTTTATTTTTTTGAGCAGTGTATATATAAAATATATATATACAGTATATATAATAATATGCTGGGCAGCACTGCAAACAAGGTAGAAAAACTGAGTGCCAGCGGCTGCGGAAGTGATCCAACATCCAGATAAATATAAAAATGAAAAATTCCACAGCCCTTTCAAAAATAAATAGTGTGTTTATTACACCAGACGCTGGCACTCAGTTTTTCTACCTTGTTTGCAGTGCTGCCCAGCATATCATTATATATATATATATATATATATATATATATATATATATATATATATTTAAAACGCACTTGGACGCCAAGACCCAAAACAGGCACGTCACTAAGGGGTTAAATTTGCTAAAGCAAGTCCAAAGCATGTGAAATGAAAAAAAATATACATTTTCTTAAATAAATAAAAATAGTATTTTCAGAGGAATACCAGCAGATGGCGCAAGAGTCTATGCAATGAACCCCTGTTTGATGCGTCACAATTAGTTCCATCAGCTGGGATTATTATGTGAGTGCGGCCTGTTCCCCGTGTACGAGGCAGCGGCACGCCATGAACATAATGATTATGCTGTATAGTCCAGGTTGTGTCATATATATGTGCTAGACGTATACTGTATATGGTGTGCCATGTCTTTCTACATTAATGACTGACCGTCCCTATTAATTATGTAAATCAGAAGCATTGCTCTGAAAACACATGATGGTTTCTTTGGGTTTTGCGCTGAATTAGGGGTGCCATTACTTTGACCCTTTCATTGTTTGCTGTTAAAGAGAACCTGTCACCTGTCTGTTTTAGGGCTCATGCACACGAACGTATATTTCCCCCCATTTCCATGCCATATGTGGATGCATTCACTTTAACAGGTCCTCATAAAAAACGTAATTTACTCTATGTGCATTCCGTTTCCGTATGTCCACATGGCCATTCAGCAAAAAACTAGTTACGGACAAGGATAGGACTTTTCTATTAAGGCCCGGCTGTTTCATTCCGCAAAGTGCAGAATGCACACGTCCGGTAATTTGCAGACCGCAAATTAGACTATGGACGTGTCCATGAGCTCTTAATAACTACTTGCGTCCCTTATGATTCTGTGTTGTGTTGTTCCTTTACTACTCTTACTATAGTTTTATGGATTCATTGCTAGCAGTTGAGGGTGTGTCCCTGCACAGTCTGACACTGGCAGCTCTGATTGGATGGTGTCAGACTGTGCAAGGACACCCCCCAACTGGTAACACCCAGATGGACCCTCGTTGCAAACTGCTAGCAATTCATTCACTAAATTATAGCAGGAATAATAGAATAATGACTGCACAACATACAGTCATAAGAATAGATGCTCTCCTGAACTGTTATTACATGGGGAATGCAGGTAGCTATTCAAACACACATGTCAGGCGTGGTGAAAGGTCCTTTCTGAAGTCCCCACTAGGCAAAGGGGTCCTAAACTATACTGCAGGTCTACTTTCCCATTTAGGCTGATATCACATCTGCCTAATGAATCCTGTTCTCCCAATCCGTCATAGAACAGAAAAACAGAATACAAACCGTGATCATATGACGGACACCAATGGACCCCTCCCTCATAATGACATCCATTGGGTTTAAGGCCTCCTGCACACGCAAAATGCTGGCCCCAATGCACGAACACCGACCATTGGGCAGCCGCAGCGGATCGTGGACCTTTTACTTTAATGGGTCCGCGTTCCGCCCGTTCCGCAAAAAAATAGAACATGTCCTCTTTTTGCGGAACGGAAGTACGGGACAAAACCCGACGGAAGCACTCCATAGTGCTTCGGTAGGGTTCCATTCCATGCTTCCGTTCCGCATCTCCGGATTTGCGGACCCATCGAAGTGAATGGGTCCGCATCCGTGATGCGGAATGCACACGGAATGGTGCCCGTGTATTGCGGATCCGCAAACGCGGTCCGCAATACGACAACAGGACACCCACGGTCGTGTGCAGGAGGCCTTATGTTGAGCAAAGCGAGCTTCGGATGCTTCATTCCGAAGTCGCTTCGTTCAAAACTTCTGAAAAATAATGTATGGAGATCCGTCCCCCTACAGTATTAGAATGTACGGGCTCCAATGAAGCGAAGTTAGTTAATCACAAAGTCATGCGAGACTTCGTTGAATAACTTCAGTAGTTGATTTTTAGTGGGTTAATCTTGGTTTCTATCATTTTACCGGAAATCATTGCGCTCTATGCAGCACTAAATTTTCCATCAAATATGAACCTGTAATGGAGATCGGACATCGATAAATTTGGTATGCACACGACTGTATTTGTTGATCTGCATTCATTTCAATGGGGCCGCACTATGTCTTATTCTTGTCCATTTTGCAGACAATAGGCAAAAGGACGGGATGTGCGGAACGGGAAAACGAGGGATGCACATGGCCAGTATCCACGCTTTGCAGATCTGCGGTTTGAGGACCACAAAACAGATGCGTTCCTCTGCAGGAGGCCTAAGGCAATGGAAGCCACCAAGGAAATATTGGGTTTCTTCTAGTTGGCTATGAAGGCAGATGGGACAATAACTCGTCATACTGTGCGAGGGGAAGGAGCGCTGACTGTCTGCTGTAATAGCTCATGGCCAGGCCTGGTATTAAAAAAGTTTCTGTTGTTGGGGTTTCACTTAGGAGGCATCGTTAGGAGGAAACTGGGTGGTGGTTGTCCCCGGGCAATCTATAATCCACCCTGAATCCATTATAAATACGTGAGATGCTTATAAAATAGAGATCGAGGAACCTTTTCTGAGGTTTTACTAATCAGATTGCCATTTTGGAAATCAATTGTGTAGAGAAGTTCAGACTGTCATCTCTTGTGATAAACCATCCATGTAAATGTCATTCCTAGCTTCTCCTACATGTGAGTACTGTGAGCCATCAGCAGGACAAACAGAGGGATTCTGGAGAGAGAGAGATTTAGGTATCAATGATTTGGGAATTGCTATTTAAAGGGGTTTTCCATGATTGATGTAAACAAAATAATAATAATTAAATCAGGCATTTTTTAGTACAAGACAATAACTTTCTAACAGTTCTAAGGCTAGAACCAGCCCTGTACCTCACATGGGTCCAGAGATCTCCCCATTCATTGCTCCAGTTGTTCTACTAGATTTATTTCAGGGGCATCTCTTTTCTCAGGGGCATGTCCTTTCTGCTGTAGCTCTTTCCCCGTAACTGCCACAGCTTCTGACAGAACATATGGCTGGTGGCAGTTGATTTAAATAGAGCACGTGCGACCACCTCGGTGAGGTGGACAAGAAATAACAAAAAGAACAAACAGCAGAGGGCGCTATACAGATACATTGTATTGAATAACTCACTGGCTATACTAAATTTTTAATTACATGCAATTACAAAAGTATTCAGATTCAGGGGTGTTGGAGAATCAGGATTAGATCTGATGGTCAACCATGTTGCCTTAGTCAGACATCTATCTCTATCTTAAAGCTTAGCTAAAGAGTCACCTTGAATACTAATGTACTGTAGAGGTCCTTAGGTGATCAATTAAAACCTATGTTTTCTGTTTAGCTCGAGCTAGTTATAATATCATGGAGTCTTACGCTGGGTTCACACCTGAGCGTACCGAAGGAGCGCTCTGTATGCGCGATTTTATCGGGCGTTTACAGACGCGGCTCCGGCAACAAGCAACGCCCATTGTCGCGCGTTCCCGGAAGTCTATGTACGGAAACGCGCGACCATACGCCCCAAAGAAGCTCCTGTACTTCTTGGGGCATAGGGCGTTTTGCAGCACGTTCGTACGCGCTGTAAAACGCTCAAGTGAGAACCATGCCCATAGGGGATCATTGGTTCTTGCCTGTTGAGCGTTTTACAGCACGTGGGAACGCGCTGTAAAACGCTCAGGTGTGAATCCAGCCTTAGTGACATATTCATGCCCTCCAGAGCTTCTTTTAGATACTTGTTTAGTGGACACTCGTCAGCTTCTTTAGTTCATGGCAAACAGACACTTTCAAGGATAATGGAATCAGAGGACGAGGGATCAAAGGTTAAAGATACATTAAATATTCATTCTCATAGGTGTTAGAAACATTTTAGCCAATAACTATCATGGAGTATAAAGAAGTCTTCCTTATGCATATTGATGTTGGAGGTGGAACCTATGAACGTCAGTGGTTATGAATAGTAGAGTGTCTTCGAGGTCACATGTTATGTATAATAAGGGTGTAATTTAGTCACCATTCACAATACACTGCGACAAACCTATATTATAATACTAATTATTCATTTGTTCTCTGGAGTATAAAAATTCGTATTTGGGGACACACTTAGCACTGCCATTTTTCTACTGATGCTTCACACCTCCATCTACATCATGCCATATTCTGCCTGACTTTTATATTTATTTCAATGCTGCTCTTGTCTCTGAATAAACGAAAGAATCTTCTCAAGAAGTCGTCTCAAGAAGTTTTGTGTTGCTGCGTCCAATTTCCAACAAGGGGCTGGTTTGAAAACTGTAAAATATTTTTCATGGCACATCCCCAATTCTTCAGATCATCATATATAATCACACTAGGCAACACAATGAGTGAATGGGCTGAGCTACAATACTGACATGACCCAAGGCCAAGCGTAGCTCTGTTGCTGTAAAAAGAAAACCCTTATTTCTAAGTTTAGTCTATCCCTTTAAAGTGGTGGCCCTAAATAAGTCTTATCGGTGGGAGTCTGATTGTTGGATCTCCCAACAATCCCTCCACTGAGCCAGTCCTGATCCTGACCAGTAACAATAAAGTGCACTGGAAAAAAGAGCTGCTCTTCAATTGGATTTGGAGGGTTCCAGCTACCAAAGGGAAACACTGACAAAATGTAAAAAATGAGCAGGGTCCACTTTTAACAATCCCTTTTTGTAAAAGCCGCCCTTTTCCCCAGACATGAAACATGACAGCAAGTGTTCAATTTCCCCACAGCGACACCACAGGAGAAGTGAAGCGTTACACACTACACGCTGCCCTCCATGCAGTGTACAGTATATAGGGTGTGTTTTGGGTCCTCCGGGGTGAGTGCGGTCCACATCATCTAACTGATGAAGGTCCTGAATGAGACCCCTTCATCCATTAAATGAGGTGTTGTCCCAGTATCATAACTAGAAATGACTGGGCCACACAGCAAATATTTGAATGCCCCCTCCCCCCAGCAACTTCTTTGCACCCCCCTACTCCCATGCAACCCCCACTCCTGTGGCTATTCAAGACAGCTCTCGCAGACCAGGCCCAGCAGCTTCTCCGTCCATTTCCTACACATATATACTGTACATCATGTCACTGTATACACTGTTACTGTATATAATGTCCAGGGGCGTAGCTATAGGGGGTGCAGAGGTAGCAGTCGCTACCGGGCCCAGGAGCCTGAGGGGCCCAAATACCCTTGTGCCACATAAGACACTGGCATTATAGAAAGTGCATGCTGGTCAATTTACACCTCTGTCTGGAGGGAAGGGGTCAGGTTAAGAATTTGGCATGAGGGGGTGCCATTTCAATGTTTGCCTCAGGCAGCAGGAAGGCTACGTGCTTCCCTGCCCCTTGCCAACAAGCACTGAGGGAAGGGGGGCCCAAGCTGAACTCTTGCACTAGGGCCCATGAGCTTTTAGCTACGCCCCTGATAATGTCATTGTATAATACTGTTGAGGGGGCCCCTGACATTCAAGTCTTTTAGTCCTCCTCCCCTTCTGAGTTTGGGCCCCATAACAGCCATTTCCCCCGCTTCCACTATGGCTACACCCCAAGGTTATCTGATCTCCATACCAAAAAAAATGTATGTAAAATAAAGAAATAAAACCACTCAGTAGCTCTGTTCCAGTGCCAAAAGTCCCATCCCTACTGCGTCCAGTCCCTGGCAGATTGGACATCCAGGCTCTGGTCACTTACACTGCTGCAGCCATTAACTGGCCTCAGAGCAGCATGTGACTACTTAGCCTCAGTGGTCGTGGACATGTCCCCAGTGAGGCCAGTGAATGGCTGCAGTAGTGGGCACGACCAGGTCTGGAACATCTCACTTCCAATCTGTTGGGAACTGGAAGCGGAGCTGACAGGACCCTCAACCCTGGAATAATCATTAATAATAATTAATTCTTGTTTAGGGGCTTATTTTGGTTAGAGGGTCAGACAACTCTTTAACTCAGAATGCTGTAATTGGGTAAACCCTTTACACTGTTTTCTTGAGCTATGTTGTGGTATTGAAAATTAACATATTGTGAGTGTTGCTATAGGGGGTAGCAGGTGACTGAGGAGGCCCAAAGGTCCTTCCACCGTATAAGAAGCCACCAGCGTCATAAGTAATATGTGGTAGTTGGGGGGCTCAGTTACAGATTTGCATCTGGAGGGGTTAAAGAGGTTGTCCCATGAAAATTATTTAACAGTTTTCAAACCAGCACCTGGATCTGAATACTTTTGTAATTGAATGTAATTAAAAATGTTGTATTCAATAAAATGTATCTGTGTAGCGCCACCTGCTGTTCTTTTCCTTGACCTGCTCACTGAGATGGCCGCACATGCTCAGTTTTATCCTTCAACTGCCTCCTGAGCTGTGATTGGGAGAGCATGGACACACCTCCTGAACTGTGATAGGGAGAGCATGGACACGCCCCCTAGGCTGCAGCAGGAAAGACACTCCCCTTGAGCTGTCAGCTTGATATAAAGCTAGCAGAGCAATGAATGTGGAGATCTCTGGATCCATGTGAGGTACAGGGCTGGTTCTAGCTTTGTTAGAAAAAAGTTGTCATGTCCTATATGATGTCTGATTTTCATCTTTTACATCATTGGATAACCCCTTAAAATACGCTCAGGCCCATTTCTCCTGATCAATGCTTTACAATACACCTAGGATATATAAATTGATAGGCTTGGATCCTGTTCGATGCGTTCTATGGGTTACACACAATCCGGCAAGTACTGTAGGTCCCTCAGTGATTCAGGAGAAGAAAATATCAAGTATCAGACTCATTTGTAATTAAACTAGAAGATGGCTGAAATGGTAGGAACAATATCGTGTTGCTTGAACATGCTCATTTACGTAGCACACAAAATCCTATCTGGGCTTGAACTCATCGTGACTTGGACTGCAAATGGAGTACAGGATTTCTTCTACCTGGACAACGACAACACGTTGGTATCTCTGAGTACCTTCACATGCAGCAGAGCTGAGTTCGTCTCATGCTCCTGATGAGTTTACATTCTTGCCTCTAGACAGACAGCAGCGGCTAATTGGCTTACAGGTAAACAGTGTATACTGTGACTGCCGTGTAGGGCAGATGTGCACAACTTGTGGCTCGAGGGTCACTTACAGTACGAGATGTGATGCTGTGCAGCCCCTAACCATCTGATCGCAGACATGTCTGTCTGTGTCTGGAGGGTGCTCATATGATATCAAGAAGAGGAGAAACACATATCGTAGGAGCAGGGATATGTAAGTATTAGGGTACAGCCACCTGGTCAGGTTTCTGCATGCGGTTCTGGAAGCCAAAACCAGGTGTGAGTTCAAAAAAGAGAAGTCGTATCTGCCCTTTATACTTTCTCTTCAATTATGATCCACTCCTGATATTTGCTTCCTAAACTGCATGCAGAAATCTGACCGTGTGGCCGTACCTTTAAAGGTTTACTGTTTGGCCATCTCTGGAATCCATATGCAGTGTATTGGCCAAATGATGGTCATCTGCACCCTACCTCCCAACCTTTGAAAATGGCAAAGAGGGACAATATGTGTGGCACACATCACGGCAGTATTTTTTATACTAGGCCACACCTCTAACTCCGCCCAGAGCATAATTACTGACTGCAGCAGCCGGGGATCGGTTAGGTGAGTATAAATTCCTTTATTTTTTGACAGGATGTGGAGCCCCTGGGCCAATTTTTTCTTTTGTGCTTCAATAGCCATTTACATATTAGCACGGAATTCATGGGATTATAGATATATCAAATGGAGAAAAACAGAACTGGATCGCACATCCACAAGCTATGCTTTGATCTAATTATCCTCGCTTCTCAAAATGCACACTAAGGCCCCTTTCACACGAGCGAGTTTTCCGTGCGGATGCGTTGCGGGAGGTGAACGCATTGCATCCGCACGGAATCCTGACCCATTCATTTCTATGGGGCTGTTCACATGAGCGGTGCGTGAAAATCGCAGCATGCTCCTCTTTGTGTGTTTTTCACCTAACGCAAGCCCCATAGAAATGAATGGGGTTGCGTGAAAATCGCAAGTATCCGCAAGCAAGTGCGGATGTGGTGCGATTTTCACGCATGGTTGCTAGGAGACGATCGGGATGGATGGTTTCCCTTATGGTTATAAGGGAAAATAATAGCATTCTCAATACAGAATGCAAAGTAGCACAGCGCTGGAGGGGTTAAAATAAAATAAAAAATCATTTAACTCACCTTAATCCACTTGATCGCGATGTCGGCATCTCCTTCTGTCCCCTTTACTGAATAGGACCTGTGGTGAGCATTAATTATAGGTCAAGGACCTTTGATGACGTCACTCCGGTCATCACATGGTACGTCACAAGATCTTTTACCATGGTGAATCACCATGGTAAAAGATCATGTGACGTACCATGTGATGACCGGAATGACGTCACCACAAGTCCTGTTGCTGCACAGAGATCAGATGAAGCCAGAAGGAGATGCCGGGCCGCGAACAAGTGGACTAAGGTGAGTTAAAAATTATATATATTTTTTTTAACCCCTCCAGCGATGTTTTACTATGCATTCTGTATTCAGAATGCTATTATTTTCCCTTATAACCATGTTATAAGGGAAAATATTACTATTTACAGAACACCGATCTCAAGCCCGAACTTCTGTGAAGAAGTTCGGGTTTGGGTATCAAACACGCGCAATTTTTCTCACACGAGTGCAAAACGCATTACAATGTTTTGCACTCGCGCGGAAAAATCGCGGGTGCTCCCGCAACGCACCCGCACATTTTCCTGCAATGCCCGTGTGAAAGAGGCCTAAGGCTAGGTCTACACGACGACATGTGTCGCGCGACAATAAGTCGCGCAACAGATAGGGCACAACTACACTGCAACATTTGTCGCGCAACATTTTATAATGATAGTCTATGGTGTCGCACTGCGACATGCTGCAACACGACAGTCACAGAAAAATCCATCTCGCAGTGCGACACCATAGACTATCATTATAAAAAATGTTGCGTGACAAATGTCGTCGTGTAGACCTAGCATAATGCCTCTTGCATAGGCATGCAGTCAGGGCCATAGCTAAAGGCTCATGGGCCCTGATCCAAGGGTTCAGCTTGGGCCCCCCCCCCCCCTCTTCCCTCAGTGTTTTGTGGCTAGGGAAGCACATAGCCTTCATGCTGCCTGCGGCAAAAAATTGACACAGTAGACCCCCCCCAACCCCCCCATGCCAAATTTTTGACCTAACCCTTTTCCTCCAGCCAGAGCTATAACTTGACCAGCATGCACTTTCTATAATACTGGTGTCTTTCTATAATACTGGTATCTTCTTATGTGGCACAAGGGTCTTTGGGCCCCCTCAAGCTCCTGAGCCCGGTAGCGCCTGCTACTTCTGCACCCCCTATAGCTACGCCCCTGCATGCAGTATAGGGGGCAGTACACTGAATATTGCGCTGAGAAGCGAGGTTAATTAGATCCAGTTCTGTTTTTCTCCATTTGATATAGGATTATAGATATTTTAAGGTCCAAATGTAACATCCTGGAGTAGGTCACTAAACTCTTTCTCCCCACTACAACATGTTAGGTGTACATTTATTGTCATCTTGTGTAATCTAACACTGCATTCTCAATTATGTGCATTTTCTAGGCCTGTTTTATGTATTTTGCTGTAATTTCCATGTACACCAGCAAGTGGCAGCAGTATGTAGCAGGATCTTAGCCAGTTTAGTATATCTGGACTGGAATAGTTCATTCCAGTCTAGCTCCCCCCTCTTTGAGCAGAAGTGGGCTGGCCCATGTCCTGTCTCATGGGGAGGAAGGAAAGTTCTAGTTAGTGTACCAGCCCCCTCTGCTTGGGGTAGGCTGCGTTAGTAGGAGCTCCCAGACATAGGGATCCCAACCTAGGATCCAGCCTCGTCTGAGGCCAAAGATCCCTCTTCCCAGTCTGAGCCCTTAAGCCTCGACTGTGGACAAGCAAGCAGCACCTCCAAAACTCCAGAACTCCAGGAAGGACCATTGCCTGCGAGCAGTCCTGTGAGTAACTTATCCAGAGACCAGGAGAAGCCAAATTCCTCCTCAGCTAGTCAGGCCCACACCAAGCAGACAGACAGAGCAGAAGATAGATACCTGCCAGATTCACTAGGCATATGATAAGAAGCAGAATATATATTGATTCCTGCCACATATTGCCAAATACCTGCTGGGACCCAAGACTATTGCTGTACTCGTATGGGTTATGCTGCCATTAAGTAAAGACAAGTTGGATTATATCACCAGTCTGGATATCATTCCTTATTATCAAAGTTCCTCAGTTACTCCTACTAACAACACTCAATTTATTGCAAGTGAGCCAGGATCCAGGAGTCCAGCCGTACCAAGGTAGGAGACACCGTTGACACTATACCTACCACTACATAGAGACATTATCCCCACTCTGGCATTCCTCACCTGGTACGTGAGTTATATCATCTTAAAGGGCCCTGAGACTATAACCTGCGCACATTGCAATTGGCATCACGAACAAAAGCTACTAATATTGCGCCAGTGTGCATCAGTCCCAATCCGGCTTACTACACAAATTGCACCAAATAATGAAGTTCTGGTCTAATATACAGGTAGAAACCATACAGCTAGTTTAGTAAGGAGCCATTTAGTAAATGTATTAATGTACATGTATGCATTAATTCCCCAGGTCAAAAAGAGCGACATTTAAGGATCAAAGAGGGACAGTGGGACTTGGGTCAAAAAGAGGGATGCTTGGGAGGTATGCTCTGAACCCTGTGTGGACTAGATAAGCTGGCAAGGTGGCCATGTGTCTGTGCTCATAGTTTCAGAACTCAAACTATGATAAATAAAGCCACCTGTATGCTTGGCCACCTCTCCACCTCATCTACTCCTTTCTAGAGTCTCACAAAGTTCAAGCCTATCAGCGGTTTGAGATGGCACCTGCACTTTCAGCAGCAGTGCGGCCTTCTCTCAGCTTTGCCTAGGCCATGTGACATCACATTCATTGGTCACGTGGCCTAGGCACAGGTAGCTGAGCCCCATTGAAGTGAAAGGGGACATCTCATTAGGACTACTACCACTCTGATTCTCTGCAGTGGCTCATCAGGCGCTCGCTGCAAATGAGCAGCAGGTATGTCATAATTTTATAACCAAAGATACTCACTGAGGATCTGCAGATCATTGAAGCCACAAAGCAATGTCGGGTCAATAACCCTTTCTGAAAGATTGCATTGGAGTGTCCATAATGGGATTAAACTGCTTGGCAACAACGATTTCAGGAAGTTTCAGGAGAACATCATGTCCTCCATTATTCAACACTACATGTAATGAATCCTTGCCGAATTAAGACTCTTCGATCAACAAGGTACAAAAGAAAGAGGAATCAGTCAGACCAGACAATCCTCTTTGCACAACACCTTCTCAAAAACAAGGGACCATGGTCATCAGCAAATCATTACTGTTCCAGCTGCTGAAACCTCTAGTCAGGGCCGGCCTTTGGGGTGTGCGAGCTGTGTGGCCGCACAGGGCGCCATGGCAACAGGGGCGCCCGGCGGCCGACACAGCTCGCAGTCGGTCACTCTCTACTGTCTCTTACACGGGCTACAGCAGCCGGCCCGACCCGAGATTGTGTTAGCGGCGAGGCGACTAGGCGAGCCTGGGCCTGGTGAGTGGCGAGCTGAGGCTGAGCCGCTGGTTCCGGAGCGTGGAGGAGGAGCTTAAGGGCGCAGGGTCCAAGTGCTGCGGCCTGCGCCTTCACAGAGAGTCAGTCCCCTGTCCTTCTTAATCATACCCAGTGTCAACCAAAGCCAGTCCTCTGCCCCTTAATCATACCCAGTGTCACCCTTATCCAGTCCCTTGCCCCCTTAATCATTCCCAGTGTCTGTCACCCTTATCCAGTCCCCTGCCCCCTTAATCATACCCAGTATGTCACCCACCTTATCTAGTCCCCTGCCCCCCTTAATCATACCCAGTGTCACCCATAGCCAGTCTCCTGCCCCCCTTAATCATACCCTGTCACCTTTGCCCAGTCCCCTGCCCCCCTTGATCATACCCAGTGTCACCCATAGCCAGTCTCCTGCCCCCCTTAATCATACCATGTCACCTTTGCCCAGTCCCCTGCCCTTCTTAATCATACCCAGTGTCACCCATAGCCAGTCTCCTGCCCCCCTTAATCATACCCTGTCACCTTTGCCCAGTCCCCTGCCCCCCTTGATCATACCCAGTGTCACCCAGAGCCAGTCCCCTGCCCCCCTTAATCATACTCTGTCACCTTTACCCAGTCCCCTGCCCTTCTTAATCATACCCAGTGTCACCCAGAGCCAGTCTCCTGCTCAGCAGCGGCTGATTTCTCATAGCAGCGGATATCTTCTGTGCATTACCCGACATCATCACCGCCCTGGCAGTAGCAAAAGCGGCTTTAGTCTGATGAAGGCCTATTTTTGTGGCCGAAACGTCATGTGTAAAATTGCTGCACCTTCAATTAAAAATCATTCTTATTGCATCGCATATTGCTGGAGTTCTTTATCATTGATATAACGGGGTGGGAACCCGACATCCAGTAGTGACAAAATCAAGCAGGGTGCCACGACGTTATCCTGAAAATCTTAATCATACCCTGTCACCTTTACCCAGTCCCCTGCCCTTCTCTATCATACCCAGTGTCACCCTTACCCAGTCCCCTGCCCCCTCAATTAGACCCTGCCCCCCCTAATCATACCCAGTGCCACCCATAGCCAGTCCCCTGCCCCCCCTTAATCATACCCAGTGTCAACCAAAGCCAGTCCCCTGCCCCTTAATCATACCCAGTGTCACCCTTATCCAGTCCCACTGTTTGATGGGGTTTCAGAAGTTGCAAGTGATCACATGTTGAAGTAATCCAATCTGTAGAAAAAGTATGGATGGGAGATTTACATGACATGCCATTGATCCATTGCTTCTCAGCATAATTTATCCATTGAGGCACTTCGTATACATCTTGATCAAAATGCATAGTCTCATTCATCAAGGTGGCCTCTCATGAGTGTGTCCCTACTCTAATTTAAGGCAGTGTCATACCTGCAGGCGGCAAAACCCAGCAGCCCAACAACACCACTGCTGTCAGACTAAGCCCCTATGGCACTGGGCCCCTCCAACCCCCAGGCATAACATCCCAACTGCGATGTGCCAGAACCGCAGGGGCAACACGTGAGGTGCACGGTGGGCCGATGAGGGGGAGTAGTAATACATTCATCGGTTTACTCCCGTTTAGCAGAAAGCTTCCCTGGGCCGGCAGCACAGTGATGAGGAAGACAGCACGAAACCTTCCGGGGCACGCTCTGTGGTAGAATGAGGTAGACAGTGGTAGGATACAACTCACAACTTCTACTGTAGCTGGTTTTAGTTGCAGCATAAACATCCAGACAGAATACAGTCTCTTGGTATATAGAGGAATTCTGTTGATCCACTGTTAATAGGCCTTGGCTAGGTCCTGACTCAGGCTGTGGTTCAGTAGTACTCTTTTCGGGTATGCTTAGTCCTAGAATTTCTGTATCTTCCAAGCTCTTGAACAGGTAGCTAATATGTCTTCTATACTTTATGGTGAGGCCGTCTGTAGCTAGATTGTCCTCCACCATGTGCAAAGGTGCCCGTTAAACCTTAGGTAGTGGCTGTTATCACCGATGTCTCTCTGCTTGGATTTCTTCCAGGGACGAATGGGTCAGTGATCCGTCTGCACCACAAAAAAATAGAACATGTTCTATTTTTTTGCGGTGCGGAGACACGGACTGAAACACCACGAAAGCACTCCGTAGTGTTCCTGTAGAGTTCTATGCCTCCGTTCCGCACCGCAGCTCTGGATTGCGGACCCATTCAAGTTTGTGGGCCGCAATACAGTCACGGCCGTGTGCATGGGGCCTAACAGTGGGATCGGAGCTACCTCTGATCCTAGCTGTAGAGCAAAAGCCGCTCTAAGAAGTGGAGCTGTTATTTACAGTTTGTTTGTAGAGCAGGAGTGCTGACAGTCACCTGAAGGGTGCGGCACCTGAAGGGTTAATTGTGCTGATCACAGCCCCCTGTAAAAGATCTGGTGCTGCCAGGCAGCAGGGGGCAGTCATGTACACAGTTCGTAGTATATTCTAACTAGAAGCGTCCCCATCACTATGGGAACGCCTCTGTGTTAGAATATACTGTCGGATATGAGTTTCACGATGTAACTCAAATCCGATGGTATATTCTAACATAGAGGCGTTCCCATGGTGATGGGGACGCTTCAAGTTAAAATATACCATCGGATTGGAGAAAACTCTGATCCTATGGTATATTAACTCCTGACTTTACATTGAAAGTCAATGGGGGACGGATCCATTTGAAATTGCACCATATTGTGTCAACGTCAAACGGATCCATGCCCATTGACTTTGGCATTGTAATTCAGGACGGATCCGTTTGGCTCCGCACGGCCAGGCGGACACCAAAACGACTTTTTTTTTTCATGTCCGTGGATCCTCCAAAAATCAAGGAAGACCCACGGACGAAAAAAACGGTCACAGATCACGGAAAAACGGAACCCGTTTTTGCGGACCGCAAAAAAAAATGGTCGTGTACATGAGGCCTTACTCTGTAATTCCTCTAGCGCCGTTCTATGGAAAAGGTAGGTTTAAAGAGCACACCAAATGCTTGAAATAACTTCTTTATTAACTTCAACTTTTCTTCATATAATACTGCCGCCTCTGAAGCAGATAGTCTGTGTACAAAACACATGTTGCATAAAGATTCATAAAATTGCGGTATGCATAAGATGGTGGTTCAACTGTTCAATCTTGTCATTCAACATAAAATGGTGGATATATTTTTCTCTTCAGTATCTGTACTCTCACTTTAAGTTATTTAAGCACTTTATGATCTCTCTGAGAGGTATATCTGGGGTCTAACTAATAGTTCTACTTGCTGAATTTGGTCGCAATTTGCAGTATGCAGTTTGCAGTAACTATTAGCAGATTGGTTGAGTATGATCTGGTATGGTTGTATGCAATTTGGATTGCAATATGAAATTTGAATTTGAATTTGTGGTTTGTATGGTGGAACTGTAAGTAAAAATACATATAACCAGTTCAGTATACAGTTCTAATCACTATATTAATGGTAGGAACATTATATAACTGTTTTAAATACCTATTTTGGCATCTTCCTTCCATAAAACATGGGCTCTTAGTGGAGTGAATGTCTGTTCAGCTCCTCTCTCTGGTGAATAATAATTCCAAGAGCTCCTGCTAGGGGAATTTCCAACACAAGCTGTGTGTGAGGCTGGCTGTAATTGCTCCAAACTCCTGGGCTGTGTGAGGCTAGCTAGGATTGGTCAAGACTTAGCAGCAACAGTTTAACTCTATGCTTTCTGTTGTGTCTGCTGTGTCATTGAGCTTACCTTACATTATATAATGAATCTTAAAGGCACATTATCCTTTTCTGCTTCTGTGGAATCAAAATATAACTATTAAATGACATCCAAACATGAAGTCACTATAAATAACTCTGCTTTTGTCTTTAACACACAAACATAAGAACTGTATTACAGTTATTGGCAGGTCTAGCCTATAATTCTATGTTCTTAGTGGTAGGACTTGAACATGAATTTGAGGAACTTTCCATCAGGTTCTCAACTTCCAAGTGTCTTTTATTACTCTCAAGTAGAACAACTAACTTCTGTATAGAACGTTCCAACTTGAGTGGAGTAGTGAGACGTTTTCCCTTTTTGTCAAGTTTGAGTCTCCTATTTGTAACAACACTCTTCTTACTAGTCTGTCTTCATCATTTTGAACTTCTAGAACTTTGGCCAATTTCCATTGACTTCTAGGTAAATCTTATTCTTTCACTAACACTATGTCACCAACTTGGACATTTCTTCTGGGTGTTTGCCATTTACTTCTTAGCATCAGGTTGGCTAAGTACTCTTTCCTCCATCTATTCCAAAACTGTTCTGATAGATATTGAACTCTTCACCATTTCCTTTTAGCATATAAATCCTCTTTGGTGAACTTGCCAGGTGGTGGCTGTATGTAATCAGACTTAAGGTGAAGTAGATGGTTGGGAGTTAAAGGGTCCAAACTTGTTGGATCATTGATGTTATCAACTGTAAGTGGACGACTGTTAACAATAGACATTACTTCATAGAATAGGGTCCTAAGTGAAGCATCATCTATTCTTCCGGTGTTCCTTTTCAACACTGAACTTAACACATTTCTTACAGTTCTGATTTGTCTTTCCCAAACTTCTCCTGTATGGCTTGCATGTGGAGCATTCATATGAAAACCACACTGTTTCTCTAACAAATACTCAGTTACTTTTTCTTTATCAATCTCTTTTAAAGCTTTCTTCAATTCATTCTTCGCTTCATCAAAATTAGATCCTTGGTCAGATCTAAGCTCTCTGACAGTACCTCTAATGGCTATGAAACATCTCAAGTGATTGATGAATGCGTCAGTTGACATATCTTCTAACATTTCCAGGTGACTTGCTCTGGAGCTTAGACATGTAAATATTAGTCCATATTTTTTGTACTCCTTCTGGTTCTGTTTGGTGATGAATGGACTAAAACAATTCATTCCGCTATAAAGAAATGGTGGTGATGGGTTTCCATGATCTGCCATTCTTTGTTCTTCGGTAGGTCTACGTGCCTTTCTGCAGACTACACATTTACTTATATACTTTGCTATAACTTTGCTTCCTTTCACTATCCAGTAACCACTTTCTCTCAAACAGCTTTGGGTAAAGCTACTTCCTTGATGCAAGGATTTGTTGAGGTAGTGATCAATATTCAATCTTGTGAAGGTAGAGTTTTTGCGTAGAGTTGCTGGAGGCTTCACATTGCTAGGTAACGATGCATTTTTCAGTCTCCCACCCACCTTCAGTATACCATCCTGCAGAACAAGATTAAGCTTGTACAATGGGTGGTTGTTTGGAAGCCTTTTAGGTTCTTGACTAAGTCTCTTCAACTCTTCACTGTAGAATCTCAGTTGAATGAGTCTTATGACTGTTTCTTCAGGTTTCTTGGGATACACTCTTTTCTTTAGAACTTATGTCTGCAAAGTCGGATTCAAGGATCTTTATTACTTTTGCTGGGCTTACAGTTGGTAACTCTTGGACAGATATTCTATGACACAATCCTGTCACCTGTCTTGAGTTTGTGATCTGCTGTTTTCCTCTAACAACACTCCATCTTAGATCAGTTTGAACAACGTTTCAAGAACTTCCTTTGCTTCCCCACCAACATACTGTATCTCTGAAGGTAGAATAACTTGTCAACTAGACTGAAGCAATGATGCTCAATGATCATTTCAAAGCTTGCCTTCCACTCTATGAACTTTAGCACGTCTCCTGAAAATACAGTGGGTTCCGGAACAGAAAGTCTAGCGAGGACTGTTCTCTGTTGTCTTGCTGGGACAATAGTTATAACATTTTTTTGACCGTTGCAGTGACATCTAGGGATAGAATCACCCGATTCTATTTTCTCACTTAGTTCTGAATTAGGTGAGTTCCTTTCTTCATCTTTTCTGGTAGAGATAGAGGGTAAATTCACACACCTCTTTCCTAATATTGAACTAGGCCTCTCTTTGTTTTTCTGAGCAGGGATGGAAGGATAATGACTTATTTCCTCACTAAGTGCTGGAGATTTCCTTTCATTCTCTTGAGCGTACGAAGGAAAATAGGAGTCTTTTTCTTCACTTAGTACAGATTTGAACCTATGACTACTCTGACTCATATTCTCCTCGTGTACTTTGAGTCTGGCTTCTATGATCTTAACTTCTTTTCATCTGTTGGTGCTGTGCTTTCATTTCAGCTTCCATTTGATGGTGTTGTGATTCCATTTCAGCTTCCATTTGATGGCGCTGTGCATCCTTTTCAACTATCAGTTGGCACTGCGCCTAAGATGGCAGATTCCATCTCAATTTCTGCTCTCTTGACAGCAAGTTGTTCAGCTAATTCCTTTCTTTTGGCTGAAGTACTTGAGGACTCTGATATGTGGGTGGCACTTCTGTGAGCGAAGGAAGTCCCACTTGAGATTGTGGTTCCACCTAAGGCTACTTTTACACTCGCGTTTGGTGCAGATCTGTGATGCATCTGCACAGAAGGATCCATTCAGATAATACAACCGTCTGCATCCGTTCAGAATGGATCAGTTTGTATTATCTTTTAACATAGCCTAGACGGATCCGTCTTGAACACCATTGAAAGTCAATGGTTTTCTATTGTGCCAGATTGTGTCATAGAAAACGGATCCGTCCCCATTGAATTACATTGTGTGTCAGAACGGATCTGTTTGGCTCAGTTTCGTCAGCCTCCAAAGCGGAATGGAGATGGAATGGAGTCAAACTGCTGCATTCTGAGAAGATCCTTTTCCATTCAGAATGCATTAGGGCAAAACTGATCGCTTGTGAGAGCCCTGAATGGAACGCTAGTGTGAAAGTAGACTAAGGACCTAGCATAGTCTCTCATAAAAAGCTCATTCATTCTACTTCTTGCTTTAACTTTATCATAATTAGCTGCAGATTAACGTTCTCTCATGAGCTTTACTAAATCTTTAGTGACCACAGTACATGTGTCCACGTTCCTTACAATATCCTGGAAAGGTGTTGTAAATGACCGCAGGTTGACATATGCTACCATATGCTCTGATTCAGATTCTTCTACCATATCACTCAAGTTCCTTTTTATACTTTCTTGCTTTAGCTTTTTCCGAATGCCTTTAATGTATAATTTCCACTTATATATTTTGGCGAACTTTTATCCTTTTAGCGCTGCTTCTTGCTCCAAATTTTCCAGCATCTTTGGGGTCGGTTTTCTTGCACGTGATGAACGTCTTAGTTCATCTGCTTGGGCTATATTTGCTTAAGGCAAGACTAATGCTGCATTAGACTCTTCTAACTCAGACAGGTTCTCTTGCTCTTCACCTTCTACTCTATCTATCTTTGTATCCTCTAACAGTGGCATGGTAATAATAGGCTCAGACATTTTTAATTTAAATGCTATAACAATCAATACGAATATTAAATGACCTTTCACTTTAAATGAAATATTAATAAATGCAAGCAATAAATGACTTACGGGGCGGGGTTAAATACGCGTCCCAATAGAGCCTTTAGACTGAACCCCTATTGGTTGGAGGTTATTGGTGAGCGGGATTTGATCAATGAGGAGATCCTTGAATTTTGGCATCGTAATGAGGGCTCCACCCATATCCATTTTGTATGGGACGCTTTGATGGCCTACATTAGAGGCCTCTATTGCAGTAAAATAAAAAGACAACGAGCAGAATTCCATAAGCAGGAAAATGCAATGAGGGAGACAGTTAGGAGGTTGCAGGGTGCGTTGACTAAATACGGTACGGATTCACTTCGTATACAATTGAAAGAAGCTAACCAACAATACAGGTCTTTTATGGTAAATAAGGCCCAACACAAACTCTTTTTTCAAGAACAAAGACGTTTTAGGGAGGAGGGGAAAACAGGTAAATTGTTAGCCGCATTGGTCGCTAATCAAAGGGGTGGGACCAAAATTAGGTATATCAGAAATACTCGGGGCCAGATAGCGAAGGATCCAGATCTGATCAGACAGGAATTTGTCAACTATTACTCTACTATATATAGATCCGAAACGGTATGAAGTTCTTCTAAAATTGATGACTATTTGGACCAATTAGAAATGCCCTTTCTTTCACCTCAGGAAACTGGAATGCTTGATCACCCTTTACAACAGGCAGAATTGGAAGATGCTCTTCGGTCGGTTAACCATAACTCATCCCCCGGGGGCGGATGGCTTGCCATTTGAACTTTATAGATATCACGCTAAAGTACTCCTCCCTATTTTGTTGCAGGTGTAAAGTGAATCTTACAGAAATAGTTCTCTCCCTCCATCTTTTAGGGAGGCAATCATCATCTTAATTCTAAAAATAGATGGTAGTGAGGTTGCGTCTTATAGGCCCATATCACTCCTTAATACTGACTATAAGATCTTTGCAAAATCTTTAGCAAACCGTCTCAAATGTTTTATTGCAGCCCTGGTTAATCCTAATCAAACAGGATTTATACCTGGTAGACAGATTCAGGAGAATCTGTATGGGACGTATTTGAACCTGTCGGTAGGGGGGGGGGGGACCGGACCACTCCATCCTGTCTTTGGACGCTGCCAAAGCGTTCGACAGGGTAGAGTGGTCCTTCTTGTGGCGGACTATGGCACATTTTCGATTGGGGTCTACCTTCATTGCAATGACTCAATAGTTATGCACCCAACCAATCGCCCGGGTTAATATTGATGGGGTTAATTCCTACATTATTGAGCTTCAACGTGGCACGAGACAGGGATGCCCCTTTTCTCCCTTATTATTTGCGCTATTTATGGAGCCGCTGGCTTGCAGGATTCGTTTGGACGGTCAGATTCGGGGGTTCGGGGTAGCGGGAGAGAGTGACAAAATCAGTCTTTATGCCGACGATGTTATACTTTTTTTGGATCAGGGCTGGAATGCTGTCCCCTATGTTATGCAGGTGATAGAGGAGTTTAGTCAACTGTCCGGTTATTTAACCACCTCAGCCCCCCTAGCTTAAACACCCTTAATGACCAGGCCACTTTTTACACTTCTGCACTACACTATTTTCATCGTTTATTGCTCGGTCATGCAACTTACCACCCAAATGAATTTTACCTCCTTTTCTTCTCACTAATAGAGCTTTCATTTGGTGGTATTTCATTGCTGCTGACATTTTTACTTTTTTTGTTATTAATCGAAATTTAACGAAATTTTTGCAAAAAAATTAAATTTTTAATTTTCAGTTGTAATTTTTTTTTTTTAAAACGACATCCATATATCCATTTTTCTCTAAATTTATTGTTCTACATGTCTTTGATAAAAAAAAAATGTTTGGGTAAAAAAAAAAAATGGTTTGGGTAAAAGTTATAGCGTTTACAAACTATGGTACAAAAATGTGAATTTCCGCTTTTTGAAGCAGCTCTGACTTTCTGAGCACCTGTCATGTTTCCTGAGGTTCTACAATGGCCAGACAGTACAAACACCCCACAAATGACCCCATTTCGGAAAGTAGACACCCTAAGGTATTCGCTGATAGGCATAGTGAGTTCATAGAACTTTTTATTTTTTGTCACAAGTTAGCGGAAAATGATGATTTTTTATTTTTTATTTTTTTTCTTACAAAGTCTCATATTCCACTAACTTGTGACAAAAAATAAAAACTTCCATGAACTCACTATGCCCATCACAAAATACCTTGGGGTGTCTTCTTTCCAAAATGGGGTCACTTGTGGGGTAGTTATACTGCCCTGGCATTCTAGGGGCCCTAATGTGTGGTAAGTAGTTTGAAATCAAAATGTGTAAAAAATGACCTGTGAAATACTAAAGGTGCTCTTTGGAATGTGGGCCGCTTTGCCCACCTAGGCTGCAAAAAAGTGTCACACATCTGGTATCACCGTACTCAGGAGAAGTTGGGCAATGTGTTTTGGGGTGTCATATTACATATACCCATGCTGGGTGAGATAAATATCTCGGCAAAAGACAACTTTTCCCATTTTTTTTATACAAAGTTGGCATTTGACCGAGATATTTCGCTCACCCAGCATGGGTATATGTAAAATGACACCCAAAACACATTGCCCAACGTCTCCTGAGAACGGCGATACCAGATGTGTGACACTTTTTCGCAGCCTAGGTGGGCAAAGGGGCCCACATTCCAAAGAGCACCTTTAGGATTTCACAGGTCATTTTTTACACATTTTGATTTCAAACTACTTACCACACATTAGGGCCCCTAGAATGCCAGGGCAGTATAACTACCCCACAAGTGACCCCATTTTGGAAAGAAGACACCCCAAGGTATTTCGTGATGGGCATAGTGAGTTCATGGAAGTTTTTATTTTTTGTCACAAGTTAGTGGAATATGAGACTTTGTAAGAAAAAAATAATAATCATCATATTCCGCTAACTTGTGACAAAAAATAAAAAATTCTAGGAACTCGCCATGCCCCTCACGGAATACCTTGGGGTGTCTTCTTTCCAAAATGGGGTCACTTGTGGGGTAGTTATACTGCCCTGGCAATTTAGGGGCCCTAAAGCATGAGAAGAAGTCTGGAATATAAATGTCTAAAAAATTTTACGCATTTGGATTCCGTGAGGGGTATGGTGAGTTCATGTGAGATTTTATTTTTTCACACAAGTTAGTGGAATATGAGACTTTGTAAGAAAAAAAAAAAAAAAGATCAATAACAGGGGGGTGATCAGGGAGTGTATATGGGGTTATCACCCCCCTGTCATTGATCACCGCCCTGTAAGGCTCCATTCAGACGTCCGTATTTGTTTTGCGGATCCACGGTGTCCATGTTTTGCGGATCCACGGATCCGCAAAACACTTACGGACGTCTGAATGGAGCCTTACAGGGGGTGATCAATGACAGGGGGGTGATCAGGTAGTCTATATGGAGTAATCACCCCCCTGTCATTGATCACCCCCCTGTAAGGCTCCATTCAGATGTCCGTATGTGTTTTGCGGATCCGATCCATGTATCCGTGGATCTGTAAAAAACATACGGCCGTCTGAATGGAGCCTTACAGGGGGGTGATCAATGACAGGGGGGTGATCAATGACAGGGGGGTGATCAGGGAGTCTATATGGGGTGATCACCCCCCTGTCATTGATCACCCCCCTGTAAGGCTCCATTCAGACGTCCGTATGTGTTTTGGGGATCCGATCCATGTATCCGTGGATCTGTAAAAAACATGCGGACGTCTGAATGGAGCCTTACAGGCGGGTGATCAATGACAGGGGGGTGATCAGGGAATCTATATGGGGTGATCACCCTCCTATCATTGATCACCCCCCTGTAAGGCTCCATTAAGATGTCCGTATGTGTTTTGCGGATCTGATCCATGTATCCGTGGATCTGTAAAAAACATACGGCCGTCTGAATGGAGCCTTACAGGGGGGTGATCAATGACAGGGGGGTGATCAATGACAGGGGGGTGATCAGGGAGTCTTTATGGGGTGATCACCCCCCTGTCATTGATCACCCCCCTGTAAGGCTCCATTCAGATGTCCGTATGTGTTTTGCGGATCCGATCCATGTATCCGTGGATCCGTAAAAAACATACGGACGTCTGAATGGAGCCTTACAGGGGGGTGATCAATGACAGGGGGGGTGATCAATGACAGGGGGGTGATCAGGGAGTCTATATGGGGTGATCACCCCCCTGTCATTGATAACCCCCCTATAAGGCTCCATTCAGACGTCCTTATGTGTTTTGCGGATCCGATTCATGTATCCGTGGATCTGTAAAAAACATACGGACGTCTGAATGGAGCCTTACAGGGGGGTGATCAATGACAGGGGGGTTATCAATGACAGGGGGGTGATCAGGGCGTCTATATGGGGTGATCACCCCCGTCATTGATCACCCCCCTGTAAGGCTCCATTTAGACGTCCGTATGTTTTTTACGGATCCACGGATACATGGATCGGATCCGCAAAACACATAAGGACGTCTGAACGGAGCCTTACAGGAGGGTTATCAATGACAGGGGGGTGATCAGGGAGTCTATATGGGGTGATCACCCTCCTGTCATTGATCACCCCCCTGTAAGGTTCCATTCAGACATCCGTATGTGTTTTGCGGATCCGATCCATGTATCCGTGGATCCGTAAAAAACATACAGACGTCTGAATAGAGCCTTACAAGCGGGGTGATCAATGACAGGGGGGTGATCAATGACAGGGGGGTGATCAGGGAGTCTATATGGGGTGATCAGGGGTAAATAAGGGGTAAATAAGTGACAGGGGGGGTGTAGTGTAGTGGTGTTTAGTGCTACTTATTACTGAGCTGCCTGTGTCCTCTGGTGGTCGATCCAAGCAAAAGGGACCACCAGAGGACCAGGTAGCAGGTATATTAGACGCTGTTATCAAAACAGCGTCTAATATACCTGTTAGGGGTTAAAAAAAATCGCATCTCCAGCCTGCCAGCGAACGATCGCCGCTGGCAGGCTGGAGATCCACTCGCTTACCTTCCGATCCTGTGAGCGTGCGCGCCTGTGTGCGCGCATTCACAGGAAATCTCGTGTCTCGCGAGATGACGCACGGATGCGTCCAGGAGGAATGAATCGACCGCCTCCAGGACGCATCTGTGCGTTAGGCGGTCCGGAGGTGGTTAATCAACTGGGCTAAGTCCTCACTTCTCCCGCTAAATCGAAATGCCCCCGATGGAGGCTCCCGGGTTCTGATATTGTCTACGGATGATTCCCTGGACTATCTGGGGATAAAGATAGGTGTCCCCATAGGTACATTTTATGAGTTAAATCTTTCCCCGGTAATAGATAAAGTAAAGGGGAAAATTAGAGCCTGGCAAAAATTGGTAATATCGCAAACTGATCGTCTGGCATTAGTAAAAATGATCATATTACCGTTGGTTCTGTATCTGATCTGTGCTTCCCCCATCTGGATAGAGGATGCTTTTTTTTATAGATTGGAAGTTTTAATAAATAACCTAATTTGGGGGAGGAAGAGGGTCCGCATAAAGCAGAGGTATCTGTGGCTGGCTGAGTCAGATGGGGGACTATCACTCCCTTTCTTTCAAGGCTACTTTTTTTCTGCCCAGATACAAAGATGCTGTAATGCTGGCGAGAATGCACTAGGGCAGTACTTAACTAGGGTATCAGGCAGGTCATTCGATAATATTTTTATGCACTTAAAAACTGCACATTTTGGCATTTTGGACACTAGATGTTAAATCGCGAGAACACTACAGAGGGTCTGGGACACATTGAAAACGACTTTGCAGGTGACACATGTTTTTTATTTTACCCCGTTGTGGGCGAATCAGAATTTAGGGGAATTTTTGAAAATAACTGATTACACTTATTGAAGTTGTAGGGGTATCACTAGAGTGGCCCATTTGTTTGTTGCAGATCGTTTTAAAGTTTTAGGGGATTTTAACTTCACAAACACTTTCTTAGATCGATATATGTATGCACATTTAAAACATGCCTACGACGTTACACTTAATAAAACATATATGATTACTGAACATCATTCATTTTTTGATTATTGATTATTGGCACGGACCTTCGGCAGGCTATTCATCCGACAGAACAGCCTGCCAAAGTCTGTGACGCTACTGTGAAAGTAGCCTTAAAAGAGACGTGTTTTTTGTTGATGTGATTCGACGCTCTGTGCAGACTTGCGATGCTCTGTGATGACTTGCGATGCTTTGTGCTGACTTGCGATGATTGCAATTCGCTGGCTTGGATACGCTGCTGCAGGCTTTAGGCTTAGAGGCGGGAAACTAGCTGGCTGCAGTACGTGGCCTCTTCATAGATAGCGGTGCTGGCACACTAGCTCTGCCTCAAGAACTAGCTGACTGCCTCAATGAATACTTCTGTTCAGTTTTTACAAAGGAAAATGAAGGAAAAGGACCTCAGTTAGGAAGGAAGACTAATGAATCTTTTGATGCATGTGTCTTTACAGAGGAAGAGGTTCTAAGTCAGCTGTGTAAAATTAATACGAATAAGTCACGGGGGCCTGATGGGATACGCCCAAAGCTATTAAAAGAGCTTAGCGGTGAACGAGCAAAACCATTAACAGGTTTATTTAACCAATCACTGGTAACAGGAGTCATCCCAGAAGATTGGAAATTAGCAAATGTTGTGCCCATTTACAAGAAAGGTAGTAGGGAGGCATCGGGCAACTATAGGCCAGTAAGCCTGACATCAATAGTGGGGAAATTAATGGAAACCATACTTAAGGAGAGGATTGTGGAACATCTAAAACCCCATGGATTGAAAGATGAAAAACAGCATGGGTTTACTTCAGGGAGATCATGTCAAACTAATCTTATTGATTTTTTTGTTTGGGTGACTAAAATAATAGATGGCGGAGGTGCAGTAGACATCGCTTATCTAGACTTTAGTAAGGCTTTTGATACTGTCCCACATAGAAGGCTTATCAATAAATTGCAGTCTTTGGGCTTGGACTCCCATATTGTTGAATGGATAAGGCAGTGGCTGAGGGACAGACAACAGAGGGTTGTAGTCAATGGAGTATATTCAGACCATGGTCTTGTTACCAGTGGGGTACCTCAGGGATCTGTTCTGCGACCCATATTGTTTAATATCTTTATCAACGAAATTGCAGAAGGCCTCGATGGTAAAGGTGTGTCTTTTTGCTGATGACACAAAGATTTGTAACAGGGTTGATGTTCCTGGAGGGATACACCAAATGAAAAAGGATTTAGGAAAACTAGAGGAATGGTCAAAAATCTAGCAACTAAAATTTAATGTTGATAAGTGCAAGATAATGCACCTGGGGCGTAAAACCCAAGAGCAGAATATAAAATCAGTAATACAGTCCTAACCTCAGTATCTGCGAAAAGGGATTTAGGGGTCATTATTTCAGAAGACTTAAAGGTAGGCAGATAATGTCATAGAGCAGCAGGAAATGCTAGCAGAATGCTTGGGTGTATAGGGAGAGGCATTACCAGTAGAAAGAGGGAGGTGCTCATGCCGCTCTACAGAGCACTAGTGAGACCTCATTTGGAGTATTGTGCTCAGTACTGGAGACCATATCTCCAGAAGGATATTGATACTTTGGAAAGAGTTCAGAGAAGAGCTACTAAACTAGCACATGGATTGCAGGATAAAACTTACCAGGAAAGATTAAAGGACCTTAACATGTGTAGTTTGGAAGCAAGACGAGACAGAGGGGATATGATAGAAACTTTTAAATACATAAAGGGAATCAACAAGGTAAAAGAGGAGAGAATATTTAAAAGAAGAAAAACTGCTACAAGAGGACATAGTTTTAAATTAGAAGGGCAAAAGTTTAAAAGTAATATCAGGAAGTATTACTTTACTGAGAGAGTAGTGGATGCATGGAATAGCCTTCCTGCAGAAGTGGTAGCTGCAAATACAGTGAAGGAGTTTAAGAATGCATAGGATAGGCATAAGGCCATCCTTCATATAAGATAGGTCCAAGGGCTATTCATAGTATTCAGTATATTGGGCAGACTAGATGGGCCAAATGGTTCTTATCTGCCAACACATTCTATGTTTCTATGTTTCTCTGGACTTTGGCCTCCCACCATGCGTCTCCTTCTCTCTCTAGGGATCGCAGGAGGGTTGGTGCTCTATCTCTGAATATCTTGCCTTTGCCGTTCTGCCACTTTAAGGGTCGGCTGCAGTTTTATTAATGCACACGTTCTATGGCCTCTATGGTAGCTCCGCTGAGGTGTCTTTGTTTGCTCACATAGGGAACAGTTGCTGCGCGGCGGTATATGCTGGCGCTCCGCTGCTCTAATGCACTCTTTACTATGCAAGTTGAGTAGCGATATCGCTTCGCCCACTGAGGGTTATAGTTCCACTTGCTAAATTTGGTCACAATCTGGAGTTTGGTTGAGTATGATCTGGTATGGTTGTATGCAATTTGGATTGCAATATGGAATTTGAATTTGAATTTGTGGTTTGTATGGTGGAACTGTAAGTAAGCATACATATGACCATTTCAGTATACAGTTCTAATTACTATATTAATAGTAGAAACTTTATATAACTGTTTTAAATACCTATTTTGGCCTCTTGCTTCCATAAAACACAGCTCTTAGTGGAGTGAATGTCTGTTCAGCTCCTCTCTCTGGTGAATAATGATTCCAGCAGCTCCCGCTAGGGGAATTTCCAACACAAGCTGTGTGTGAGGCTGGCTGTAATTGGTCAAAACTCCTGGGCTGTGTGAGGCTAGCTAGGATTGGTCAAGACTCCTGCTTAGCAACAACAGTTTAACTCTATGCTTTCTGTTGTGTCTGCTGTGTCATTAAGCTTATCTTACATTATATAATGAATCTTAAAGGCATATTATCTTTTTCTTCTTCTGTAGACACAAAATATTACATGACATCAAAACATGAAGTCACTGTAAATAACTCTGCTTTTGTCTTTAACACACAAACATAGGAACTGTATTACAGTTATTGGCAGGTCTAGCAACCTAGGACAGGTCTTTGCTTCCCAGCTATAGGCTGTAGTGGGGGCAGTGGGCTTTACTGGGGATAATAGACTCTACTGGGGATGATAGGCTCTACTGGGGGTAATAGGCTGTTCTGGGGGCAATAAGCACTACTGAGTGTAATAGGCTCTTCTGTGGGCAATAAGCACTCTTGGGGAGCATATAACTACTGGGAGCACATAACTAATAGAGGCACTACAGGGGGCAGTGTAATTACAGGGGTTGCTTTAAGGGGGCATTTTAACTTCTGAGAGTACTATAGGGGCAGAAAATGGAACGTTGAGCAAAGTAAGGGTACCATCACACAGTCAGGTGTTCTGCATGCAGTTTTGGAAGCCAAAATCAGGAATGGATCACAAAAGGAGAGAAAGTATAAAGGACTCCTGGTTTTGGCTTCCAAAACTACATCAGAAAACCTGAGGTATCCTAAGATGTCTGCAAAAAGATAGACCATGCCTACAAAATACAGACCACGGGTCCTCAAAACAATGTGGACGGCACATGGACCACATCCATACCTTGTAGACAGTTTGTAGACACAGTTTGCGGACCGCCAATTGCCCGATGAACAAGCAAACGCTCATTCATCGGGCAATTCTGATTTTTAATCATACTTAAAAAAAATCTGTGCTCGCCGGCGGCAGATCGTGCTGTCTAATAGCAATCTTCCGCGGGCAAACCACTGTACAGCATGGGGACGAGCAATGGCATAGTGATCGCTCCTCCCCATGCTGTGGAGGAGATCGCTGCGTGTAATAGCAGCGGTATCCTCAGTTAGCTAGTAAGCGATTGCCGGAAGCAAACGTTTCCCTCCCGACAATCATTGCTGATCTGACTGTCAGTTATTGTGAGCCAAAAGCAGGGGCGGGTCAAAAACACAGAACAGGAGCAAATCTCTCCATTATCCTTTATCTCTGTGTAGGCTCCATTCCAAGCACTGATGGAAATCACTGACCGATCACTGACTGTGTGAATGCGACCTCAATGAATATAGTTTGCTTAAGGTCATACACAAGGAATACAATGCAAATACGTATCTGTTCCCTCATCACTAGGCTCTGTGCTTGGTAGAAGAAACTATAGGAATTAGGTGAAATATTTTCAAAGAAGGTTGAGGCTGTTAATATCTGCTGCACTTTAAAAAGCCATAACAAAGATTGCTGCAAGCTTTTTCAATATTGTCCCAGATAATCGGTTAATCTTCAGCGCTTCTGTTCAGTTTAGGGAGCAGTAAGTGTCCCTAAAGAGAGATTAAAACAATCTCTTCTTGCAAAGCGGTATCCGAGTCTTACCATGACGCACTCTGGGACCATTATTTGCCTGCTGCCTTTCTCTACTGCCGGCTTGTGACCCTACATTGCTAATAGCTCAGGTTTTTCCACGGGGTATGCCACGCTATTTGCAAATACCAGACGGCAAAGTCATATTTTCAGCCCCATTATACATAATGCATCTGATGTTACCCTCCTGTGTGTAATTATGGCCGTGCATGTCGTATTTTAATATTGCGTCTGTATTATAACAGCAAGAACCCTGCAGTTTAATCATAAACTTATCACGTAGGGTTAATATGAAATTCATATATATTAGCATTAAAGTCCTTTGTCCCATATATGGAGATGCATGTATTATTATGTATATTTATAGATTTTTAGATTTATTATAAAAAAAAATATATATATATATATATATATATATATATAAAGAAGGAAGTATATATGTGTGTGCATATGTATGTATGTTCCGCGAAAACTCAAAAACGCAACCATCGATTTCAACGAACTTGGTATACACATCCCTTGCTACCTGGAAAGAAATCTTGTGGGGTCATACGCCCCTACACAGCAGCTGCATGGAGTTTGTAGGCCCCAACGGTTTTTCTACACACATATTGCTCTGTAACCCAAAAACTAATCAATCAATTTCTACTAAACTTGGTACACATATCACTTACTATCTGGGAAAGAATACAGTGGAGGTAACATGTCGGTACACAATGGGCCAGATTTATCATTACTCTGACGGCTTACTCCACTTTCACATATGGCTAAAGTCAGTTTTAGCCAAATCAGATTTATGATCGGCTGTTTAGGACTGTAATAAATGTGGTTTGACGGTAGCAGTTTATCCGTCAGTAAGCAGCTTTACAAAAGTCGCACGTCTTTATGAAAAAGTCGCATGTTCTATTAAAAAGTCTCATAAGATAAGCATGGTCCTCACTGGAGTGAAATTGCGCATTTTTTTGCGACTTTTTAAATAGTCGCAACAGTAAATCTATCTAGAGATTAATTTACATAAGAAAACACGCCCACTTTCAGAAAACTGGCGAGCATAGTGCAGAGTAGAAAAAAGTCGCGACATTTTCACTCCATTATTCTGACTTGAGCTAATGATAAATCTGGCCCAATGAGTTTCTGTCTGTCCCGACGTCTGTCTGTCTGTTCTTTATGCGTGACCAAATGAGTGGACCGATCTTCACCTAATTTGGAACACGGGTACATCAGGTGTCCGGGAAGGTTTTGGACTGGGTCTCAGCTCTCTAGGACGTACCATTCCTGAGATATTCCCCAAAAATGGCCTGCATTAGCCAATACAAGCCTGCAAGTCTTTCTCTTCATATCCTAACTGAGACATTTTAACAGTGACCTCCACAGCGGTCTGCCCCCTTAACAGTAACATCCACAGTGAACTGCTCTTTAACAGGGACCTCCACAGTGCCCTGCCCCTTTAATGCTAGGGCTACACGACATGTGTGCGCGAAATTTTGTCTTAACAATTTTTATAATGATAGTATATTGTGTTGCACTGCGACATGTGACATGCTGCGACTACGACGCGACAGTCGCAGAAAATTCCATCTTGGATTGATTTTTGCGACTGTCGCGGTCGCAGCATGTCACATGTCACAGTGCGACACCAAATACTATCATTATAAAAATTGTTGAGACAAAATGTCGCGCGACACATGTCGTGTAGCCCTAGCATTAAAGGGGAAGGGCACTGTGGAGGTCACTGTTAAAGAGCAGTTCACTGTGGATGTTACTGTTAAGGGGGCAGACCGCTGTGGAGGTCACTGTTAAAGGGGCAGACACTGTGGAGGTCACTGTTAAGGAAGCAGGGTACTGTAGAGGTCACTGTTAAGAGAGCAGGCCCCTGAGGAGGTCACTGTCAAGGGAGTGGGATGCTGTGAAACTCACTTTTAAAGGGGAGGGGGTCAGTGTTAAGGGGTGGGGGACTGTGGAGTTCACTGTTAAAGGGGCGGGGTGCTGTAGAGATACTGTCGATATCTTTTAATGACACACACAAACATGAAATAAAATAGATGAAATATACCTGTGCGAAGCCGGGTCCTTCTGCTAGTGTGTATACAATATATATATATATATATATATATATATATATAATATAATATATATATATATATATATATATATATATATATATTTATTTATTTAAGGAATTTGTCATAAGGAATCCCTTACTAGAGTAGACATCATTTACGGCTGTTTCTAGGTGTAAGGGCTCATGCACACAAACGTATTTTCTTTCCGTGTCCGTACCGTTTTTTTTGTGGACTGTATGCAGAACCATTCATTTCAATGGGTCTGCAATAAAAACGGAAGTTACTCCGTGTGCATCCGTTTCTGTATGTCCATTTTGCACAAATATAGAACACGTCTTATTATTGTCCACATTATCGACAAGGATAGGACTGTTCTATTAGGGGCCAGCTGTTCCATTCTGCAAAATACAGAAGGCACACGGACGTCATCCGTATTTTTTGCAGATCCGTGTTTTGCGGGCCGCAAAAATACATTTGGTCATGTGCATGAGCCCTTAATGTTACTGAATTTGTTGGGGTCGATGGACCAGCACCTGCCGCATTCCTGTGGCAAGGGCAACTTAAAAACGTTAGTTGCACGGGTGTTTAAAGGGTCCAAAAAGGGACCGTGTAACTTTTTTTGGTACGTCAAACTGGTGTTAGTAAATGACCCCCAATGCCTTGTACGGCCAGCTCATCTGAATGTAATGACACCTTTCACTTAGTGATCCATTGCTGCATTATGAAGAAAAGGCACTTTTAATCCATATGCAAATGAGCAATTAAGTGCAGTAGGATGGGCCAAAGCCACTCTGTGCACCTCTGCGCCTCCTGCTTCCTCTGCCAGCCGCTCCCTCGTCTTCTTGATTGACAGGACTAGGTGTGAGATAACTATGCAGGAACCTGCAGGGAGGGGCTACCTCATCCGTTTGAGTGCTAAGAGCCAGCCGCCACGATCTTGATTGAAGATTCCATGCGAAATCCCGTGAGCAGTGACATATGATGACGTCATCATGGGCTGCATGAGATTTCGCGCTAGATCTTCAATCAAGATGGCGGTGGCCGGTTCTTCACGATCAAATGGATGATGGTAAGTATGCTTTTATTAATTTTTTCAAATGTTTTGTTATAATTGTTATTTATTGTGTTATGCCTTGTTTCTGCCGTATACTCCATTAAATGAGGTATGATTGGCATTAGTTGGCAGGAACAGGGCTAACCAACCTGTTCCTTTCCTCTTGGTAGGAGTGGGTTGGTCCTACTTCCTACTAGGAGGGGGAGTTCCTGAAAGACAATCAAGAGGAAAGATGTCTGAGCTCCTTCTTCAGGGAATCTTAACTACTGTTCCTGTGAGACCTTCACTCCAGGAAGATTGTCAAAGTCAAGAACACAGCTTCCAAAAAGCATCAACGTGTCTAGACAGCAGAGTGATCAGCAAAAATACAGCTTTACAGACCCTGATGCACCTATCACCTACATAACATCCAGACCAGACCAAATCAAAGTCTGCATTACACAGTGGACACCTACATCCACAAGTGCCTGCAAGTGCCATTTGCTGCATAACCATTTGCCATACCTCATCCCCTGGTACCAGAAACTTCACTTTGTACCTACGACTGCTGGATGGTACATAAGTTATATTTTTCTCTAAGTAAAGTTTTAATTCTGGACTAGTTCTTCAATCCACCTTTCCACCGCACCAATTCCTGATTACATAGTTAATGTTACATAGTTAATATGATTGGAAAAAAAAAACATAAGTCCATCAAGTTCAACCAAGGGATAGGTGGGGACGCAAATTCCATTAAGGAAGTGAGACTCAGATTTCTACATGTTTTCATAAGCATTAATGTCATTTACTTTCAAGAATTCATCTAAACCCTTTTTAACACTGTCCACTGTTCCTGCTGTGACCACGTCCTGAGGAAGTCTATTCTACAGATTCACAGTAAAGAAGTTTTGACGCTTCTCGAGACTGAATTTTTTCTTCTCCAGTCTGAGGCAGTGCCCCTTGTCTTTTGGGGGCATTTTACAGGGAACAGTTTTTCACCGTATTTTTTTCTACGACCCATTTATATACACTCACCTAAAGAATTATTAGGAACACCATACTAATACGGTGCTGGACCCCCTTTTGCCTTCAGAACTGCCTTAATTCTATGTGGCATTGATTCAACAAGGTGCTGATAGCATTCCTTAGAAATGTTGGCCGATATTGATAGGATAGCTTCTTGCAGTTGATGGAGATTTGAGGGATGCACATCCAGGGCACGAAGCTCCCGTTCCACCACATCCCAAAGATGCTCTATTGGGTTGAGATCTGGTGACTGTGGGGGCCATTTTAGTACAGTGAACTCATTGTCATGTTCAAGAAACCAATTTGAAATGATTCAAGCTTTGTGACATGGTGCATTATCCTGCTGGAAGTAGCCATCAGAGGATGGATGCATGTTCTCATTCTGTTTACGCCAAATTCAGACTCTACCATTTGAATGTCTCAACAGAAATCGAGACTCATCAGACCAGGCAACATTTTTCCAGTCTTCAACAGTCCAATTTTGGTGAGCTCGTGCAAATTGTAGCCTCTTTTTCCTATTTGTAGTGGAGATGAGTGGTACCCGGTGGGGTCTTCTGCTGTTGTAGCCCATCCACCTCAAGGTTGTGCGTGTTGTGGCTTCACAAATGCTTTGCTGCGTACCTCGGTTGTAACGAGTGGTTATTTCAGTCAACGTTGCTCTTCTATCAGCTTGAATCAGTCGGCCCATTCTCCTCTGACCTCTAGCATCCACAAGGCATTTTTGCCCACAGGACTGCCGCATACTGGATGTTTTTCCCTTTTCACACCATTCTTTGTAAACCCTAGAAATGGTTGTGCTTGAAAATCCCAGTAACTGAGCAGATTGTGAAATACTCAGACCGGCCCGTCTGGCACCAACAACCACGCCACGCTCAAAATTGCTTAAATCACCTTTCTTTCCCATTCTGACATTCAGTTTGGAGTTTAGTAGATTGTCTTGACCAGGAGCACCCCCCTAAATGCATTGAAGCAACTGCCATGTGATTGGTTGACTAGATAATTGCATTAATGAGAAATAGAACAGGTGTTCCTAATAATTCTTTAGGTGAGTGTATTTGTATAGGTTAATCATGTCTTTCTTCATAACTAAGACCCTCCATTCCCCTTATCAGTTTAGTCACTCTCCTCTGTACTTTTTCCAGTTCCAGTGCGTCCTTTCCATGGACTGGTGCCCAGAACTGAACTGCATATTCCAGATGATGCCGCACCAACGCTTTGTAAAGTGGTAGTATTACATCCCTCCCCCACGAGTCCATGCCTCGTTTAATGCATGACAATATCCTGGTGGCCTTAGAAGCAGCTGACATTGTTCTGTTATTTAATCTACCATCTAAAAGGACACCCAAATCCTCTATAAGTGACTCTCCCAGTGTTACATCCCCTAGGACATAAGATGCACAGAGATTATTACTACCAAGATGCATAACTTTACATTTATCCACATTGAACCTCATTTGCCAAGTTGATGCCCAATCACTTGGAGTGTTCAGGTCAGCTTGTATTTTATGGACATCTTCCATAGACTGCACAGTTCTACACAGCTTAGTGTCATCTGCAAAAATAGAAATGGTGCTATTAATCCCGTCTTCAATATCATTAATAAATTAAATAATAGAGTACCCAGCACTGAACCTTGGGGTACACCACTCATAACCCGGGACCATTCTGAATAGGAATCATTGACCACAACTCTCTGGACACGGTCCTTTAGCAAGTTTTCAATCAAATTACAGACTATACTTTCCAAGCCTATAGTTCTATAATTACCTGTGGGGGACCTAGATCCTTTTTTGAATATGGGCACTACAGTTGCCTTGCGCCAATCACTTGGCACTGTACCAGTCCTAGAGAACCTAAAAATTATAAACAGGGGCACATCAATGATTGAACTGAGCTCTTTAAGAACTCTTGGGTGTAATCCATCTGGACCCAGAGCCTTGTTCACATTTACCTTATTTAACTTAGCTTGGACTATATCTACAGTTAGCCAGTTGAGTATATTACTGGATGTACTAACAGCCTCAGCACCACAGATATCAGCTCCTTTCTCTTCTTTTGTATTTACAGTTTAGTAACTCTGCCTTTTCCTTATCTACCTGCTCAGACCTTGGTTTTTTAGCATTTATATATTTAAAGAATTTTTTGGGGGATTTGGTTTGCTCTCTTTTGCCACCTGCTGTTCGTTTTGTATTTTTGAGAATTTTATCTCCTTTTTACAGATTTTATTAAAGGATAACTGTCACATTTAGACCCTAATTTCAATTTTCATATATGCAGTTAGTAATAACATGATATTCCAGAATCAGTTACTGTTAGACTGATTTACCCCATATTTAATAAGATTCAGCCCTTAGCAACCAGTCTGCATAAAACTGCAATTTCACTATTCAGTTAAGATGGCCGCCACTGCCCTCACCCTGAGGCTAATGCAGCACGCCAGACCTGCAGGGTATAGCGAAGCGAGGTCACGGTTATGGGCAATCGAGGGTTGCTCACTGTATTGGAGAACGCTGGGCAGGCATGCGGCAGTGAAGGAGAGGTAGACACAGTTCCTCTGGGGCACACTCGGTATATAGGGACCAGGCCTGATGGTGGATGAGGTGCCCTGGATGTTACAGGTATTTTGAGTGCCTGGGGCAAGGTCCCTTTTGCATTCGTGACGCCAGTGCCTGTAACGGTGGCACACCGATTTATAGTTGGAATAATTGAGGTACACAGGTGGTATAGTGAACCAAACGTTGCTTTACTTAATAGTCCAACTTTGTACATACAGATGGTAACACAGTCCTTTAGATCACAGCTTTACAAGCAGGCTTACTCCACAAGATGGCAGGTATTAATTATGCAAGATACTCAGAGGGTAAATCCACAATGCACTCAGAATCAGGTTGTACCTTTCCTCAGAAGTAGCGTACACTGTTCTTTCTAGAACTCCTGTCTGGTTTCAATCCCAAGGCCCGGATGCCTAAATGGTGGCTTAAATCCTTGGTATATATATATATCTTCCTCTCATATTAAATCCTTGCTTTGCTTCCTAAAGCATCTGCCCCTCAGTGTTACTTATCTTTGCTGGTAAGATCCTGACTGGTCTTGATAATGACTGTGGGTTTCTCCCAGGAGGTTCTGTCCTGCAACTGGGGTGTCTCTACTGAGTTAATCCTAGCCTCAGGAGCTTCAGGTGGACGAAGTAACTCCTCTAGTCCCCTGGAATGAACTACCACTCCCCTGTCTGGGCCTTCCTATATATATCTAGGGCTCTCTAGCTCCCTCTAACGTCTGGGAGGCTAAACTACACCCTGACAGGCCTGACACCCAGCTAACACAGGGAAATGCATACATATAACATTAAAGGTAATAAAGACACATTAACCCCTTTTGTGCAGTGCCCACCTTTATCTAGTGGGACACTACATACCACCACGCTATAACGTTGCCCGTCCTCGGCGCAACATGGAGGGGCCCTGCCCGGCTGGATACTGCAGCCTGAAAGACAAGATAGAGAACCGGCATGCATGGCAATCATCACAGCAACAATACAAAGATTAACAAACAATATAACTGCAGGGAATGGTGAAAAGGGGCGTCGTTCTCTTCTCTCAGGATAATGGAAGGGAACAGGGGCGCTGACCTGGTGCAGCGTATCAATAACCAGGATAGTCCATAAAAACATAAATAAACGTAAGTCCTTGGAGGCTCAAAGGAACACATGAATCCGTACCCAGGCTTGCGACAGGGTTAAACAGGGGTTTCCCGTGAGGGGCTACCTGGGCCCATGATGTAGTCCTCAAACCTCACAGGTGGGTGTCCCCTGGTAGAACGTGTAGACCTCCTTAGTGGCAGAGATTCTTCCTTCCTGGACTCAGGAAGGTCAAGGGAGCTCACCGCCTCTGGAACTTCTTCAGGAGCTCTCTGAGGTGAAGTCTCCTGAGACGGGAGACCAACAGGAACAGGAGCAGGAACCAACAAATTCAGCCAAGGCGTGAGGGCCCAGTGGAGTGGCTCTTTATCGTGGATCAAGTTCTCCACAGCCTGCATAGGGTCCATAGGTGGAGCTGGGAATTCTTCCTCAGAAGGCTCAGGCTCCATCTCCTCCGCCGCTGGTTCTCCTTCTATACAGGACTTGAGACGGTTCCTGTGAACGACTTGGGGACCTTTTCCTTCTCTGGAGACCTGGTAAATGTGGGCTGCAGCATTGGGTATGGCAGTAATAAGGTAGGGAATCCTTTCCCATTTGCTGTCCAACTTGCTGGTCCGGTGGTTGTTTTTCAACCATACCTTGTCTCCCAGAGCCAGGGGTCCCGCATGGGCAGTCTGGTCATAGTCCTTCTGCTGCCTCTCACGAACAATCTCCATCCGTTCCTGGACAATCTCCTTAGCATTGAGGAGACGCCTTTGATGCTCCACTACCCAATCGGTCCTGGGCAGTGGGTTGATTACATCCGGTACTTGGACACCCAGGGAGTGGTCCGCAGGCAATCTCCCTTGTCGGCCAAACATCAAATAGAACGGGGTGTAACCGGTGGAACAATGGATGGTGTTGTTGTAAGTGTACATGAGCTGCGGCCAGAGTAGGCCAATCACCCCTCGTCTCAGGGGGTACTGCTCTCAACATTTCAATGAGAGTCTTATTCATTTTCTCACAGAGTCCGTTACCTTGCGGATGATAGGCGGTGGTCCGGACTTTCTGGCAGTTGTGCAGCAGACACATCTCCTTGAACAGCTGTGACTCAAACGCAGACCCCTGGTCCGTGAGGATCCTCTCCGGGCAGCCGTAGGGCAACAGGAAATGCTTCCAGAACGCCTCCGCTGTGGTCTTGGCTGTCAGGTCTTTCACAGGCACTGCTACGACAAACTTGGTGAAGTGATCAATTATAGTCATGGCATAAGTATACCCAGAGCGACTCGGCTCCAACTTCACATGATCAATCGCGACAAGTTCTAGAGGAGCTGTACTTACAATAGGATGGAGAGGCGCCCTCTGATCATGGCGTTCAGTCCGCCCCACAGCACAGGCAGTGCATTCTCGGCACCATTTTTCGATATCCTCTCTCATCCCAATCCAATAGAATCTCCTCCGTATGGTAGCCTCAGTCTTTTGCACACCGAAGTGTCCGGACTGGTTGTGGTACATGTCCAGTACCAGGCTGGCATCCCGACGTGGCAGGAGAATTTGGTAAACTCTATCACAGGACACTGGATCCAGACTCCTTCTGAGCAACAGACCTCTTTGAAGGAATAATTGGTGGCGATGTCTACACAGTCTCACTAGTTCTGGGTCTGCACTCTTCCTGCGGATTCTCTCAGGGATTTTTCCACTGGTAAGGAAGTCGAGCAGTTCACCGAGGACTCTACTTTCGGACTGGAGTTTAATCCATCTTTCTTGATCGCCTCTGGACTCAGGATCATCTGATGAGGGAGGATCAGCAGCAGGGAGATTTTCAGTACGGATATTATCCTGCTGGGCGAATTTATTGTAGAACGCGGGCATTTCCACTTCTTCCCAGGCATCTTTTAGCTCATCTGGGGCCTCTGTAGTGGGAAGCCGCGAAAGGGCATCAGCATTATCATTGGAGCGGCCTGCCCGGTACTTCACAGTAAAGTCATAGTTGGCAAGGCGGGAGGCCCATCTTTGCTCCAGTGCCCCTAACTTGGCCGTGTTCAGATGCGCCAGGGGATTATTGTCCGTGAAGGCAACAAACGGTGTGGCAGCGAGATAGTCTTTGAACTTTTCAGTCACAGCCCACACTAAGGCAAGAAACTCCAGCTTGAAAGAACTGTAATTCTGGTCATTCTTTTCAGCTCCCTTCAGGGATCTGCTGGCGTAGGCAATTACCCTTTCTTTGTTGTCTTGCACTTGAGCCAACACGGCCCCCAGGCCTCTTTTACTGGCATCCGTGTAGAGGAGGAATGGCTTCTGATAATCTGGGTAACCCAGAACAGGGGGTTCAGTCAACTTCTTCTTTAGGAGTTTAAAGGCAATTTCTCGTTCTTGGTTCCATTCAACAGGAATAGGAGTTTTCGGGCTCTTCTTTGGATGCCCCCTCAACAGTTCCTGGATGGGATCCGCAATTTGTGCGAAATGCGGGATGAAACGCCTGTAGTACCCTGCAAAACTGAGAAAGCTTCTCACCTCTTTCACGGTCGTTGGAGTAGGCCAGTTGCGGAGAGCAGCAAGTTTATCAGGATCAGGCTGTATTCCTTCGGCACTGACAACGTGCCCAAGGTATTTGACCGCTGGTTTCAGTAGGTGGCACTTGGATGGCTTGATTTTGAGGCCATATTTAGCAAGAACTTGAAACACCTCACCCAGGTGCTTTAAATGATCCTCATACGTCTTGGAGTATACAATGACGTCATCCAGATATAAGAGTACAGTCTCAAAATTCCTATGGCCTAAACAACGTTCCATCAGCCTCTGAAACGTTCCTGGAGCGTTACACAGTCCAAACGGCATATAATTGAATTCAAACAGGCCCATAGGTGTAGTGAAAGCAGTCTTTTCTCGATCTTCTGGGGCCATGGGTACTTGCCAGTACCCACTGGTTAAGTCCAAGGTGGAGAAATAGGCTGATGACCCCAGGGCAGTCAAGGACTCTTCAATGCGTGGCAATGGATATGCATCTTTGTGGGTGATTTGATAAATTTTTCTGTAATCCACGCAGAACCTTATGCTGCCATCTTTTTTTCGGACAAGAACTAGGGGCGCAGCCCAGGGACTATGGCTGTCCCGGATTATATTAGAGTCTTTCAACTTTTATCATCTCTTTCACGGACTGATAGGTAGTAGGTGGTATGGGTCTGTGCCTCTCCTTAATAGGAGGATGAGAGCCAGTGGGTATGGTGTGTTTGATTACACTGACCTCTCCGTAGTCCGTGGAGTGCATGCTAAAAGCCTGGTGGTGCTCCTTCACCAGCTTCAGGACTCCCTCTATCTGCTCCTTTGGGGTAGATTCGTCCCCCACATGTAGTTCTTCCCACCAGGATGTTGAAAGGGTGCTGCTGCTCTGTGTGGTCTGGAACGCCTCCGTGGCAGGCAGACGGATTACATCCTGGAAAGACACCTGGAAAAGCTGAGCAACGGGGCAGTGTTTAAGGAGAGTCACGGGATGATCACCAAAGTTAATTAAATGGACAGGCACTTTACCTTGAGACACAGTCACCATGCTCTTGGCTGTCCGTACGAAGGGATGATTTTCAAAGGGAATAGGTTCCACTAGGGCTTGATAGTCCTGGCCCTGGATCCCTAACACCGCACGGCACCACAGGATGATCTGGGAATTTGGAGGCAGAATTACCGGTCGGTTATCCCGGATCCGGACAGTGCAAATTTCTCCTTTCTTGTTGGCAAACTTTTGTTGAGCACTCAGCACACTAATAGTCTTTTGGATAACTCTTCTGGAAGCAGGTGAGGCTGAAGATATAGTTTGATTCAATGCTTCAAGCACTTCGGAGTAGCAATTTTTTAGAACGTTAGTCCCTAAGATCACAGGGTGTCCTCCTTTATCTCCTGCTTGCACCACAATCACGCCTTGCTGTGGTAAGGTGGCTTCTCCCACCTGAAGGGTAGGTTCCCAATACCCATGCACTTTCACTGGCTTACCGTTGCTGGCAATGATATCTAGCCAGGACTCTGGTGGCTGGGTGAGGAGACTTGGATCCCAGAATTTGTCAAAGGCAGGCCGTTGAATGGTGGTGACCTGTGACCCAGTGTCCAACAGGGCTTCAAAGGGTATCCCGTTGATACATATATTCATTTTTTGAAGGGATCCTACATACTTAGGCATCCAGCTTGGATCCTTTGGACCTACTGTTCTACCTCCCGAGGGGCGGTCCGCTGCCTCAGGGGTTGCCCGGTTTAACTGCCAGCACATGGATTCAGTATGTCCATATTTCTTACAATGATGGCAGACAGGCTGCTTTCTACTTCTGGACCGGTAACTCGGTCGCCCATCAGGTTCTTTTGGATATACATCCCTATAGGCAGGTGGGAGCCTTGGAGGAAAAGGGCCTTCATCCTCCAGTAACAATGGTCTCTCCCACTCCTCTATCTTCTTGCACACCTTCTCCAGACTTAGAGTAAGATGGTTCACTTGCTCCATGAAGGCTGACCCTACATCTGTGACTGGAGATGGGTGGCCTCACTGACCCCTGCAGACCCCACATTCACAGTCTTGGGCTGACAAGCCTGGGGTTCATAGGAGGCTGATGGCCCTGGAGCAGGGTTCTGGCCGAATATACTGATGGCCAATTCCTTAAAGTCCAGAAATGCACAGTGGGGGTGTTGAGCTGACAACATGCGTAGCTGGCCCTTTAAATGCTCATTACTTACGCCCGCAACGAATTGCTCTCTAAGAGTCCGGTCCTGGTCCTCAGCTTCTTTAGGATCCACTTGGACTACAGCTCTCAGTGTCTCTTGTAAGGACAGGGCAAAATCGCGGAGCGACTCTCCAGGCTGCTGCTTTCTGCTGAAGAAACGCATTTTAACTTCCGACACCGTTCTGGCCTCAAATGTGGTGCCCAAGCGAGCAAAAATCTGTTCCAGGCTACTTTTCTCAGAGCGGGGCCACGACATGACTTCCCTGCGGGCGGCCCCTTCCAACTGAGCTAGGAGGATCTCCATTTGCTGTTCGGCAGTTATGGGATAAAGCCGGAACAAGGCCAGTATCTGCTCCCTAAAGTCCTTTAACTTATGGGCTTCCCCTGAATAACGTGGGAACCAGGGGGCCCCAAAATAGTACGGCATAGTTAGCGGGATCAGGCTTGGCGGTGCCGCGGCGGCAGGGGCCCTAGGGTCGGCTGGGGATACTCCAGAAGGCACGACTGGGGCCACCTGTCCGATTTCCTCAGGTGTAGACATGGCGTTGTTAGGTGGGTATGGCCCTTTAAATGTAGCGGAGCGGACCGGAGCGGCAATGATAATAACTTTTTTTTTTTTTCCAGAAAAGTCTTTGGCTACTAACGGGAGTCCCTCCGGTGCCCTGGCAGGGGTCGGGAATGTTCCGGTAAGGTGATCGGGGGAGCCAGCAAAAGTTCTAAGTCTGTACTTACTCCGGTGGTGCTCGCTCCAGGTCTCGCGAGATGCGTGGCTACGGGCGTTGAGCGTCCTGCGTACAGCGTCAGCAGGTGGGCGCGGCCTCTCGTAGCTCCGGGACTCAGGTAGGCGGCACCTTTTCCTCCAGACAGGGCGGCGTTCTTCCTCCTCGCCGGCTGGGTGATGGCTCCGCCTGGTTCTTTTCGCGCCAAAGTCCTCTTTTTCGCGCCAAACAGTTCACCGGGCGCACTTGCAATCCACCTCAGGTTTAAGTGGCAAAATGGCTGTGCTGGCCTAGGTACCACCGCCGCAAGCGGTCCGGTGGGCTCTGGAACAACTGGCTCTGCGCAGCAAGTCACAGTGTGAGAGGGCCTTCTTGGGGGCCTTAACGCAGCCGTGGTAGCAGAAGGTGGCCGGCTGGTAGGGACAGGTACCCTTACCTCTTCCTTCCTCGGTGAAGTCTGGATCCTGGCGGTGGCCATTCTGCGTAACTCCCGCAACTTTTCCTCCAGACGGACGATCTGGTCATCCAGGCTCTCGGTCTCAGGATCGCTGTCCTCCGCTGTCGCCGCCGGCACTTGTACCATAACGGGTGCATCCTGCGCAGCCGCTGCAGGCTCAGGTGGCGCATCAGGTCTTTTACCCTTCCGGATATTATCCAGGGTAACGTGGAGTCTTTCCAGATTCTCCATCTCTTGAATCATTTTCTCCCGGCGAGGCAGCTCAGGGGACGGATAGGGGCTCACCCATTTCTCCAATACAGTTGGCTGCCAGAAAACATTTGGGCCAATAAAAGAGCCCCGCTCTTGAAACGCGTGATGGGCCGGTTCTGGAGAGCGCGCAGGTTCGCGCTCGCAGCCAGAGTAGTCCTCATCTGCTTCCCAGTCCTCCGGTTCTTTCTTGGGACGGGTCACGGCAGTGGCATATGGGCCTCGCAGGCCCTCGGCAGGGGTGAATTCCACTTCCTCTCCCTCACGGAGGTTATGCATATATTCGGAGAGGTAACTCCGCTTGACGGACCTCCGATTTACGTATAAGTCTCTGCCGGTGGTATAGTCCTGTATGAAACCGTAGCCACGGTTCTTGTCGAAGGCCACAACCAACCCCTTTCTCCTTTCCAGGCGGGGTTGGGTGTCAGTGTGCCGCTCATGAACGGTCTTTGCCAGTTCCTCATAGTAGATCTTTGTCTTTGTCGTTTTCTTTATGGCGGCCTCCCGGATCTCTGCCATCAACGCTGACCACTTGAACGAGGGCTGGAAGAAGTCTCTCCAGGAGCCATAATAGATCTCCGGTTGCGTCTTCGGTGGCGGGCAGGCGGGTGTCTCCAGTCCCGGAGAGTAGGCCGGTGGAGCGTCCTCTGGCTCTACACCAATACAATCCATCTTTAACAACTCAGGCGCGGACATCCCAGCAGAGCAGTCTTCACTCTTCAACATGCTCGATCCTTCTCTGGAGAGCGACAGGGTGGCGCCAATAAGTTCAGACAGATCCTCCCATTGCACTGGGAGGCCGCCCCCCAGGTACTCCAGTATGGGGAGGCGGAGTCCATTTCTGCAGACATGCAAATGTCCAGACAGGGCGGTGGCGCCGACAGATAGCCTTTTCCCGCTCTTTTCAGCAAAAAGGCGCCAATTTTTACCGCCAATTCAGGATGAAGATGACGCAGCAGTAAATTCAAGCAAGTTAAGCGGCCATCTTTAGCAAAAACGCTGTCTATTCACTGACAGCAAGCGGTGGCTTAAATAAGCAGCAAACAGTCCAGAAAACGTTATCTTCACACCGCTAATTCTTTTCAGTTCTTTGGCCCAGCAATTTTGAATAAAACAATAGGGCTTGGTCACTTTAAGGCACTTTTTAGCACACAGTTTTATATCCGCAATGGCGCAGGAATGTTCCGTATATCCTGTTCGTGACGCCAATTTATGCAGCACGCCAGACCTGCAGGGTATAGCGAAGCGAGGTCACGGTTATGGGCAATCGAGGGTTGCTCACTGTATTGGAGAACCCTGGGCAGGCATGCGGCAGTGAAGGAGAGGTAGACACAGTTCTTCTGGGGCACACTCGGTGTGTAGGGACCAGGCCTGATGGTGGATGAGGTGCCCTGGATGTTACAGGTATTTTGAGTGCCTGGGGCAAGGTCCCTTTTGGATTCGTGACGCCAGTGCCTGTAACGGTGGCACACCGATTTATAGTTGGAATAATTGAGGTACACAGGTGGTATAGTGAACCAAACGTTGCTTTACTTAATAGTCCAACTTTGTACATACAGATGGTAACACAGTCCTTTAGATCACAGCTTTACAAGCAGGCTTACTCCACAAGATGGCAGGTATTAATTATGCAAGATACTCAGAGTGTAAATCCACAATGCACTCAGAATCAGGTTGTACCTTTCCTCAGAAGTAGCGTACACTGTTCTTTCTAGAACTCCTGTCTGGTTTCAATCCCAAGGCCCGGATGCCTAAATGGTGGCTTAAATCCTTGGTATATATATATCTTCCTCTCATATTAAATCCTTGCTTTGCTTCCTAAAGCATCTGCCCCTCAGTGTTACTTATCTTTGCTGGTAAGATCCTGACTGGTCTTGATAATGACTGTGGGTTTCTCCCAGGAGGTTCTGTCCTGCAACTGGGGTGTCTCTACTGAGCTAATCCTAGCCTCAGGAGCTTCAGGTAGACGAAGTGACTCCTCTAGTCCCCTGGAATGAACTACCACTCCCCTATCTGGGCCTTCCTATATATATCTAGGGCTCTCTAGCTCCCTCTAACGTCTGGGAGGCTAAACTACACCCTGACAGGCCTGACACCCAGCTAACACAGGGAAATGCATACATATAACATTAAAGGTAATAAAGACACATTAACCCCCTTTGTGCAGTGCCCACCTTTATCTAGTGGGACACTACACTAATCCCACCTGCCCTCACTAGCCAGTAACAATAGCCCCCCAAAAGTGTCAATAACCAGAGCCCTCCCCCCTAAAGGGTTAATCTCCTGCAGCACAAAGGGGTCCTCTTACCACATGTTGCTTTCATTTGTACACTGAGCAGATGGCAGATCTCCCTTCCCTGGTCTGCGCTGCACCAACTCTGCATTGTCCAGCTCTGCTGTAGTGAGGGAGCGTCTGCCAAGCGCAGGGACAGGGAGACGTGCACAAAGCCCAGGCACTGTTATCAGCTGCTGTGGAGGACCTGGCTTTAATCATTTACTTACAGTCCCTGGATGTCAGTAATGTGACCTTGCACGCAGCCTGCTTCTGCGTCCTCCGTCCTTCAACAGATAGACGGACCATGCCTAGAAACCTGATTTTAAGCACAGGTAAAAGTAGGTAGTATAGGGAACAAAAATGTGGAATTAAGGGGTAATTGAATACACAGTGAAAAGTTGAAATAGGGCCACCAAGGAAATATTAATCACCACAATCACAGTTATACTTTAAGCCCTTTGTAAACTTCAAAGGCTACATCTGACCCTTCAGATTTATATTTTTTAAATGCCCTTTTTTTTGTCATTTATTGCCCTTATTACAGTAGCTGTAAGCCATGGGGAGGGGGGGGGGGGGCATTTTAGCCATTTATACTTGTTAGCTAAAGGAATAAATGTTTTAGTGCAATTACTTAATGTGGATTTGAAGCTCTCCTATTTATCCTCAGGATTATTATGTGACAGTAGCTGCTCCCAGTCTATGCCCCGAAATGCTCCCCTCAACCCGGGAAAATTAGCCTTTTTAAAATTAATAGTTTTTGCTCTCTCTGACAGAGTTTGCTTCTTATAGTTTAGGGGGAATATAATTATACTGTGGTCACTATTACCTAGTGTTTCTCGAACAGTAACATTTCCAACAAGCTCTGCGTCATTAGGAATTACCAGATCCAACAGAGCATTGCCCCAAGTGGGAGCTTCTACAAACTGGCCCATAAAGTGGTCCTGCAACAAGTTAATGAATCTTCTCCCCTTTGCGGTTGAGGCAGAACCGTGACCCCAGTCAATGTGTGGGAAGTTAAAGTCTCCCATTATGACCACAGTACCAGCCTGTGCAGCTTGCTCTATTTGGCTATACAGTTGTGTTTCTATCTCCTCTGTGATGTTAGGGGATCTATAGATTACACCAAGTATTATTTTTTCTGTGTTTATATCCCTTTGAACTTCCACCCATAAGGTTTCCACATCCTCACCATCCTCACCCACAATTGCCTCTTTCACACTTGTCTTCAGATCACTTCTCACATCCTCTGCACCTGCTCCTCAGGAGCTCACTGCACTTGCATGTACAGCATGAGACAAAGCATAGGTTTTTTTTCATTTTTTCATTTTGAGTGCATTAAATAAAAAAAGTGACAGCAAGTCAACAGTAATAGTAAGTGAAGAAAAGATGATACCAGCCTGCCTTTCTTCACTACGTCACTGCCGTCAGTATCCTTCCCTCCTGTAGAGAACAATCCATTTATTCATACAGTTAGCGCTGCCGCAGCATGCGTGTGCATTATGTGCAGATGGCCTGTGATACATTTTTTTATGAGCACACAATGTAAAAATGACAAACTCGATAAAACAAGCTAAGAAGAAAAGAATAAATTCTTCATTCTCCGCAGTCGGCATTACGATTGCGCAACAACTCTCTGACAACTGAGGGAGATCAAACTTCAGCAATTGATTTGCTGGGTCAAATAATCTTCTCATGCAGCACATACAGGTGAGAACATCACGTTGGTAAAATCTGGGGTGACTCATTCAGAGTTCTTTATAGAGACTTAAAGGGGTTGTCCCATTGTGGTTGAGATGGGAAATAACTGCATCAACCATTTTAGGACACAGACTATTTTAATTTTTTCATTTTCATTTTTTCCTCCACGCCTTCCAAGAGCCATACATATTTTAATTTTCCGTTCACACAGCCGTATGAGGGTTTGTTTTTTGCAGGACAAGTTCTATTTCTTAATGACTCCATTTTATTTACCATAGCTTGTGTTGGAAAATGGCAAAATATTCTTTGTTGGGTGAAATTGGAAAAAAAAATTGCAATTCCACCTTTTTTAAAGTGTAACTGCCATTTCACTACCAAAAATTTAATTCTTAACATATGTGATGCTGAAGGGAAGATATTCATTAAGCTTTATTTTTCAGTTAATTTTACCTTTCTGATATCTGTATTCAGCCCTTAGCAACCCTATTTCTCTGTGCCTCTATTTCAGCATCTTTCTAAGATGGCCTCTGCTGCACTTCTTGTGGTGATCTTTGCCATGTCCTTGAGGCCATCCTGTATTTCCCCTACCTACCATATTCCCTTGCTCTCTTCACATGAACTAGCAGGACCAATCAGAATTCAAATAACTTCCCCCACTACCCCAGAGCAGTGTGTATCTTCTCACATACAGCTAACTAGAGACAGATAATAATGTGCCTAAGTCCTATTGGGTTTTACGTCTCCCACCTGTATCTATTTTATATTTTGTTTGTATGTTTGTGGGTATATATTTTAAATGAATTATTAAAAGTGACGTTTTAGGATATTTACATTAGCTTCAGTGACATATATTCAATACCTACCCTATTTATTCACTAGTTCAGTGATTTTTGTAACAAGAGACAGACAAGACCAATCGGATTGCAGATAACCTCTCCCACTACCCCAAAGCAGTGTGTATCCTCTCACATACGGCTAACAAGAGACAGACAAGACCAATCAGAATGCAGATACCCTCCCCCACTACCCCAGAGCAGTGTGTATCCTCTCACATACAGCTAACCAGAGACAGACAAGACCAATCAGAATGCAGATAACTTCCCCCACTACCCCAGAGCAGTGCTTATCCTCTCACATACAGCTAACCAGAGTCAGACAAGACCAATCAGAATGCAGATATCCTCGCCAACTACCCCAGAGCAGTGTGTATCCTCTCACATACAGCTAACCAGAGACAGACAAGACCAATCAGAGTGCAGATAACTCCCCCCACTACCCCAAAGCAGTGTGTATCCTCTCACATATAGCTAACCTGTCACGGATGTTCCAGCGACAAGTGGAAGATCAGTGAGACTGGCAACAAGTGGTTTGATCTGACAGGTTTTCCTTGTGGATCAACAGGCGCCTGTGTTGTTTCTGGTAATGGCCACACACCTTACCTCAGGTGTTGCTAATGTGGTCATTTAACATTCCTTATTTATTGTTGCTTCTTCAACTATGCTGTGTGGCTTATAGCTTCAGTTTTAGTTGTGGTTTGCTGGTGTGTGGATCTCGGCTGAGTTCCTGGTGCTTCCACTGCTCCTTTGAAGTTAAGTCTTTCCTTTCCCTTTTTGTATTTGTTTGTGTTTGTTGTGTTGCATTTCCCTATTGTTTGTATCAGGCCTGAATTAGACTCCTGTTCGTCCTTTCTTTTGGAGGAACAGGTAGTCTCGTCCCTGCCATTAATACCAGGGTCCTATAGGGCTAGATAGGACTCTAGGTATTACTGTGTATGAACACACCTACCTCTGGGATCTGTTCATACTGGTAGTCAAGTCAGGATTTTGGTTAGGGTTTTACTAGGAGGTGTCCATCATCCTTCCCTAGTTCTCAGGCCTGATTCCTTGTTCCCCCCTTCCCTCTTATGCTCGGTGTTGTGTTTACCTCCCACACCAAAGCGTGACATTATAAACCACCAAAACCGTCATTTTTGTTTGTGTGCAGCCATGGATCCTATTGCTGCACTGTCAGGTCCGCTGCAAGGGCTGTCTTTGGAGGTAGCTGACCTCCGCACGACCATCTCGGAGATGCAGAGACCACAGGCTGCTGGTGTTTTACCAGGCCTGTCTTGAACCTAAAGTTGCCCTCCCGGACAGATTATCTGGGGCACGTGATAATTAAATTTTGTTTAGGGATGTGTGCAAACTGTATTTTAGGCTACGTCCACACTCCTCTGGGGATGAGGAACAGCGAGTCGGTGTGGTTATTTCCTTGCTTAAGGGGGATGCGCAGTCATGGGCTTTTTCTCTGCCGACCGGATAGCAGTCTCTCCGGTCGGTAGATTATTTTTCAAAGCTTTGGGTCTTATCTATGATTATCCGGATCGGACCTCTCTACCTGAAACCAAGCTGCGCTGCCTTCGCCAGGTTGATCATTCCTCTGAGATTTATTGCCCTGAGTTTAGGAGGTAGGCTACGGATAAGGAGTGGAACGATCCTGCCCTCCGTAGCCAGTTTTGTCAAGGGTTATCAGAAAGGCTGAAGGACGCGTTGGCCTATCATGAAACCCCAGTGTCTCTCGAGGCTGCTATGTCTCTGGTTATATCTGGTTATATGCATTGATAGAGGCCTGAGAGCGAGATCTAGGGGCCCCTACTCTCAGGACGTACTATCACACAATGTATCATCCTCCTCTTACACTTTGGGTGAAACTACTCCAGGGTTTGTGTCTGAGGACTAGCCCATGCAATTAGGGGGAGCTACTCCTGGATCCATATTATCAGAGTATGTCCATGCATTCAACGGCAAAAAGAAAAAAGGGACATTTAATTCCCATCTGACTCTTGGAGGGGTGAAAAGAGAGTAAGAAAATGTGCATTTGTCTTTTACTGGTTGTACCCGATTTCTCCTGACTGCTGAGGTGGCGCTAGAGTAAAAAACTGTGGGGATTGAGGTGTTTATCGACAGCGGGGCCAGGGTGAACCTGATTGATGCTCAGTTCGTCCGTATGCACGGGTTGTCACTAAGTGCATTAGAAAAAAACATTTCCGTTTTTGCTATTGATTCTGGACCTCTAGCTCAGAAGCATTTATCTCAAGTGGTGCATGATATCAGATTAAGAGTGGGTGACTTTCATCAAGAATTTATCTCATGTTTTGTGTTGGAGGGTCTCCCTGCTCCAGTGGTTCTGGGTTTGCCGTGGTTGAGCAGGCACAATCCAACCATCGACTGGCAAGCTAGACTCTGGATTGGGGTGATTATTGCATTGACAATTGTCTGAATACATCTTTTTCTGTTTTAACTACTAAGACATTACCCTCTTTTATATCTGATTTTGCCGACGTGTTTTCTGAGAGTGGATGCTAGGATTTCCCTCTGCATTGGGAATGTGATTGTCCTTGAGTTGCCAAAATCTAGGTTGTATAACCTTTCTGAACCTGAAAGACTGGCCATGAGAGAGTATATTACCTAGAGTTTGGATAAAGGACACATAAGACCTTCCAAGTCTCCAGTGGCAGCAGGGTTCTTTATTGTAAAAAAAAAAGCACAGAGGTCTTCAGCCATGTCTGGATTTATGTGAACTCAATCGGATTATTGCCCGTGATACTTACCCTCTTCCTTTGATTCCCGATTTGTTTAACCAGATTATTGGTGCCAAGGTATTCTCCAAATTGGATTTAAGGGGGGCATATAATCTGGTTAGGATGAAGGAAGGGGATGAATGGAAGACGGCTTTTAATACTCCTGAGGGGCACTTTGAGAACCTGGTTATCACGACCGGCGTGCCGATCACATATGTGACGCAAAGGGAGGGAAAAGGGAAGGCCCTGTCCAAGGGAGAGGGAAAGATGGTGACCCGTAACTCACCTCGAGGCTGGCACCTGACTGCCCTGACGTCCCTAGACGGGTTTTTGACCCATACGCCGATCACGTGCCTAAACCCTGGCTTTCCTTAAGATGAGCCCTAAGTAGTGAATAGGGCGGTGGGAACACTAGTTCGCACCACTAACACTAAAGGAAAACATCAGGGAGAGGACAGACAAAACTGACGCCCAGGTGGGCGACAACAGCGGACAACAAAAGACCAACAGGGATCCGGAGGGTAATGCTCTGGTACGACAACCAGGAATAACAGCTACACAGCTCCAGCGGGTCAGTATAGAAGTCCAGGCAGGAAGCTCTATATCTGGCAACCAGAGAAGTGGGAGAGGGGAATATAAGGAGGTTGGGAGTGTCGGACAAGAAACAGCTGAGGAGAAGAAGCTACGGATCCCTGAGTGAGACCAAAAGGATTGCAAGGCAAACACAGAAAGCTACCATTAAGTAACAGTGCGATCTTTAGACATAGAGTGCGCAGCCACCCGCTGCGACTTCCTGACCCCGGGTATAACGGAGTCAGACGTGGCTCTTGACACCCTCGTGACAGTACCCCACTTTCCACGAGGGGCCTCCGGACACTCAGGACCAGGTTTTCAGGATGAGAGGCATGAAAAGCCTGAACTAACCTGTTGGCGTTTACGTCTGACGCTGGAACCCACATTCTTTCCTCGGGACCGTAACCCCTCCAATGCACCAGATATTGAAGAGAGCGGCGGACCCGACGAGAATCAACAATTTTGGATATTTGAAACTCTAGATTACCATCAACAATAACAGGAGGGGGTGGCAGCGGTGACGGTTCTAGAGGTGGGACATACTTTTTGAGTAACGATTTATGGAAGACGTTATGGATTTTAAGAGTTTGAGGTAGCTCCAGGCGAAAAGCCACGGGGTTAATGATGGCTACTATTTTGTAAGGACCAATGAACCTAGAAGAGTGAACCTTTAACTTAATATTCCTAGTAGATAACCACACATAGTCATTCACTCCTAGGTCCGGACCTGGCGACCGTTTCTTATCAGCCATGCATTTATATTTACCTCCCATATTTTTCAAGCTAGCTTGCACTTTCTGCCATACAGATGAAAGAGATGACGAAAACCGTTCCTCTTCGGGAACCCCAGAAGACCCCCCCTCTTTGAAAGTACAGAATTGGGGATGAAAACCATATGCACCAAGAAATGGTGACTTGCCAGTGGATTCCTGACGGCGATTATTTATAGCAAACTCAGCTAACGGTAAATATGATGACTACACCTCTTAGTTTTCAGACACAAAACACCTTCGGTATGTCTCAAGGTTTGGGTTGGTACGCTCAGTCTGTCCATTCGACTAAGGATGGAAAGCTGAGGAAAAGGACAAGTGTACCCCCAAACGGGAACAAAAAGCTTTCTAAAATGTAGAAATAAACTGGGTTCCCCGATCCGAAACAACATCGGAAGGGACCCCGTGAAGCTTCACGATTTCACTGATGAATACCTGAGCAAGAGTCTTAGCATTAGGTAGTGCGGGTAACGCAATAAAGTGTACCATTTTGCTAAACCTGTCCACTACTACTAAGATAACTGTTTTACCCGCAGACAAAGGTAAGTCAGTGATGCAATCCATTGACAGATGTGTCCATGGCCTATTGGGAATGACAAGTGGCAATAAAGACCCTGCAGGATGTGTATGAGAGACTTTAGCGCGTGCACAAGTAGAACAAGTAGACACAAAATCCATTACATCCTGATGCAACCTTAGCCACCAAAAACGACGAGACAATAGCTCCAAGGTTGCTTTACTACCCGGTTGCCCAGCAAGTGCTGAATTATGATGTTCCAATAATAATTTGAGATGCAGGTTGAACGGTACAAACAATTTCTCTGAGGGACAAGAGACCGGGGCGTCCCCCTGGGCCTCTAACACCTTCCCCTCCAGAACAGAGTGTACAGCAGAGACAACCACTCCTCTTTGTAAAATTGGTACCGGATCACCCACATTACCCCCTCCAAGGAAACTACGAGATAATTCATGTGCCTTGGTAGTTTCTGCCCCAGGATGATAGGCGATGAAAAAGTTAAACCTGGTAAAAAATAGAGACCACCTAGCTTGTCTAGGGGTGAGACGCTTAGCTGATTCGAGGTACAGAATGTTTTTTGTGGTCCGTAATCACTGTGACGGGGTGGATTGCCCCCTCTAAAAAGTGACGCCATTCTTCAAACGCTAGTTTAATAGCTAATAGTTCCCTATTGCCAATATCATAGTTCTTCTCCGCTGCAGATAGTTTTTTAGAAAAGAAAGCGCAAGGATGCCATTTGCCAGGAGACGGACCCTGAGACAGTACAGCCCCCACTCCCAAGTCTGACGCATCTACTTCAACAATAAAAGGCTGGGAGACATGTATTTCCTGAACGGCGAAAACACACTTTTCAATTTTTGCATATAATTTATTCGTCCGTAGGACCTGCAGTACCTGTCTGACATGTACCTCATGTGTCTTCAGATCAGACGAGTAAATTAAAATATCATCTAGGTATATCACCACAAACCTGCCGATAAGATGACTAAAAATATCATTAACGAAATGTTGGAAGACAGCAGGAGCATTGGTCAGACCGAAAGGCATGACTAGATTTTCATAATGCCCCTCCAGGGTATTAAAGGCTGTCTTCCACTCATCCCATTCCTTGATACGAATCAGATTGTAGGCCCCCCTAAGATCAAGTTTGAACCACCTAGCACCCGCAATCTGATTAAACAGGTCAGGAATGAGAGGAAGAGGGTATGGGTCTCGGATGGTTATCCGGTTTAGTTCGCGGAAATCTAGGCATGGACGCAGGCCCCCATCTTTCTTTTTAACAAAGAAAAACCCTGCAGCCACGGGTGAAGAAGAGGGTCTGATGTGTCCCTTAGCCAAGCTCTCGGAGATATAATCTTTCATGGCTTGTCTCTTGGGACCCAAAAGATTATATAACCTGGTCTTGGGTAATTTTGACCCGGGAATCTGGTTAACCGGGCAATCATAAGGACGGTGAGGTGGTAACTTCTGACACCCCTTTTCAGAGAAACGTCCTCAAAGTCAGAAACAAATGTAGGTAGAGTAGCTATTGAGGCGACTAAGCAATTGCTATTTAAGCAATTTTCTATGCAATGCTCACTCCACTCCAATATCTCCCTGGCCTGCCAATCCACCACTGGATTGTGCGCTACCAACCAGGGAAGACCCAATACCACAGGACAGGGAAGGCCCTCCAGAACATAACATGATAGACACTCGTTATGGTGGTCCCCTACCCGAAGGTGTAAGTTATGGACAATGTGAGTAAGGTTTCTCTGAGACAGAGGAGCATAGTCAATAGCGAAAATGGAAATAGGTCTCTGTAGCCAGGGGCGGACTGACCAGTCAGGCACTTCGGACGTGGTCCGAGGGCCCGGCCAGGATAGGGGCCCGCCGCAGCTGTGCTAAAGAGCTATTTTTCACCGCCTATTTTGCGTTCCCTCGTCACGTGACCTATACCTCCCAGAAGCCCATACATTAGAGGCTTTTTCTAGTTGGAGGAGGCTAAAAGACCTTTCATGATGTCACGACCACGTGATCCTGCGTGGGCGGAGTCAGTCTCCAGGCTGTTCAGCAGGAGGAGGTAAAGGACCTGTGATGATGTCAAGATCATGGGGGCTCACAGGCTGTGCAACTGGAGGAGGTAAAGGACCTGTGATGACGTCGCGACCCTGTGATGCTGTATGGGCGAAGTCAAGCGGATCACATGATCATGTGCTGCTGTACTGGCTGGATAGTGACTAGAATAGAGTCGCTGCTGGTAGGTGTGATGTCACCCAAGGAGGTGGAGACTGGTAGTCTAATGGGCGGGGCCTCTTTCTAACAACTCCAGTCTGCCTCCCCCATACATGCCGTGTACAGAAATGCAGGTGGAGGTATGTGTGTAGTCTCCGCCATTTTCTGTCATTAACACCTTCACTACTCTGCTCTTGAATTACCTCCTATTCCTTATTAACACCAGGAGGCAGTTAAAGGGGGTTCTCTGAGCACAGACCTCCTGGGAGTATTATTTCTATACTGTGTAATGGACTTATATAAGGGGCCACATGACCCTGAGGCTAGTCCTGCTCCTGTGTGTGTCCTCCTGCCCCTTACCTCATCCTAGTGGTGGTCCCAGCCCTTCTGTACCTTGGTGCCTCCAATACAGCACCTGTGTTACAGTGTGTCAGCACACAGAGAGCCCTGCATACAACCTGCTGACTTCCTCCATCTAACATAAGATTTTCCAGGGTGACATCCACCTGAAGCTGCTCGGTTCTTTCTTTCAGCCGGATGTTCTCTGTGATTTCTGGGATCTGTCTACAAACAAGCTGTCGGGGACGTACTCTGTGAGAGTCTGTCCGTGTGTGTGTGTGTGTGTCTCCATGTGTGTGTGTGTCTCCGTGTGTGTGTCCATGTGTGTGTGTGTGTCTCCATGTGTGTGTGTCTCCATGTGTGTGTGTCTCCGTGTGTGTGTCTGTCTCCCTGTGTGTGCGTGTGTCTCCCTGTGTGTCACCATTACCATGCCCACAGTGTTCCTGTGTCTTGACGCAGCTGCAACAAGACATTCTGTGCGGGGCAAGAAGAAAAGGAGGCAGCACCGCCAGCATGGAGTCTGTGGGAGAGACATAGGGAGTAGTGTTGAGCGAACTTGTGTTTTAAGTTCGGCGTCTAAAGTTCGGGTTATCGAAGTATCCCGTTATGGATTCCGTTACCATGGACCATAACGGAATTTAGAATCCATAAAGGGATACTTCGATAACCTGAAGCCGAACTTAAAACACAAGTTTGCTCAACACTAATAGGGAGGCACACTAAGGACGTAGGTAACACTACCACATTATCAGCACTAGTGTTATCTGTACTTTTACATAGGACTGCAGGTAACACTACCACATTATCAGCACTAGTGTTATCTGTAGTTTTACATAGGACTGCAGGTAACGCTACTACATTTTCTGTACTCAGATAGCCATCACTGTGTTATCTGTAGTTTTACATAGGACTGCAGGTAACGCTACTACATTTTCTGTACTCAGATACCCATCACTGTGTTATCTGTGGTGTTACATAGGACTGCAGGGGACAGCTACTATTTTTTCTGTACTCAGAGAGTTATCACTGTATAGGGGGACCACTGAGACTTTATCGCCCAAGGGCCCACATGAGCCTGGAGCCGGCACGGTGCGATGTGGGTGGGGCTGTGTGTGGGTGTGGCTTGAGGGTGGGTGGGGACACAGGGGCCCCATAATCTCTTATTGCCCAGGGGCCCCATGAGTTGTCAGTCCGCCCCTGTCTGTAGCGTACAGAAAGACAAACCCATAGTCTGGGCAAACTGGGCATCTATCAAATTTACCCCTGCTCCACTGTCTAGGAAGAAAGAAATAGTCTCCGTCTTAACACCAAAAACAGCAACCGCTGGCAACACAAATTGCGATGTTCGTATGGAGGAAACGTATACCCCCCGGCTGACATCCTCCACACAGCCTGGGGTTAGTAGTTTTCCGACGGTCTTTTGTTTTTGAGTATGGAAGGACAGACATTAATGAAATGACCCCTCCCCCCACAGAAAAAACAAACCCCACGCCTACGGCGAGCCTCAGGAGGACGGGCCTGACGAGTAGTTCCTCATAGCTGCATAGGCTCGTCTAGGTCCGTACAGACTAGCTGCTGCTTGGGAGGGGTCACTAATTGCTCTGGATCTTTCAATCTGTCCCTAAGACGTCTATCTATTCTGATAGAAAGGGACATAACAGCATCAAGGGAAAAGTGGGTCTCATACAGCGCAAGCGCATCCTTAACCCTTTCGGATATCCCAGAGCAAAACTGACTCCTGAGAGCCGGATCGTTCCACTGGGTATCAGTAGCCCAACTACGGAACTCTGAGCAATACTCCTCTGCTGGCCGCTCTCCCTGTAGGAGTCTCCGTAACTTTGACTCAGCCAGGGCGACTCGGTCAGGGTCATCATATATGAGACCCAAAGCCCCAAAAAATTCCTCCACAGACCGGAGAGCCGGAGAATCAATGGGTAAAGAGAACGCCCAGGATTGCGGGTCTCCCTGAAGCAGGGAAATAACAATCCCCACCTGCTGTTCTTCATTACCAGAGGAGTAGGGGCGCAGACTAAAATATAACTTACAGGCCTCACGGAACGTCACAAAATTTTTATTTATTTATTATTATTTTATTTTTTTTACACAAAATAAGGGCCAGATATAATATCACGACCGGCGTGCCGATCACATACGTGACGCAAAGGGAGGGAAAAGGGAAGGCCCTGTCCAAGGGAGAGGGAAAGATGGTGACCCCTAACTCACTTTGAGGCTGGCACCTGACTGCCCTGACGTCCCTAGACGGGTTTTTCACCCGTACGCCGATCACGTGCCTAAACCCTGGCTTTCCTTAAGATGAGCCCTAAATAGTGAATAGGGCGGTGGGAACACTAGTCCGCACCACTAACACTAAAGGAAAACACCAGGGAGAGGACAGACAATACTGACGAAACAAATAATCCCAGGTGGGCGACAACAGCGGACAACAAAAGACCAACAGGGATCCGGAGGGTAATGCTCTGATACGACAACCAGGAATAACAGCTACACAGCTCCAGTGGGTCAGTATAGAAGTCCAGGCAGGAAGCTCTATATCTGGCAACCAGAGAAGTGGGAGAGGGGAATATAAGGAGGTTGGAAGTGCCGGACAAGAAACAGCTGAGGAGAAGAAGCTACGGATCCCTGAGTGAGACAAAAAGGATTGCAAGGCAAACACAGAAAGCTACCATTATGTAACAGCGCGATCTTTAGACATAGAGCACGCAGCCACCCGCTGCGACTTCCTGACCCTGGGTATAACGGAGTCAGACGTGGCTCTTGACACCTTCGTGACACTGGTCATGCCTTTCGGGTTGACCAGTTCTCCTGTGGTTTTCCAGCATTTTGTAAATGATATTTTTAATTGCATTGTGGGGAGGTTTGTAGTTGTGTATTTGGATGACATTCTAATTTATTCCCCAGACGTGGAAACACATCAATATCACGTTAGACAGGTGCTACAGATCCGAAGAGATAATAAATTGCACGCAAAATTAGAGAAGTGTGTTTTTGCTGTAGACGAAGTGCAATTTTTGGGCTACCTGCTGTTATCTTCAGGTTTTTGAATGGATCCAGAGAAAGTCCGTGCTCTATTGGACTGGGATCGACCCGAAAATCTGAAGGCTCTTATGCGGTTTTTGGGGTTCACCAACTATTACCAAAAATGTATTCAGAATTATTCGACAATAGTAAAACCAATGTACACACAACCAATTCAGCAATGGTCACTGCTAAGATAGCTGAGGGTAACCAAAATTCGGAAAACACTACACTATTTAAATCCCACAGGTACCTTATAATTAATACATAACTTTTATTATGAGTTGACTAAATTTGCCCTATTAACCCCTTAAGGACTCGGCCCTATTTCACCATAAGGACTTGGCCATTTTTTGCAAATCTGACCAGTGTCACTTTAAGTGCTGATAACTTTAAAACGCTTTGACTTATCCAGGCCATTCTAAGATAGTTTTTTCGTCACATATTGTACTTCATGACACTGGTAAAATGAAGTAAAAAAAAAAATCATTCTTATTTATAGAAAAATACCAAATTTACCAAAAATTTGTAATAAATTGCAAATTTCCAAGTTTCAATTTCTCTACTTCTATAATACATAGTAATACCTCCAAAAATAGTTATTACTATACATTCCCCATATGTCTACTTCATGTTTGGATCATTTTGGGAATGATATTTTATTTTTTGGGGATGTTACAAGGCTTAGAAGTTTAGAAGCAAATCTTGAAATTTTTCAGAAATTTTCAAAAACCAAAATTTTTAGGGACCAGTTCAGGTCTGAAGTCACTTTGCGAGGCTTATATAATAGAAACCACCCAAAAATGACCCCATTCTATAAACTACACCCCTCAAGGTATTCAAAACTGATTTTACAAACGTCGTTAACCCTTTAGGTGTTCCACAAGAATTAATGGAAAATAGAGAAACAATTTCCAAATTTCACTTTTTTGGCAGATTTTCCATTTTAATATTTTTTTTACTTTTACAAAGCAAGGGTTAACAGCCAAACCAAACTCAATATTTATGGCCCTGATTCTGTAGTTTACAGAAACAGCCCATATGTGGTCGTAAACAGCTGTACGGGCACACGGCAGGGCGCAGAAGGAAAGGAATGCCATACGGTTTTTGGAAGGCAGATTTTGCTGGACTGTTTTTTTTCTACACCATGTCCCATTTGAAGCCCCCCTGATGCACCCCTAGAGTAGAAACTGCAAAAAATTGGCCTCATTTTAGAAACTACGGGATAGGGTGGCAGTATTGTTGGTACTAGTTTAGGGTACATATGATTTTTGGTTGCTCTATATTACACTTTTTGTGAGGCAAGATAACAAGAAATAGCTGTTTTGGCACCATTTTTATTTTTTGTTATTTACAACATTCATCTGACAGGTTAGATCATGTAATATTTTTTTAGACTAGGTTGTCACGGATGCGGCGATACCTAATATGTATACTTTTTTTATTTATGTAAGTTTTACACAATGATTTCTTTTTTGAAGCAAAAAAAATAATGTTTTAGTGTTTCCATAGTCTGAGAGCCATAATATTTTCAGTTTTTGAGCGATTACCTTGGGTAGGGTATGATTTTTGAGGGATGAGATGACGGTTTTATTGGCACTATTTTGGGGTGCGTGTGACTTTTTGATCGCTGTCTATTACACTTTTTGTGATGTAAGGTGACAAAAAATGGTTTATTTAGCACAGTTTTTATTTTTTATTTTTTACAGTGTTCATCTGAGGGGTTAGGTCATGTGATATTTTTATAGAGCCGGTCGATACGAACGCGGCGATACCAAATATGTATACTTTTTTTATTTATGTAAGTTTTACACACTAACAGCTTTTTTAAAACAAAAAAAATGATGTTTTAGTGTCTCCATATTCTGAGCCATAGTTTTTTTATTTTTTGGGCGATTGTCTCAGGTAGGGGCTCATTTTTTGCGGGATGAGGTGACAGTTAGATTGGTGCTATTTTGGTGGGCAAACACCTTTTTGATCGTTTGCAGTTGTACTTTTTGTGATGTAAGGTGACAAAAAAATTGTTTATTTAGCACAGTTTTTATTTTTTACGGTGTTCATCTGAGGGGTTAGGTAATGACGGACGCGGCGATACCTAATATGTATACTTTTATTTTCCCCCCTATTTTTTACCAATTTTTTTTACTTTAGTTGGGGAAAATGACGTTTTTGTTTATTTTTACTTGAAACTTTTAATTTTTTGGGGGGGAAACTTTATTTTTTCAACTTTTTTTTTCACTTTATTTTTTGTCCCACTTTGGGACTTGAACTTTTGGGGGTCTAATCCTTTACAATGCATTCCAATACTTCTGTATTGGAATGCATTGACTGTATGAGTAATACAGTGTGTATTACTCATACAGCTTCCGGCCTGTGAGATCCAGGGGGCTGGATCTCACAGGCTCTTCACCGGAAGGCAGCGCAATGCCTTCCTTAGGCATCGCGCTGTCTTCCATGCCATCGGGTCCCCCCCACAGCCCCATGGGGACCTGATGGCACCGCCGACCACCACCGCCGCACCAGGCAAAAGCCGCAAACCGCAGGTCTGAATTGACCTGCGGTTTGCGGCGATCGCCGACATGGGGGGGGGGTCACGGGACCCCCCGGCGCATTTAGCCGAGGTGCCTACTCAATGATTTGAGCAGGCACCGGGTTCCGATCACTGCCCACCGGGCGGCGATGATCGGAACTATACATGACGTACCGGTACGTCATGGGTCCTTAAGGGGTTAAAAGGTGTCTATATTAAAATGGTGCAAAACCACATTATTCCACAGCGCCACTAAAGACTAGGAATGGGAGGGGGGGGGGGGTGCTATGATACTGGGTCTCTTACATCTATTTTTCCCTGACTATCCTAATGTCCTATGCTAGCTAACTGTCCCTTCTTGTCCCTGCGCTGCGAGATTGACTGCCCAGCTTCGTTAATTGCTAAGGGAAGGACCTTAATGCTAATCAATATTAAAATGTACGCAATTAGTCCCTAGTACATATATAAGTGACACAAATGTCAATACAAATAATTGAAGAAGATATCACTGATTTTACTGGTGATTATTCCAGACTCGATTTCTAACAGTGATTTCTCCTCTGTTGCTTGGACTTTAGCTGTCAGCTTTCAGTTGCAGACCAGTTGCATGTTTCTAGCAGTGACCATTCAGGAGATATCACCATCTAAAGCAGCCCTCCCCCTCCACTTTCTGCCCGAGCCCAGGCACTCAGGGCTGTGCTCCTCCTCCCAGTGCTCTGCTCCTCTCTTCTTTATAATACAGAGGAGACGGCTGCACATGACAACGCTGTGAGAAGAGGCTGCAGAATAGGACATTTCTGCGAGTTATTACATTTTAAAGCACAAAAGCATTTATACAACAGGGTGTACTATACCATTAGGATGTCTTCAGTTCAGTCTTTTTGATTTTTCAGGACGGCGATAATACCGTTTATCTCCGTCCAAAATTCCGGAATACTTTTTCCCATTGACATGCATTAATGCTGGATCCGGCTCCGAGTGTTCCGGCAAAACAGATCAGTTTTTGCGGTTTGCTCATGCTCAGACCGCAAATAATATGAAAATAAATAAATGCCGGATCAATGCATTTGTCAGACGGATCAGGATCCTGATCCGTCTGACAAATGCTATCAGTTTGCATGCGTTTTGACGGATCCGGCAGGCAGTTCCGGCGACGGAACTGCCTGCCGGAATCCTCTGCCGCAAGTGTGAAAGACCCTTACCTTTTTGGGACACATACAACTTTTTGATCACTTTTTATTAAATTTTTTCGAGGGGCGTGGTGGCCAAAAAAGAACAAATCAGCCATTTTTAGTGATGCTGTGGATTGTGTTTGTGATGTTTTCCTTGAGTTCATCCAGGGGATGTGGATTGTTTGTGGACACTTTCTGGTTTAAATTTCCCCACAGATAAAAAATCTCATGTGGACATGTCTGTGGAACGTGGTGGCCATAACCCCTTGCTCACAGTTTGCTCCTCTGTAAAAAGTTCATGACCCCATCTCAGCGAGTTCCTTAAAGGGCTTCTGTCACCCCATTAAACCGTTTTTTTTTTCTTTTCTTTACTAATAATCCCTATAGTGCGATCTCA